>NC_133128.1:119025377-119388843 GCF_048418815.1 Hemitrygon akajei | reverse complement strand
CGGGTGAGGTAAGGTGGGGGCGATGGTCACTCAGTGAGTGATAAGTACATTGACGGGTGAGGTAAGGTGGGGGCGATGGTCACTCAGTGAGTGATGAGTACATTGACGGGTGAGGTAAGGTGGGGGCGATGGTCACTCAGTGAGTGATGAGTACATTGACGGGTGAGGTAAGGTGGGGGCGATGGTCACTCAGTGAGTGATAAGTACATTGATGTGTGAGGTAAGGTGGGGGCGATGGTCACTCAGAGAGTGATAAGTACATTGATGGGTGAGGTGAGGTGGGGGCGATGGTCACTCAGAGAGTGATAAGTACATTGATGGGTGAGGTAAGGTGGGGGCGATGGTCACTCAGTGACTGATAAGTACATTGATGGGTGAGGTAAGGTGGGGGCGATGGTCACTCAGTGACTGATAAGTACATTGATGTGTGAGGTAAGGTGGGGGCGATGGTCACTCAGTGAGTGATAAGTACATTGATGTGTGAGGTAAGGTGGGGGCGATGGTCACTCAGTGAGTGATAAGTACATTGATGTGTGAGGTAAGGTGGGGGCGATGGTCACTCAGTGAGTGATAAGTACATTGATGTGTGAGGTAAGGTGAGGGCGATGGTCACTCAGTGAGTGATAAGTACATTGACGGGTGAGGTAAGGTGGGGGCGATGGTCACTCAGTGAGTGATAAGTACATTGACGGGTGAGGTAAGGTGGGGGCGATGGTCACTCAGTGAGTGATAAGTACATTGATGTGTGAGGTAAGGTGGGGCCGATGGTCACTCAGTGAGTGATAAGTACATTGACGGGTGAGGTAAGGTGGGGCCGATGGTCACTCAGTGAGTGATAAGTACATTGACGGGTGAGGTAAGGTGGGGGCGATGGTCACTCAGTGAGTGATAAGTACATTGACGGGTGAGGTAAGGTGGGGGCGATGGTCACTCAGTGAGTGATAAGTACATTGACGGGTGAGGTAAGGTGGGGGCGATGGTCACTCAGTGAGTGATAAGTACATTGACGGGTGAGGTAAGGTGGGGGCGATGGTCACTCAGTGAGTGATAAGTACATTGACGGGTGAGGTAAGGTGGGGGCGATGGTCACTCAGTGAGTGATAAGTACATTGACGGGTGAGGTAAGGTGGGGGCGATGGTCACTCAGTGACTGATAAGTACATTGATGGGTGAGGTAAGGTGGGGGCGATGGTCACTCAGTGAGTGATAAGTACATTGACGGGTGAGGTAAGGTGGGGGCGATGGTCACTCAGTGAGTGATAAGTACATTGATGGGTGAGGTAAGGTGGGGGCGATGGTCACTCAGTGAGTGATAAGTACATTGATGGGTGAGGTAAGGTGAGGGCGATGGTCACTCAGTGACTGATAAGTACATTGATGGGTGAGGTAAGGTGGGGGCGATGGTCACTCAGTGAGTGATAAGTACATTGATGGGTGAGGTAAGGTGAGGGCGATGGTCACTCAGTGACTGATAAGTACATTGATGGGTAAGGTAAGGTGGGGGCGATGGTCACTCAGTGAGTGATAAGTACATTGATGGGTGAGGTAAGGTGGGGGCGATGGTCACTCAGTGAGTGATAAGTACATTGATGGGTGAGGTAAGGTGAGGGCGATGGTCACTCAGTGACTGATAAGTACATTGATGGGTGAGGTAAGGTGGGGGCGATGGTCACTCAGTGAGTGATAAGTACATTGACGGGTGAGGTAAGGTGGGGGCGATGGTCACTCAGTGAGTGATAAGTACATTGACGGGTGAGGTAAGGTGGGGGCGATGGTCACTCAGTGAGTGATAAGTACATTGATGGGTGAGGTAAGGTGGGGGCGATGGTCACTCAGTGAGTGATAAGTACATTGATGTGTGAGGTAAGGTGGGGGCGATGGTCACTCAGTGAGTGATAAGTACATTGATGGATGAGGTAATGTGGGGGCGATGGTCACTCAGTGACTGATAAGTACATTGATGGGTGAGGTAAGGTGGGGGCGATGGTCACTCAGTGACTGATAAGTACATTGATGGGTGAGGTAAGGTGGGGGCGATGGTCACTCAGTGAGTGATAAGTACATTGATGGGTGAGGTAAGGTGGGGGCGATGGTCACTCAGTGAGTGATAAGTACATTGATGGGTGAGGTAAGGTGGGGGCGATGGTCACTCAGTGAGTGATAAGTACATTGATGGGTGAGGTAAGGTGGGGGCGATGGTCACTCAGTGACTTATAAGTACATTGACGGGTGAGGTAAGGTGGGGTCGATGGTCACTCAGTGACTGATAAGTACATTGACGGGTGAGGTAAGGTGGGGGCGATGGTCACTCAGTGACTGATAAGTACATTGATGGGTGAGGTAAGGTGGGGGCGATGGTCACTCAGTGACTGATAAGTACATTGACGGGTGAGGTAAGGTGGGGGCGATGGTCACTCAGTGAGTGATAAGTACATTGACGGGTGAGGTAAGGTGGGGGCGATGGTCACTCAGTGAGTGATAAGTACATTGACGGGTGAGGTAAGGTGGGGGCGATGGTCACTCAGTGAGTGATAAGTACATTGACGGGTGAGGTAAGGTGGGGGCGATGGTCACTCAGTGAGTGATAAGTACATTGACGGGTGAGGTAAGGTGGGGGCGATGGTCACTCAGTGAGTGATAAGTACATTGACGGGTGAGGTAAGGTGGGGCCGATGGTCACTCAGTGAGTGATGAGTACATTGACGGGTGAGGTAAGGTGGGGGCGATGGTCACTCAGTGAGTGATGAGTACATTGACGGGTGAGGTAAGGTGGGGGCGATGGTCACTCAGTGAGTGATAAGTACATTGACGGGTGAGGTAAGGTGGGGGCGATGGTCACTCAGTGAGTGATAAGTACATTGACGGGTGAGGTAAGGTGGGGGCGATGGTCACTCAGTGAGTGATAAGTACATTGACGGGTGAGGTAAGGTGGGGGCGATGGTCACTCAGTGAGTGATAAGTACATTGATGTGTGAGGTAAGGTGGGGCGATGGTCACTCAGTGAGTGATAAGTACATTGATGGGTGAGGTAAGGTGGGGGCGATGGTCACTCAGTGAGTGATAAGTACATTGATGTGTGAGGTAAGGTGGGGCGATGGTCACTCAGTGAGTGATAAGTACATTGATGGGTGAGGTAAGGTGGGGGCGATGGTCACTCAGTGAGTGATAAGTACATTGACGGGTGAGGTAAGGTGGGGGCGATGGTCACTCAGTGACTGATAAGTACATTGACGGGTGAGGTAAGGTGGGGGCGATGGTCACTCAGTGAGTGATAAGTACATTGACGGGTGAGGTAAGGTGGGGGCGATGGTCACTCAGTGAGTGATAAGTACATTGACGGGTGAGGTAAGGTGGGGGCGATGGTCACTCAGTGAGTGATAAGTACATTGATGGGTGAGGTAAGGTGGGGGCGATGGTCACTCAGTGAGTGATAAGTACATTGACGTGTGAGGTAAGGTGGGGGCGATGGTCACTCAGTGAGTGATGAGTACATTGATGTGTGAGGTAAGGTGGGGGCGATGGTCACAAAGTGAGTGATAAGTACATTGATGTGTGAGGTAAGGTGGGGGCGATGGTCACTCAGTGAGTGATAAGTACATTGATGTGTGAGGTAAGGTGGGGGCGATGGTCACTCAGTGAGTGATAAGTACATTGACGGGTGAGGTAAGGTGGGGCGATGGTCACTCAGTGAGTGATAAGTACATTGATGTGTGAGGTAAGGTGGGGGCGATGGTCACTCAGTGAGTGATAAGTACATTGACGGGTGAGGTAAGGTGGGGCGATGGTCACTCAGTGAGTGATAAGTACATTGACGGGTGAGGTAAGGTGGGGCGATGGTCACTCAGTGAGTGATAAGTACATTGACGGGTGAGGTAAGGTGGGGGCGATGGTCACTCAGTGAGAGATAAGTACATTGACGGGTGAGGTAAGGTGGGGCGATGGTCACTCAGTGAGAGATAAGTACATTGACGGGTGAGGTAAGGTGGGGCCGATGGTCACTCAGTGAGTGATAAGTACATTGATGGGTGAGGTAAGGTGGGGCGATGGTCACTCAGTGAGTGATAAGTACATTGACGGGTGAGGTAAGGTGGGGGCGATGGTCACTCAGTGAGTGATAAGTACATTGATGGGTGAGGTAAGGTGGGGGCGATGGTCACTCAGTGAGTGATAAGTACATTGATGTGTGAGGTAAGGTGGGGGCGATGGTCACTCAGTGAGTGATAAGTACATTGATGGGTGAGGTAAGGTGGGGGCGATGGTCACAGTGAGTGATAAGTACATTGATGTGTGAGGTAAGGTGGGGGCGATGGTCACTCAGTGAGTGATAAGTACATTGACGGGTGAGGTAAGGTGGGGGCGATGGTCACTCAGTGAGTGATAAGTACATTGACGTGTGAGGTAAGGTGGGGGCGATGGTCACTCAGTGAGTGATAAGTACATTGATGGGTGAGGTAAGGTGGGGGCGATGGTCACTCAGTGAGTGATAAGTACATTGACGGGTGAGGTAAGGTGGGGCCGATGGTCACTCAGTGAGTGATAAGTACATTGATGGGTGAGGTAAGGTGGGGGCGATGGTCACTCAGTGACTGATAAGTACATTGATGGGTGAGGTAAGGTGGGGGCGATGGTCACTCAGTGAGTGATATGTACATTGATGTGTGAGGTAAGGTGGGGGCGATGGTCACTCAGTGAGTGATAAGTACATTGATGGATGAGGTAATGTGGGGGCGATGGTCACTCAGTGAGTGATAAGTACATTGATGGGTGAGGTAAGGTGGGGGCGATGGTCACTCAGTGACTGATAAGTACATTGATGGGTGAGGTAAGGTGGGGGCGATGGTCACTCAGTGAGTGATGAGTACATTGATGGGTGAGGTAAGGTGGGGGCGATGGTCACTCAGTGAGTGATAAGTACATTGATGGATGAGGTAAGGTGGGGGCGATGGTCACTCAGTGACTGATAAGTACATTGATGGATGAGGTAAGGTGGGGCGATGGTCACTCAGTGAGTGATGAGTACATTGATGGGTGAGGTAAGGTGGGGCCGATGGTCACTCAGTGAGTGATGAGTACATTGACGGGTGAGGTAAGGTGGGGGCGATGGTCACTCAGTGACTGATAAGTACATTGATGGGTGAGGTAAGGTGGGGGCGATGGTCACTCAGTGAGTGATAAGTACATTGATGGGTGAGGTAAGGTGGGGGCGATGGTCACTCAGTGAGTGATAAGTACATTGACGGGTGAGGTAAGGTGGGGGCGATGGTCACTCAGTGAGTGATGAGTACATTGATGGGTGAGGTAAGGTGGGGGCGATGGTCACTCAGTGAGTGATAAGTACATTGATGTGTGAGGTAAGGTGGGGGCGATGGTCACTCAGTGAGTGATAAGTACATTGACGGGTGAGGTAAGGTGGGGGCGATGGTCACTCAGTGAGTGATAAGTACATTGACGGGTGAGGTAAGGTGGGGGCGATGGTCACTCAGTGAGTGATGAGTACATTGATGGGTGAGGTAAGGTGGGGGCGATGGTCACTCAGTGAGTGATAAGTACATTGATGTGTGAGGTAAGGTGGGGGCGATGGTCACTCAGAGAGTGATAAGTACATTGATGGGTGAGGTGAGGTGGGGGCGATGGTCACTCAGAGAGTGATAAGTACATTGATGGGTGAGGTAAGGTGGGGGCGATGGTCACTCAGTGACTGATAAGTACATTGATGTGTGAGGTAAGGTGGGGGCGATGGTCACTCAGTGACTGATAAGTACATTGATGTGTGAGGTAAGGTGGGGGCGATGGTCACTCAGTGAGTGATAAGTACATTGATGTGTGAGGTAAGGTGGGGGCGATGGTCACTCAGTGAGTGATAAGTACATTGATGTGTGAGGTAAGGTGGGGGCGATGGTCACTCAGTGAGTGATAAGTACATTGATGTGTGAGGTAAGGTGAGGGCGATGGTCACTCAGTGAGTGATAAGTACATTGACGGGTGAGGTAAGGTGGGGGCGATGGTCACTCAGTGAGTGATAAGTACATTGATGTGTGAGGTAAGGTGGGGCCGATGGTCACTCAGTGAGTGATAAGTACATTGACGGGTGAGGTAAGGTGGGGCCGATGGTCACTCAGTGAGTGATCAGTACATTGATGGGTGAGGTAAGGTGGGGGCGATGGTCACTCAGTGAGTGATAAGTACATTGACGGGTGAGGTAAGGTGGGGGCGATGGTCACTCAGTGACTGATAAGTACATTGATGGGTGAGGTAAGGTGGGGGCGATGGTCACTCAGTGAGTGATAAGTACATTGACGGGTGAGGTAAGGTGGGGCCGATGGTCACTCAGTGAGTGATAAGTACATTGACGGGTGAGGTAAGGTGGGGGCGATGGTCACTCAGTGAGTGATAAGTACATTGATGTGTGAGGTAAGGTGGGGGCGATGGTCACTCAGTGAGTGATAAGTACATTGACGGGTGTGGTAAGGTGGGGGCGATGGTCACTCAGTGAGTGATAAGTACATTGACGGGTGAGGTAAGGTGGGGCGATGGTCACTCAGTGAGTGATAAGTACATTGACGGGTGAGGTAAGGTGGGGGCGATGGTCACTCAGTGAGTGATAAGTACATTGACGGGTGAGGTAAGGTGGGGGCGATGGTCACTCAGTGACTGATAAGTACATTGATGGGTGAGGTAAGGTGGGGGCGATGGTCACTCAGTGAGTGATAAGTACATTGATGGGTGAGGTAAGGTGGGGGCGATGGTCACTCAGTGAGTGATAAGTACATTGACGGGTGAGGTAAGGTGGGGGCGATGGTCACTCAGTGACTGATAAGTACATTGATGTGTGAGGTAAGGTGGGGGCGATGGTCACTCAGTGAGTGATAAGTACATTGATGTGTGAGGTAAGGTGGGGGCGATGGTCACTCAGTGAGTGATAAGTACATTGATGGGTGAGGTAAGGTGGGGGCGATGGTCACTCAGTGAGTGATGAGTACATTGACGGGTGAGGTAAGGTGGGACCGATGGTCACTCAGTGAGTGATAAGTACATTGATGTGTGAGGTAAAGTGGGGGCGATGGTCACTCAGTGAGTGATAAGTACATTGATGGGTGAGGTAAGGTGGGGGCGATGGTCACTCAGTGAGTGATGAGTACATTGATGTGTGAGGTAAGGTGGGGGCGATGGTCACTCAGTGATTGATAAGTACATTGATGGGTGAGGTAATGTGGGGGCGATGGTCACTCAGTGAGTGATAAGTACATTGATGTGTGAGGTAAGGTGGGGGCGATGGTCACTCAGTGAGTGATGAGTACATTGATGGGTGAGGTAAGGTGGGGGCGATGGTCACTCAGTGACTGATAAGTACATTGATGGGTGAGGTAAGGTGGGGGCGATGGTCACTCAGTGACTGATAAGTACATTGATGGGTGAGGTAAGGTGGGGGCGATGGTCACTCAGTGAGTGATAAGTACATTGATGGGTGAGGTAAGGTGGGGGCGATGGTCACTCAGTGAGTGATAAGTACATTGATGGGTGAGGTAAGGTGGGGGCGATGGTCACTCAGTGAGTGATGAGTACATTGATGGGTGAGGTAAGGTGGGGGCGATGGTCACTCAGTGAGTGATAAGTACATTGATGGGTGAGGTAAGGTGGGGGCGATGGTCACTCAGTGACTGATAAGTACATTGATGGGTGAGGTAAGGTGGGGGCGATGGTCACTCAGTGAGTGATAAGTACATTGATGGGTGAGGTAAGGTGGGGGCGATGGTCACTCAGTGACTGATAAGTACATTGATGGGTGAGGTAAGGTGGGGGCGATGGTCACTCAGTGACTGATAAGTACATTGATGGGTGAGGTAAGGTGGGGGCGATGGTCACTCAGTGAGTGATAAGTACATTGATGGGTGAGGTAAGGTGGGGGCGATGGTCACTCAGTGAGTGATAAGTACATTGATGGGTGAGGTAAGGTGGGGGCGATGGTCACTCAGTGAGTGATGAGTACATTGATGGGTGAGGTAAGGTGGGGGCGATGGTCACTCAGTGAGTGATAAGTACATTGATGGGTGAGGTAAGGTGGGGCGATGGTCACTCAGTGAGTGATAAGTACATTGATGGGTGAGGTAAGGTGGGGGCGATGGTCACTCAGTGAGTGATAAGTACATTGACGGGTGAGGTAAGGTGGGGGCGATGGTCACTCAGTGAGTGATAAGTACATTGACGGGTGAGGTAAGGTGGGGGCGATGGTCACTCAGTGAGTGATAAGTACATTGACGGGTGAGGTAAGGTGGGGGCGATGGTCACTCAGTGAGTGATAAGTACATTGACGGGTGAGGTAAGGTGGGGGCGATGGTCACTCAGTGAGTGATGAGTACATTGACGGGTGAGGTAAGGTGGGGGCGATGGTCACTCAGTGAGTGATGAGTACATTGACGGGTGAGGTAAGGTGGGGGCGATGGTCACTCAGTGAGTGATAAGTACATTGACGTGTGAGGTAAGGTGGGGGCGATGGTCACTCAGAGAGTGATAAGTACATTGATGTGTGAGGTAAGGTGGGGGCGATGGTCACTCAGAGAGTGATAAGTACATTGATGGGTGAGGTGAGGTGGGGGCGATGGTCACTCAGAGAGTGATAAGTACATTGATGGGTGAGGTAAGGTGGGGGCGATGGTCACTCAGTGACTGATAAGTACATTGATGTGTGAGGTAAGGTGGGGGCGATGGTCACTCAGTGACTGATAAGTACATTGATGTGTGAGGTAAGGTGGGGGCGATGGTCACTCAGTGAGTGATAAGTACATTGATGTGTGAGGTAAGGTGGGGGCGATGGTCACTCAGTGAGTGATAAGTACATTGATGTGTGAGGTAAGGTGGGGGCGATGGTCACTCAGTGAGTGATAAGTACATTGATGTGTGAGGTAAGGTGAGGGCGATGGTCACTCAGTGAGTGATAAGTACATTGACGGGTGAGGTAAGGTGGGGGCGATGGTCACTCAGTGAGTGATAAGTACATTGACGGGTGAGGTAAGGTGGGGGCGATGGTCACTCAGTGAGTGATAAGTACATTGATGTGTGAGGTAAGGTGGGGCCGATGGTCACTCAGTGAGTGATAAGTACATTGACGGGTGAGGTAAGGTGGGGCCGATGGTCACTCAGTGAGTGATAAGTACATTGACGGGTGAGGTAAGGTGGGGGCGATGGTCACTCAGTGAGTGATAAGTACATTGACGGGTGAGGTAAGGTGGGGGCGATGGTCACTCAGTGAGTGATAAGTACATTGACGGGTGAGGTAAGGTGGGGGCGATGGTCACTCAGTGAGTGATAAGTACATTGACGGGTGAGGTAAGGTGGGGGCGATGGTCACTCAGTGAGTGATAAGTACATTGACGGGTGAGGTAAGGTGGGGCCGATGGTCACTCAGTGAGTGATGAGTACATTGACGGGTGAGGTAAGGTGGGGGCGATGGTCACTCAGTGAGTGATAAGTACATTGACGGGTGAGGTAAGGTGGGGGCGATGGTCACTCAGTGAGTGATAAGTACATTGACGGGTGAGGTAAGGTGGGGGCGATGGTCACTCAGTGAGTGATAAGTACATTGACGGGTGAGGTAAGGTGGGGGCGATGGTCACTCAGTGAGTGATAAGTACATTGATGTGTGAGGTAAGGTGGGGCGATGGTCACTCAGTGAGTGATAAGTACATTGATGGGTGAGGTAAGGTGGGGGCGATGGTCACTCAGTGAGTGATAAGTACATTGATGTGTGAGGTAAGGTGGGGCGATGGTCACTCAGTGAGTGATAAGTACATTGATGGGTGAGGTAAGGTGGGGGCGATGGTCACTCAGTGAGTGATAAGTACATTGACGGGTGAGGTAAGGTGGGGGCGATGGTCACTCAGTGACTGATAAGTACATTGACGGGTGAGGTAAGGTGGGGGCGATGGTCACTCAGTGACTGATAAGTACATTGACGGGTGAGGTAAGGTGGGGGCGATGGTCACTCAGTGAGTGATAAGTACATTGACGGGTGAGGTAAGGTGGGGGCGATGGTCACTCAGTGAGTGATAAGTACATTGACGGGTGAGGTAAGGTGGGGGCGATGGTCACTCAGTGAGTGATAAGTACATTGATGGGTGAGGTAAGGTGGGGGCGATGGTCACTCAGTGAGTGATAAGTACATTGACGTGTGAGGTAAGGTGGGGGCGATGGTCACTCAGTGAGTGATGAGTACATTGATGTGTGAGGTAAGGTGGGGGCGATGGTCACAAAGTGAGTGATAAGTACATTGATGTGTGAGGTAAGGTGGGGGCGATGGTCACTCAGTGAGTGATAAGTACATTGATGTGTGAGGTAAGGTGGGGGCGATGGTCACTCAGTGAGTGATAAGTACATTGACGGGTGAGGTAAGGTGGGGCGATGGTCACTCAGTGAGTGATAAGTACATTGATGTGTGAGGTAAGGTGGGGGCGATGGTCACTCAGTGAGTGATAAGTACATTGACGGGTGAGGTAAGGTGGGGCGATGGTCACTCAGTGAGTGATAAGTACATTGACGGGTGAGGTAAGGTGGGGCGATGGTCACTCAGTGAGTGATAAGTACATTGACGGGTGAGGTAAGGTGGGGGCGATGGTCACTCAGTGAGAGATAAGTACATTGACGGGTGAGGTAAGGTGGGGCGATGGTCACTCAGTGAGAGATAAGTACATTGACGGGTGAGGTAAGGTGGGGCCGATGGTCACTCAGTGAGTGATAAGTACATTGATGGGTGAGGTAAGGTGGGGCGATGGTCACTCAGTGAGTGATAAGTACATTGACGGGTGAGGTAAGGTGGGGGCGATGGTCACTCAGTGAGTGATAAGTACATTGATGGGTGAGGTAAGGTGGGGGCGATGGTCACTCAGTGAGTGATAAGTACATTGATGTGTGAGGTAAGGTGGGGGCGATGGTCACTCAGTGAGTGATAAGTACATTGATGGGTGAGGTAAGGTGGGGGCGATGGTCACAGTGAGTGATAAGTACATTGATGTGTGAGGTAAGGTGGGGGCGATGGTCACTCAGTGAGTGATAAGTACATTGACGGGTGAGGTAAGGTGGGGGCGATGGTCACTCAGTGAGTGATAAGTACATTGACGTGTGAGGTAAGGTGGGGGCGATGGTCACTCAGTGAGTGATAAGTACATCGAAGGGTGAGGTAAGGTGGGGGCGATGGTCACTCAGTGAGTGATAAGTACATTGACGGGTGAGGTAAGGTGGGGCCGATGGTCACTCAGTGAGTGATAAGTACATTGATGGGTGAGGTAAGGTGGGGGCGATGGTCACTCAGTGACTGATAAGTACATTGATGGGTGAGGTAAGGTGGGGGCGATGGTCACTCAGTGAGTGATATGTACATTGATGTGTGAGGTAAGGTGGGGGCGATGGTCACTCAGTGAGTGATAAGTACATTGATGGATGAGGTAATGTGGGGGCGATGGTCACTCAGTGAGTGATAAGTACATTGATGGGTGAGGTAAGGTGGGGGCGATGGTCACTCAGTGACTGATAAGTACATTGATGGGTGAGGTAAGGTGGGGGCGATGGTCACTCAGTGAGTGATGAGTACATTGATGGGTGAGGTAAGGTGGGGGCGATGGTCACTCAGTGAGTGATAAGTACATTGATGGATGAGGTAAGGTGGGGGCGATGGTCACTCAGTGACTGATAAGTACATTGATGGATGAGGTAAGGTGGGGCGATGGTCACTCAGTGAGTGATGAGTACATTGATGGGTGAGGTAAGGTGGGGCCGATGGTCACTCAGTGAGTGATGAGTACATTGACGGGTGAGGTAAGGTGGGGGCGATGGTCACTCAGAGAGTGATAAGTACATTGACGGGTGAGGTAAGGTGGGGGCGATGGTCACTCAGTGAGTGATAAGTACATTGAAGGGTGAGGTAAGGTGGGGGCGATGGTCACTCAGTGAGTGATGAGTACATTGACGGGTGAGGTAAGGTGGGGGCGATGGTCACTCAGTGAGTGATAAGTACATTGATGTGTGAGGTAAGGTGGGGGCGATGGTCACTCAGTGAGTGATAAGTACATTGATTTGTGAGGTAAGGTGGGGGCGATGGTCACTCAGTGAGTGATAAGTACATTGATGGGTGAGGTAAGGTGGGGGCGATGGTCACTCAGTGAGTGATAAGTACATTGATGGGTGAGGTAAGGTGGGGGCGATGGTCACTCAGTGACTGATAAGTACATTGATGGGTGAGGTAAGGTGGGGGCGATGGTCACTCAGTGACTGATAAGTACATTGACGGGTGAGGTAAGGTGGGGGCGATGGTCACTCAGTGACTGATAAGTACATTGATGGGTGAGGTAAGGTGGGGGCGATGGTCACTCAGTGACTGATAAGTACATTGATGGGTGAGGTAAGGTGGGGGCGATGGTCACTCAGTGAGTGATAAGTACATTGACGGGTGAGGTAAGGTGGGGGCGATGGTCACTCAGTGACTGATAAGTACATTGATGGGTGAGGTAAGGTGGGGGCGATGGTCACTCAGTGAGTGATAAGTACATTGATGTGTGAGGTAAGGTGGGGCGATGGTCACTCAGAGAGTGATAAGTACATTGATGTGTGAGGTAAGGTGGGGGCGATGGTCACTCAGTGAGTGATAAGTACATTGATGGGTGAGGTAAGGTGGGGGCGATGGTCACTCAGTGAGTGATAAGTACATTGATGGGTGAGGTAAGGTGGGGGCGATGGTCACTCAGTGAGTGATAAGTACATTGATGTGTGAGGTAAGGTGGGGCGATGGTCACTCAGTGACTGATAAGTACATTGATGGGTGAGGTAAGGTGGGGGCGATGGTCACTCAGTGAGTGATAAGTACATTGACGGGTGAGGTAAGGTGGGGGCGATGGTCACTCAGTGAGTGATAAGTACATTGATGGGTGAGGTAAGGTGGGGGCGATGGTCACTCAGTGAGTGATAAGTACATTGATGGATGAGGTAAGGTGGGGGCGATGGTCACTCAGTGAGTGATAAGTACATTGATGTGTGAGGTAAGGTGGGGGCGATGGTCACTCAGTGAGTGATAAGTACATTGATGTGTGAGGTAAGGTGGGGGCGATGGTCACTCAGTGAGTGATAAGTACATTGATGTGTGAGGTAAGGTGGGGGCGATGGTCACTCAGTGAGTGATAAGTACATTGATGGATGAGGTAATGTGGGGGCGATTGTCACTCAGTGAGTGATGAGTACATTGATGGGTGAGGTAAGGTGGGGGCGATGGTCACTCAGTGAGTGATGAGTACATTGATGGGTGAGGTAAGGTGGGGGCGATGGTCACTCAGTGAGTGATAAGTACATTGATGGGTGAGGTAAGGTGGGGGCGATGGTCACTCAGTGAGTGATAAGTACATTGATGGGTGAGGTAAGGTGGGGGCGATGGTCACTCAGTGAGTGATGAGTACATTGATGGGTGAGGTAAGGTGGGGGCGATGGTCACTCAGTGACTGATAAGTACATTGATGGATGAGGTAAGGTGGGGCGATGGTCACTCAGTGAGTGATGAGTACATTGATGGGTGAGGTAAGGTGGGGGCGATGGTCACTCAGTGAGTGATAAGTACATTGATGGATGAGGTAAGGTGGGGGCGATGGTCACTCAGTGAGTGATAAGTACATTGATGGATGAGGTAAGGTGGGGGCGATGGTCACTCAGTGACTGATAAGTACATTGATGGGTGAGGTAAGGTGGGGGCGATGGTCACTCAGTGAGTGATGAGTACATTGATGGGTGAGGTAAGGTGGGGCCGATGGTCACTCAGTGAGTGATGAGTACATTGATGGGTGAGGTAAGGTGGGGGCGATGGTCACTCAGTGAGTGATAAGTACATTGATGGATGAGGTAAGGTGGGGGCGATGGTCACTCAGTGACTGATAAGTACATTGATGGATGAGGTAAGGTGGGGCGATGGTCACTCAGTGAGTGATGAGTACATTGATGGGTGAGGTAAGGTGGGGCCGATGGTCACTCAGTGAGTGATGAGTACATTGACGGGTGAGGTAAGGTGGGGGCGATGGTCACTCAGAGAGTGATAAGTACATTGACGGGTGAGGTAAGGTGGGGGCGATGGTCACTCAGTGAGTGATAAGTACATTGAAGGGTGAGGTAAGGTGGGGGCGATGGTCACTCAGTGAGTGATGAGTACATTGACGGGTGAGGTAAGGTGGGGGCGATGGTCACTCAGTGAGTGATAAGTACATTGATGTGTGAGGTAAGGTGGGGGCGATGGTCACTCAGTGAGTGATAAGTACATTGATTTGTGAGGTAAGGTGGGGGCGATGGTCACTCAGTGAGTGATAAGTACATTGATGGGTGAGGTAAGGTGGGGGCGATGGTCACTCAGTGAGTGATAAGTACATTGATGGGTGAGGTAAGGTGGGGGCGATGGTCACTCAGTGACTGATAAGTACATTGATGGGTGAGGTAAGGTGGGGGCGATGGTCACTCAGTGACTGATAAGTACATTGACGGGTGAGGTAAGGTGGGGGCGATGGTCACTCAGTGACTGATAAGTACATTGATGGGTGAGGTAAGGTGGGGGCGATGGTCACTCAGTGACTGATAAGTACATTGATGGGTGAGGTAAGGTGGGGGCGATGGTCACTCAGTGAGTGATAAGTACATTGACGGGTGAGGTAAGGTGGGGGCGATGGTCACTCAGTGACTGATAAGTACATTGATGGGTGAGGTAAGGTGGGGGCGATGGTCACTCAGTGAGTGATAAGTACATTGATGTGTGAGGTAAGGTGGGGCGATGGTCACTCAGAGAGTGATAAGTACATTGATGTGTGAGGTAAGGTGGGGGCGATGGTCACTCAGTGAGTGATAAGTACATTGATGGGTGAGGTAAGGTGGGGGCGATGGTCACTCAGTGAGTGATAAGTACATTGATGGGTGAGGTAAGGTGGGGGCGATGGTCACTCAGTGAGTGATAAGTACATTGATGTGTGAGGTAAGGTGGGGCGATGGTCACTCAGTGACTGATAAGTACATTGATGGGTGAGGTAAGGTGGGGGCGATGGTCACTCAGTGAGTGATAAGTACATTGACGGGTGAGGTAAGGTGGGGGCGATGGTCACTCAGTGAGTGATAAGTACATTGATGGGTGAGGTAAGGTGGGGGCGATGGTCACTCAGTGAGTGATAAGTACATTGATGGATGAGGTAAGGTGGGGGCGATGGTCACTCAGTGAGTGATAAGTACATTGATGTGTGAGGTAAGGTGGGGGCGATGGTCACTCAGTGAGTGATAAGTACATTGATGTGTGAGGTAAGGTGGGGGCGATGGTCACTCAGTGAGTGATAAGTACATTGATGTGTGAGGTAAGGTGGGGGCGATGGTCACTCAGTGAGTGATAAGTACATTGATGGATGAGGTAATGTGGGGGCGATTGTCACTCAGTGAGTGATGAGTACATTGATGGGTGAGGTAAGGTGGGGGCGATGGTCACTCAGTGAGTGATGAGTACATTGATGGGTGAGGTAAGGTGGGGGCGATGGTCACTCAGTGAGTGATAAGTACATTGATGGGTGAGGTAAGGTGGGGGCGATGGTCACTCAGTGAGTGATAAGTACATTGATGGGTGAGGTAAGGTGGGGGCGATGGTCACTCAGTGAGTGATGAGTACATTGATGGGTGAGGTAAGGTGGGGGCGATGGTCACTCAGTGACTGATAAGTACATTGATGGATGAGGTAAGGTGGGGCGATGGTCACTCAGTGAGTGATGAGTACATTGATGGGTGAGGTAAGGTGGGGGCGATGGTCACTCAGTGAGTGATAAGTACATTGATGGATGAGGTAAGGTGGGGGCGATGGTCACTCAGTGAGTGATAAGTACATTGATGGATGAGGTAAGGTGGGGGCGATGGTCACTCAGTGACTGATAAGTACATTGATGGGTGAGGTAAGGTGGGGGCGATGGTCACTCAGTGAGTGATGAGTACATTGATGGGTGAGGTAAGGTGGGGCCGATGGTCACTCAGTGAGTGATGAGTACATTGATGGGTGAGGTAAGGTGGGGGCGATGGTCACTCAGTGAGTGATAAGTACATTGATGGGTGAGGTAAGGTGAGGGCGATGGTCACTCAGTGACTGATAAGTACATTGATGGGTGAGGTAAGGTGGGGGCGATGGTCACTCAGTGAGTGATAAGTACATTGATGGGTGAGGTAAGGTGAGGGCGATGGTCACTCAGTGACTGATAAGTACATTGATGGGTGAGGTAAGGTGGGGGCGATGGTCACTCAGTGAGTGATAAGTACATTGACGGGTGAGGTAAGGTGGGGGCGATGGTCACTCAGTGAGTGATAAGTACATTGATGGGTGAGGTAAGGTGGGGGCGATGGTCACTCAATGAGTGATAAGTACATTGACGGGTGAGGTAATGTGGGGGCGATGGTCACTCAGTGAGTGATAAGTACATTGATGGGTGAGGTAAGGTGGGGGCGATGGTCACTCAGTGACTGATAAGTACATTGATGGGTGAGGTAAGGTGGGGGCGATGGTCACTCAGTGAGTGATAAGTACATTGATGTGTGAGGTAAGGTGGGGGCGATGGTCACTCAGTGAGTGATAAGTACATTGATGGATGAGGTAATGTGGGGGCGATGGTCACTCAGTGACTGATAAGTACATTGATGGGTGAGGTAAGGTGGGGGCGATGGTCACTCAGTGACTGATAAGTACATTGATGGGTGAGGTAAGGTGGGGGCGATGGTCACTCAGTGAGTGATAAGTACATTGATGGGTGAGGTAAGGTGGGGGCGATGGTCACTCAGTGAGTGATAAGTACATTGATGGGTGAGGTAAGGTGGGGGCGATGGTCACTCAGTGAGTGATAAGTACATTGATGGGTGAGGTAAGGTGGGGGCGATGGTCACTCAGTGACTTATAAGTACATTGACGGGTGAGGTAAGGTGGGGTCGATGGTCACTCAGTGACTGATAAGTACATTGATGGGTGAGGTAAGGTGGGGGCGATGGTCACTCAGTGACTGATAAGTACATTGACGGGTGAGGTAAGGTGGGGGCGATGGTCACTCAGTGAGTGATAAGTACATTGACGGGTGAGGTAAGGTGGGGGCGATGGTCACTCAGTGAGTGATAAGTACATTGACGGGTGAGGTAAGGTGGGGGCGATGGTCACTCAGTGAGTGATAAGTACATTGACGGGTGAGGTAAGGTGGGGGCGATGGTCACTCAGTGAGTGATAAGTACATTGACGGGTGAGGTAAGGTGGGGGCGATGGTCACTCAGTGAGTGATAAGTACATTGACGGGTGAGGTAAGGTGGGGCCGATGGTCACTCAGTGAGTGATGAGTACATTGACGGGTGAGGTAAGGTGGGGGCGATGGTCACTCAGTGAGTGATAAGTACATTGACGGGTGAGGTAAGGTGGGGGCGATGGTCACTCAGTGAGTGATAAGTACATTGACGGGTGAGGTAAGGTGGGGGCGATGGTCACTCAGTGAGTGATAAGTACATTGACGGGTGAGGTAAGGTGGGGGCGATGGTCACTCAGTGAGTGATAAGTACATTGATGTGTGAGGTAAGGTGGGGCGATGGTCACTCAGTGAGTGATAAGTACATTGATGGGTGAGGTAAGGTGGGGGCGATGGTCACTCAGTGAGTGATAAGTACATTGACGGGTGAGGTAAGGTGGGGGCGATGGTCACTCAGTGACTGATAAGTACATTGACGGGTGAGGTAAGGTGGGGGCGATGGTCACTCAGTGAGTGATAAGTACATTGACGGGTGAGGTAAGGTGGGGGCGATGGTCACTCAGTGAGTGATAAGTACATTGACGGGTGAGGTAAGGTGGGGGCGATGGTCACTCAGTGAGTGATAAGTACATTGACGGGTGAGGTAAGGTGGGGGCGATGGTCACTCAGTGAGTGATAAGTACATTGACGGGTGAGGTAAGGTGGGGGCGATGGTCACTCAGTGAGTGATAAGTACATTGATGGGTGAGGTAAGGTGGGGGCGATGGTCACTCAGTGAGTGATAAGTACATTGACGTGTGAGGTAAGGTGGGAGCGATGGTCACTCAGTGAGTGATGAGTACATTGATGTGTGAGGTAAGGTGGGGGCGATGGTCACAAAGTGAGTGATAAGTACATTGATGTGTGAGGTAAGGTGGGGGCGATGGTCACTCAGTGAGTGATAAGTACATTGATGTGTGAGGTAAGGTGGGGGCGATGGTCACTCAGTGAGTGATAAGTACATTGACGTGTGAGGTAAGGTGGGGGCGATGGTCACTCAGAGAGTGATAAGTACATTGATGTGTGAGGTAAGGTGGGGGCGATGGTCACTCAGAGAGTGATAAGTACATTGATGGGTGAGGTGAGGTGGGGGCGATGGTCACTCAGAGAGTGATAAGTACATTGATGGGTGAGGTAAGGTGGGGGCGATGGTCACTCAGTGACTGATAAGTACATTGATGTGTGAGGTAAGGTGGGGGCGATGGTCACTCAGTGACTGATAAGTACATTGATGTGTGAGGTAAGGTGGGGGCGATGGTCACTCAGTGAGTGATAAGTACATTGATGTGTGAGGTAAGGTGGGGGCGATGGTCACTCAGTGAGTGATAAGTACATTGATGTGTGAGGTAAGGTGGGGGCGATGGTCACTCAGTGAGTGATAAGTACATTGATGTGTGAGGTAAGGTGAGGGCGATGGTCACTCAGTGAGTGATAAGTACATTGACGGGTGAGGTAAGGTGGGGGCGATGGTCACTCAGTGAGTGATAAGTACATTGACGGGTGAGGTAAGGTGGGGGCGATGGTCACTCAGTGAGTGATAAGTACATTGATGTGTGAGGTAAGGTGGGGCCGATGGTCACTCAGTGAGTGATAAGTACATTGACGGGTGAGGTAAGGTGGGGCCGATGGTCACTCAGTGAGTGATAAGTACATTGACGGGTGAGGTAAGGTGGGGGCGATGGTCACTCAGTGAGTGATAAGTACATTGACGGGTGAGGTAAGGTGGGGGCGATGGTCACTCAGTGAGTGATAAGTACATTGACGGGTGAGGTAAGGTGGGGGCGATGGTCACTCAGTGAGTGATAAGTACATTGACGGGTGAGGTAAGGTGGGGGCGATGGTCACTCAGTGAGTGATAAGTACATTGACGGGTGAGGTAAGGTGGGGCCGATGGTCACTCAGTGAGTGATGAGTACATTGACGGGTGAGGTAAGGTGGGGGCGATGGTCACTCAGTGAGTGATAAGTACATTGACGGGTGAGGTAAGGTGGGGGCGATGGTCACTCAGTGAGTGATAAGTACATTGACGGGTGAGGTAAGGTGGGGGCGATGGTCACTCAGTGAGTGATAAGTACATTGACGGGTGAGGTAAGGTGGGGGCGATGGTCACTCAGTGAGTGATAAGTACATTGATGTGTGAGGTAAGGTGGGGCGATGGTCACTCAGTGAGTGATAAGTACATTGATGGGTGAGGTAAGGTGGGGGCGATGGTCACTCAGTGAGTGATAAGTACATTGATGTGTGAGGTAAGGTGGGGCGATGGTCACTCTGTGAGTGATAAGTACATTGATGGGTGAGGTAAGGTGGGGGCGATGGTCACTCAGTGAGTGATAAGTACATTGACGGGTGAGGTAAGGTGGGGGCGATGGTCACTCAGTGACTGATAAGTACATTGACGGGTGAGGTAAGGTGGGGGCGATGGTCACTCAGTGACTGATAAGTACATTGACGGGTGAGGTAAGGTGGGGGCGATGGTCACTCAGTGAGTGATAAGTACATTGACGGGTGAGGTAAGGTGGGGGCGATGGTCACTCAGTGAGTGATAAGTACATTGACGGGTGAGGTAAGGTGGGGGCGATGGTCACTCAGTGAGTGATAAGTACATTGATGGGTGAGGTAAGGTGGGGGCGATGGTCACTCAGTGAGTGATAAGTACATTGACGTGTGAGGTAAGGTGGGGGCGATGGTCACTCAGTGAGTGATGAGTACATTGATGTGTGAGGTAAGGTGGGGGCGATGGTCACAAAGTGAGTGATAAGTACATTGATGTGTGAGGTAAGGTGGGGGCGATGGTCACTCAGTGAGTGATAAGTACATTGATGTGTGAGGTAAGGTGGGGGCGATGGTCACTCAGTGAGTGATAAGTACATTGACGGGTGAGGTAAGGTGGGGCGATGGTCACTCAGTGAGTGATAAGTACATTGATGTGTGAGGTAAGGTGGGGGCGATGGTCACTCAGTGAGTGATAAGTACATTGACGGGTGAGGTAAGGTGGGGCGATGGTCACTCAGTGAGTGATAAGTACATTGACGGGTGAGGTAAGGTGGGGCGATGGTCACTCAGTGAGTGATAAGTACATTGACGGGTGAGGTAAGGTGGGGGCGATGGTCACTCAGTGAGAGATAAGTACATTGACGGGTGAGGTAAGGTGGGGCGATGGTCACTCAGTGAGAGATAAGTACATTGACGGGTGAGGTAAGGTGGGGCCGATGGTCACTCAGTGAGTGATAAGTACATTGATGGGTGAGGTAAGGTGGGGCGATGGTCACTCAGTGAGTGATAAGTACATTGACGGGTGAGGTAAGGTGGGGGCGATGGTCACTCAGTGAGTGATAAGTACATTGATGGGTGAGGTAAGGTGGGGGCGATGGTCACTCAGTGAGTGATAAGTACATTGATGTGTGAGGTAAGGTGGGGGCGATGGTCACTCAGTGAGTGATAAGTACATTGATGGGTGAGGTAAGGTGGGGGCGATGGTCACAGTGAGTGATAAGTACATTGATGTGTGAGGTAAGGTGGGGGCGATGGTCACTCAGTGAGTGATAAGTACATTGACGGGTGAGGTAAGGTGGGGGCGATGGTCACTCAGTGAGTGATAAGTACATTGACGTGTGAGGTAAGGTGGGGGCGATGGTCACTCAGTGAGTGATAAGTACATCGAAGGGTGAGGTAAGGTGGGGGCGATGGTCACTCAGTGAGTGATAAGTACATTGACGGGTGAGGTAAGGTGGGGCCGATGGTCACTCAGTGAGTGATAAGTACATTGATGGGTGAGGTAAGGTGGGGGCGATGGTCACTCAGTGACTGATAAGTACATTGATGGGTGAGGTAAGGTGGGGGCGATGGTCACTCAGTGAGTGATATGTACATTGATGTGTGAGGTAAGGTGGGGGCGATGGTCACTCAGTGAGTGATAAGTACATTGATGGATGAGGTAATGTGGGGGCGATGGTCACTCAGTGAGTGATAAGTACATTGATGGGTGAGGTAAGGTGGGGGCGATGGTCACTCAGTGACTGATAAGTACATTGATGGGTGAGGTAAGGTGGGGGCGATGGTCACTCAGTGAGTGATGAGTACATTGATGGGTGAGGTAAGGTGGGGGCGATGGTCACTCAGTGAGTGATAAGTACATTGATGGATGAGGTAAGGTGGGGGCGATGGTCACTCAGTGACTGATAAGTACATTGATGGATGAGGTAAGGTGGGGCGATGGTCACTCAGTGAGTGATGAGTACATTGATGGGTGAGGTAAGGTGGGGCCGATGGTCACTCAGTGAGTGATGAGTACATTGACGGGTGAGGTAAGGTGGGGGCGATGGTCACTCAGAGAGTGATAAGTACATTGACGGGTGAGGTAAGGTGGGGGCGATGGTCACTCAGTGAGTGATAAGTACATTGAAGGGTGAGGTAAGGTGGGGGCGATGGTCACTCAGTGAGTGATGAGTACATTGACGGGTGAGGTAAGGTGGGGGCGATGGTCACTCAGTGAGTGATAAGTACATTGATGTGTGAGGTAAGGTGGGGGCGATGGTCACTCAGTGAGTGATAAGTACATTGATTTGTGAGGTAAGGTGGGGGCGATGGTCACTCAGTGAGTGATAAGTACATTGATGGGTGAGGTAAGGTGGGGGCGATGGTCACTCAGTGAGTGATAAGTACATTGATGGGTGAGGTAAGGTGGGGGCGATGGTCACTCAGTGACTGATAAGTACATTGATGGGTGAGGTAAGGTGGGGGCGATGGTCACTCAGTGACTGATAAGTACATTGACGGGTGAGGTAAGGTGGGGGCGATGGTCACTCAGTGACTGATAAGTACATTGATGGGTGAGGTAAGGTGGGGGCGATGGTCACTCAGTGACTGATAAGTACATTGATGGGTGAGGTAAGGTGGGGGCGATGGTCACTCAGTGAGTGATAAGTACATTGACGGGTGAGGTAAGGTGGGGGCGATGGTCACTCAGTGACTGATAAGTACATTGATGGGTGAGGTAAGGTGGGGGCGATGGTCACTCAGTGAGTGATAAGTACATTGATGTGTGAGGTAAGGTGGGGCGATGGTCACTCAGAGAGTGATAAGTACATTGATGTGTGAGGTAAGGTGGGGGCGATGGTCACTCAGTGAGTGATAAGTACATTGATGGGTGAGGTAAGGTGGGGGCGATGGTCACTCAGTGAGTGATAAGTACATTGATGGGTGAGGTAAGGTGGGGGCGATGGTCACTCAGTGAGTGATAAGTACATTGATGTGTGAGGTAAGGTGGGGCGATGGTCACTCAGTGACTGATAAGTACATTGATGGGTGAGGTAAGGTGGGGGCGATGGTCACTCAGTGAGTGATAAGTACATTGACGGGTGAGGTAAGGTGGGGGCGATGGTCACTCAGTGAGTGATAAGTACATTGATGGGTGAGGTAAGGTGGGGGCGATGGTCACTCAGTGAGTGATAAGTACATTGATGGATGAGGTAAGGTGGGGGCGATGGTCACTCAGTGAGTGATAAGTACATTGATGTGTGAGGTAAGGTGGGGGCGATGGTCACTCAGTGAGTGATAAGTACATTGATGTGTGAGGTAAGGTGGGGGCGATGGTCACTCAGTGAGTGATAAGTACATTGATGTGTGAGGTAAGGTGGGGGCGATGGTCACTCAGTGAGTGATAAGTACATTGATGGATGAGGTAATGTGGGGGCGATTGTCACTCAGTGAGTGATGAGTACATTGATGGGTGAGGTAAGGTGGGGGCGATGGTCACTCAGTGAGTGATGAGTACATTGATGGGTGAGGTAAGGTGGGGGCGATGGTCACTCAGTGAGTGATAAGTACATTGATGGGTGAGGTAAGGTGGGGGCGATGGTCACTCAGTGAGTGATAAGTACATTGATGGGTGAGGTAAGGTGGGGGCGATGGTCACTCAGTGAGTGATGAGTACATTGATGGGTGAGGTAAGGTGGGGGCGATGGTCACTCAGTGACTGATAAGTACATTGATGGATGAGGTAAGGTGGGGCGATGGTCACTCAGTGAGTGATGAGTACATTGATGGGTGAGGTAAGGTGGGGGCGATGGTCACTCAGTGAGTGATAAGTACATTGATGGATGAGGTAAGGTGGGGGCGATGGTCACTCAGTGAGTGATAAGTACATTGATGGATGAGGTAAGGTGGGGGCGATGGTCACTCAGTGACTGATAAGTACATTGATGGGTGAGGTAAGGTGGGGGCGATGGTCACTCAGTGAGTGATGAGTACATTGATGGGTGAGGTAAGGTGGGGCCGATGGTCACTCAGTGAGTGATGAGTACATTGATGGGTGAGGTAAGGTGGGGGCGATGGTCACTCAGTGAGTGATAAGTACATTGATGGGTGAGGTAAGGTGAGGGCGATGGTCACTCAGTGACTGATAAGTACATTGATGGGTGAGGTAAGGTGGGGGCGATGGTCACTCAGTGAGTGATAAGTACATTGATGGGTGAGGTAAGGTGAGGGCGATGGTCACTCAGTGACTGATAAGTACATTGATGGGTGAGGTAAGGTGGGGGCGATGGTCACTCAGTGAGTGATAAGTACATTGACGGGTGAGGTAAGGTGGGGGCGATGGTCACTCAGTGAGTGATAAGTACATTGATGGGTGAGGTAAGGTGGGGGCGATGGTCACTCAATGAGTGATAAGTACATTGACGGGTGAGGTAATGTGGGGGCGATGGTCACTCAGTGAGTGATAAGTACATTGATGGGTGAGGTAAGGTGGGGGCGATGGTCACTCAGTGACTGATAAGTACATTGATGGGTGAGGTAAGGTGGGGGCGATGGTCACTCAGTGAGTGATAAGTACATTGATGTGTGAGGTAAGGTGGGGGCGATGGTCACTCAGTGAGTGATAAGTACATTGATGGATGAGGTAATGTGGGGGCGATGGTCACTCAGTGACTGATAAGTACATTGATGGGTGAGGTAAGGTGGGGGCGATGGTCACTCAGTGACTGATAAGTACATTGATGGGTGAGGTAAGGTGGGGGCGATGGTCACTCAGTGAGTGATAAGTACATTGATGGGTGAGGTAAGGTGGGGGCGATGGTCACTCAGTGAGTGATAAGTACATTGATGGGTGAGGTAAGGTGGGGGCGATGGTCACTCAGTGAGTGATAAGTACATTGATGGGTGAGGTAAGGTGGGGGCGATGGTCACTCAGTGACTTATAAGTACATTGACGGGTGAGGTAAGGTGGGGTCGATGGTCACTCAGTGACTGATAAGTACATTGATGGGTGAGGTAAGGTGGGGGCGATGGTCACTCAGTGACTGATAAGTACATTGACGGGTGAGGTAAGGTGGGGGCGATGGTCACTCAGTGAGTGATAAGTACATTGACGGGTGAGGTAAGGTGGGGGCGATGGTCACTCAGTGAGTGATAAGTACATTGACGGGTGAGGTAAGGTGGGGGCGATGGTCACTCAGTGAGTGATAAGTACATTGACGGGTGAGGTAAGGTGGGGGCGATGGTCACTCAGTGAGTGATAAGTACATTGACGGGTGAGGTAAGGTGGGGGCGATGGTCACTCAGTGAGTGATAAGTACATTGACGGGTGAGGTAAGGTGGGGCCGATGGTCACTCAGTGAGTGATGAGTACATTGACGGGTGAGGTAAGGTGGGGGCGATGGTCACTCAGTGAGTGATAAGTACATTGACGGGTGAGGTAAGGTGGGGGCGATGGTCACTCAGTGAGTGATAAGTACATTGACGGGTGAGGTAAGGTGGGGGCGATGGTCACTCAGTGAGTGATAAGTACATTGACGGGTGAGGTAAGGTGGGGGCGATGGTCACTCAGTGAGTGATAAGTACATTGATGTGTGAGGTAAGGTGGGGCGATGGTCACTCAGTGAGTGATAAGTACATTGATGGGTGAGGTAAGGTGGGGGCGATGGTCACTCAGTGAGTGATAAGTACATTGACGGGTGAGGTAAGGTGGGGGCGATGGTCACTCAGTGACTGATAAGTACATTGACGGGTGAGGTAAGGTGGGGGCGATGGTCACTCAGTGAGTGATAAGTACATTGACGGGTGAGGTAAGGTGGGGGCGATGGTCACTCAGTGAGTGATAAGTACATTGACGGGTGAGGTAAGGTGGGGGCGATGGTCACTCAGTGAGTGATAAGTACATTGACGGGTGAGGTAAGGTGGGGGCGATGGTCACTCAGTGAGTGATAAGTACATTGACGGGTGAGGTAAGGTGGGGGCGATGGTCACTCAGTGAGTGATAAGTACATTGATGGGTGAGGTAAGGTGGGGGCGATGGTCACTCAGTGAGTGATAAGTACATTGACGTGTGAGGTAAGGTGGGAGCGATGGTCACTCAGTGAGTGATGAGTACATTGATGTGTGAGGTAAGGTGGGGGCGATGGTCACAAAGTGAGTGATAAGTACATTGATGTGTGAGGTAAGGTGGGGGCGATGGTCACTCAGTGAGTGATAAGTACATTGATGTGTGAGGTAAGGTGGGGGCGATGGTCACTCAGTGAGTGATAAGTACATTGACGGGTGAGGTAAGGTGGGGCGATGGTCACTCAGTGAGTGATAAGTACATTGATGTGTGAGGTAAGGTGGGGGCGATGGTCACTCAGTGAGTGATAAGTACATTGACGGGTGAGGTAAGGTGGGGCGATGGTCACTCAGTGAGTGATAAGTACATTGACGGGTGAGGTAAGGTGGGGCGATGGTCACTCAGTGAGAGATAAGTACATTGACGGGTGAGGTAAGGTGGGGCGATGGTCACTCAGTGAGAGATAAGTACATTGACGGGTGAGGTAAGGTGGGGCCGATGGTCACTCAGTGAGTGATAAGTACATTGATGGGTGAGGTAAGGTGGGGCGATGGTCACTCAGTGAGTGATAAGTACATTGACGGGTGAGGTAAGGTGGGGGCGATGGTCACTCAGTGAGTGATAAGTACATTGATGGGTGAGGTAAGGTGGGGGCGATGGTCACTCAGTGAGTGATAAGTACATTGATGTGTGAGGTAAGGTGGGGGCGATGGTCACTCAGTGAGTGATAAGTACATTGATGGGTGAGGTAAGGTGGGGGCGATGGTCACAGTGAGTGATAAGTACATTGATGTGTGAGGTAAGGTGGGGGCGATGGTCACTCAGTGAGTGATAAGTACATTGACGGGTGAGGTAAGGTGGGGGCGATGGTCACTCAGTGAGTGATAAGTACATTGACGTGTGAGGTAAGGTGGGGGCGATGGTCACTCAGTGAGTGATAAGTACATTGATGGGTGAGGTAAGGTGGGGGCGATGGTCACTCAGTGAGTGATAAGTACATTGACGGGTGAGGTAAGGTGGGGCCGATGGTCACTCAGTGAGTGATAAGTACATTGATGGGTGAGGTAAGGTGGGGGCGATGGTCACTCAGTGACTGATAAGTACATTGATGGGTGAGGTAAGGTGGGGGCGATGGTCACTCAGTGAGTGATATGTACATTGATGTGTGAGGTAAGGTGGGGGCGATGGTCACTCAGTGAGTGATAAGTACATTGATGGATGAGGTAATGTGGGGGCGATGGTCACTCAGTGAGTGATAAGTACATTGATGGGTGAGGTAAGGTGGGGGCGATGGTCACTCAGTGACTGATAAGTACATTGATGGGTGAGGTAAGGTGGGGGCGATGGTCACTCAGTGAGTGATGAGTACATTGATGGGTGAGGTAAGGTGGGGGCGATGGTCACTCAGTGAGTGATAAGTACATTGATGGATGAGGTAAGGTGGGGGCGATGGTCACTCAGTGACTGATAAGTACATTGATGGATGAGGTAAGGTGGGGCGATGGTCACTCAGTGAGTGATGAGTACATTGATGGGTGAGGTAAGGTGGGGCCGATGGTCACTCAGTGAGTGATGAGTACATTGACGGGTGAGGTAAGGTGGGGGCGATGGTCACTCAGAGAGTGATAAGTACATTGACGGGTGAGGTAAGGTGGGGGCGATGGTCACTCAGTGAGTGATAAGTACATTGAAGGGTGAGGTAAGGTGGGGGCGATGGTCACTCAGTGAGTGATGAGTACATTGACGGGTGAGGTAAGGTGGGGGCGATGGTCACTCAGTGAGTGATAAGTACATTGATGTGTGAGGTAAGGTGGGGGCGATGGTCACTCAGTGAGTGATAAGTACATTGATTTGTGAGGTAAGGTGGGGGCGATGGTCACTCAGTGAGTGATAAGTACATTGATGGGTGAGGTAAGGTGGGGGCGATGGTCACTCAGTGAGTGATAAGTACATTGATGGGTGAGGTAAGGTGGGGGCGATGGTCACAAAGTGAGTGATAAGTACATTGATGGGTGATGTAAGGTGGGGGCGATGGTCACTCAGTGACTGATAAGTACATTGATGGGTGAGGTAAGGTGGGGGCGATGGTCACTCAGTGAGTGATAAGTACATTGATGTGTGAGGTAAGGTGGGGCGATGGTCACTCAGAGAGTGATAAGTACATTGATGTGTGAGGTAAGGTGGGGGCGATGGTCACTCAGTGAGTGATAAGTACATTGATGGGTGAGGTAAGGTGGGGGCGATGGTCACTCAGTGAGTGATAAGTACATTGATGGGTGAGGTAAGGTGGGGGCGATGGTCACTCAGTGAGTGATAAGTACATTGATGTGTGAGGTAAGGTGGGGCGATGGTCACTCAGTGACTGATAAGTACATTGATGGGTGAGGTAAGGTGGGGGCGATGGTCACTCAGTGAGTGATAAGTACATTGACGGGTGAGGTAAGGTGGGGGCGATGGTCACTCAGTGAGTGATAAGTACATTGATGGGTGAGGTAAGGTGGGGGCGATGGTCACTCAGTGAGTGATAAGTACATTGATGGATGAGGTAAGGTGGGGGCGATGGTCACTCAGTGAGTGATAAGTACATTGATGTGTGAGGTAAGGTGGGGGCGATGGTCACTCAGTGAGTGATAAGTACATTGATGTGTGAGGTAAGGTGGGGGCGATGGTCACTCAGTGAGTGATAAGTACATTGATGTGTGAGGTAAGGTGGGGGCGATGGTCACTCAGTGAGTGATAAGTACATTGATGGATGAGGTAATGTGGGGGCGATTGTCACTCAGTGAGTGATGAGTACATTGATGGGTGAGGTAAGGTGGGGGCGATGGTCACTCAGTGAGTGATGAGTACATTGATGGGTGAGGTAAGTTGGGGGCGATGGTCACTCAGTGAGTGATAAGTACATTGATGGGTGAGGTAAGGTGGGGGCGATGGTCACTCAGTGACTGATAAGTACATTGATGGGTGAGGTAAGGTGGGGGCGATGGTCACTCAGTGACTGATAAGTACATTGATGGGTGAGGTAAGGTGGGGGCGATGGTCACTCAGTGAGTGATGAGTACATTGATGGGTGAGGTAAGGTGGGGGCGATGGTCACTCAGTGACTGATAAGTACATTGATGGATGAGGTAAGGTGGGGCGATGGTCACTCAGTGAGTGATGAGTACATTGATGGGTGAGGTAAGGTGGGGGCGATGGTCACTCAGTGAGTGATAAGTACATTGATGGATGAGGTAAGGTGGGGGCGATGGTCACTCAGTGACTGATAAGTACATTGATGGGTGAGGTAAGGTGGGGGCGATGGTCACTCAGTGAGTGATGAGTACATTGATGGGTGAGGTAAGGTGGGGCCGATGGTCACTCAGTGAGTGATGAGTACATTGATGGGTGAGGTAAGGTGGGGGCGATGGTCACGCAGTGAGTGATGAGTACATTGATGGATGAGGTAAGGTGGGGGCGATGGTCACTCAGTGACTGATAAGTACATTGATGGGTGAGGTAAGGTGGGGGCGATGGTCACTCAGTGAGTGATGAGTACATTGATGGGTGAGGTAAGGTGGGGCCGATGGTCACTCAGTGAGTGATGAGTACATTGATGGGTGAGGTAAGGTGGGGGCGATGGTCACGCAGTGAGTGATGAGTACATTGATGGGTGAGGTAAGGTGGGGGCGATGGTCACTCAGTGAGTGATAAGTACATTGATGGATGAGGTAAGGTGGGGGCGATGGTCACTCAGTGACTGATAAGTACATTGACGGGTGAGGTAAGGTGGGGGCGATGGTCACTCAGTGAGTGATAAGTACATTGACGGGTGAGGTAAGGTGGGGGCGATGGTCACTCAGTGAGTGATAAGTACATTGACGTGTGAGGTAAGGTGGGGGCGATGGTCACTCAGTGAGTGATAAGTACATTGACGTGTGAGGTAAGGTGGGGGCGATGGTCACTCAGTGAGTGATAAGTACATTGATGGGTGAGGTAAGGTGGGGGCGATGGTCACTCAGTGAGTGATAAGTACATTGATGGGTGAGGTAAGGTGGGGGCGATGGTCACTCAGTGAGTGATGAGTACATTGATGGGTGAGGTAAGGTGGGGGCGATGGTCACTCAGTGACTGATAAGTACATTGATGTGTGAGGTAAGGTGGGGGCGATGGTCACTCAGAGAGTGATAAGTACATTGATGTGTGAGGTAAGGTGGGGGCGATGGTCACTCAGTGAGTGATAAGTACATTGATGTGTGAGGTAAGGTGGGGGCGATGGTCACTCAGTGAGTGATAAGTACATTGATGTGTGAGGTAAGGTGGGGGCGATGGTCTCTCAGTGAGTGATGAGTACATTGATGGGTGAGGTAAGGTGGGGGCGATGGTCACTCAGTGAGTGATAAGTACATTGACGGGTGAGGTAAGGTGGGGGCGATGGTCACTCAGTGAGTGATAAGTACATTGATGGATGAGGTAAGGTGGGGGCGATGGTCACTCAGTGAGTGATAAGTACATTGATGTGTGAGGTAAGGTGGGGTCGATGGTCACTCAGTGAGTGATAAGTACATTGATGTGTGAGGTAAGGTGGGGGCGATGGTCACTCAGTGAGTGATAAGTACATTGATGGGTGAGGTAAGGTGGGGGCGATGGTCACTCAGAGAGTGATAAGTACATTGATGGGTGAGGTAAGGTGGGGGCGATGGTCACTCAGTGAGTGATAAGTACATTGATGGATGAGGTAATGTGGGGGCGATGGTCACTCAGTGAGTGATAAATACATTGATGTGTGAGGTAAGGTGGGGGCGATGGTCACTCAGTGAGTGATAAGTACATTGATGTGTGAGGTAAGGTGGGGGCGATGGTCACTCAGTGAGTGATAAGTACATTGATGGGTGAGGTAAGGTGGGGGCGATGGTCACTCAGTGAGTGATAAGTACATTGATGGGTGAGGTAAGGTGGGGGCGATGGTCACTCAGTGACTGATAAGTACATTGATGGGTGAGGTAAGGTGGGGGCGATGGTCACTCAGTGAGTGATAAGTACATTGATGGATGAGGTAATGTGGGGGCGATGGTCACTCAGTGAGTGATAAGTACATTGATGGGTGAGGTAAGGTGGGGGCGATGGTCACTCAGTGAGTGATAAGTACATTGATGGGTGAGGTAAGGTGGGGGCGTTGGTCACTCAGTGACTGATAAGTACATTGATGGATGAGGTAAGGTGGGGCGATGGTCACTCAGTGAGTGATGAGTACATTGATGGGTGAGGTAAGGTGGGGGCGATGGTCACTCAGTGAGTGATAAGTACATTGATGGATGAGGTAAGGTGGGGGCGATGGTCACTCAGTGACTGATAAGTACATTGATGTGTGAGGTAAGGTGGGGCGATGGTCACTCAGAGAGTGATAAGTACATTGATGGGTGAGGTAAGGTGGGGGCGATGGTCACTCAGTGTGTGATAAGTACATTGATGGGTGAGGTAAGGTGGGGGCGATGGTCACTCAGTGAGTGATGAGTACATTGATGGGTGAGGTAAGGTGGGGCCGATGGTCACTCAGTGAGTGATGAGTACATTGATGGGTGAGGTAAGGTGGGGGCGATGGTCACGCAGTGAGTGATGAGTACATTGATGGATGAGGTAAGGTGGGGGCGATGGTCACTCAGTGACTGATAAGTACATTGACGGGTGAGGTAAGGTGGGGGCGATGGTCACTCAGTGAGTGATGAGTACATTGACGGGTGAGGTAAGGTGGGGGCGATGGTCACTCAGTGAGTGATGAGTACATTGATGGGTGAGGTAAGGTGGGGGCGATGGTCACTCAGTGAGTGATGAGTACATTGACGGGTGAGGTAAGGTGGGGGCGATAGTCACTCAGTGAGTGATAAGTACATTGACGGGTGAGGTAAGGTGGGGGCGATGGTCACTCAGTGAGTGATAAGTACATTGATGTGTGAGGTAAGGTGGGGGCGATGGTCACTCAGAGAGTGATAAGTACATTGATGGATGAGGTAAGGTGGGGGCGATGGTCACTCAGTGAGTGATAAGTACATTGATGGGTGAGGTAAGGTGGGGGCGATGGTCACTCAGTGAGTGATAAGTACATTGATGTGTGAGGTAAGGTGGGGGCGATGGTCACTCAGTGAGTGATAAGTACATTGACGGGTGAGGTAAGGTGGGGGCGATGGTCACTCAGTGAGTGATGAGTACATTGATGGGTGAGGTAAGGTGGGGGCGATGGTCACTCAGTGAGTGATAAGTACATTGATGTGTGAGGTAAGGTGGGGGCGATGGTCACTCAGTGACTGATGAGTACATTGACGGGTGAGGTAAGGTGGGGGCGATGGTCACTCAGTGAGTGATGAGTACATTGACGGGTGAGGTAAGGTGGGGGCGATGGTCACTCAGTGAGTGATGAGTACATTGATGTGTGAGGTAAGGTGGGGGCGATGGTCACTCAGTGAGTGATGAGTACATTGATGTGTGAGGTAAGGTGGGGGCGATGGTCACTCAGTGAGTGATAAGTACATTGATGTGTGAGGTAAGGTGGGGGCGATGGTCACTCAGAGAGTGATAAGTACATTGATGGATGAGGTAAGGTGGGGGCGATGGTCACTCAGTGAGTGATAAGTACATTGATGGGTGAGGTAAGGTGGGGGCGATGGTCACTCAGTGAGTGATAAGTACATTGATGTGTGAGGTAAGGTGGGGGCGATGGTCACTCAGTGACTGATGAGTACATTGACGGGTGAGGTAAGGTGGGGGCGATGGTCACTCAGTGAGTGATGAGTACATTGATGTGTGAGGTAAGGTGGGGGCGATGGTCACTCAGTGAGTGATAAGTACATTGATGGGTGAGGTAAGGTGGGGGCGATGGTCACTCAGTGAGTGATGAGTACATTGATGTGTGAGGTAAGGTGGGGGCGATGGTCACTCAGTGAGTGATAAGTACATTGATGTGTGAGGTAAGGTGGGGGCGATGGTCACTCAGTGACTGATGAGTACATTGACGGGTGAGGTAAGGTGGGGGCGATGGTCACTCAGTGAGTGATGAGTACATTGATGTGTGAGGTAAGGTGGGGGCGATGGTCACTCAGTGAGTGATAAGTACATTGATGGGTGAGGTAAGGTGGGGGCGATGGTCACTCAGTGAGTGATGAGTACATTGATGTGTGAGGTAAGGTGGGGGCGATGGTCACTCAGTGAGTGATAAGTACATTGATGTGTGAGGTAAGGTGGGGGCGATGGTCACTCAGTGAGTGATAAGTACATTGATGGGTGAGGTAAGGTGGGGGCGATGGTCACTCAGTGAGTGATAAGTACATTGATGGGTGAGGTAAGGTGGGGGCGATGGTCACTCAGTGAGTGATAAGTACATTGATGTGTGAGGTAAGGTGGGGGCGATGGTCACTCAGTGAGTGATAAGTACATTGACGGGTGAGGTAAGGTGGGGGCGATGGTCACTCAGTGAGTGATAAGTACATTGACGGGTGAGGTAAGGTGGGGGCGATGGTCACTCAGTGAGTGATAAGTACATTGATGGGTGAGGTAAGGTGGGGGCGATGGTCACTCAGTGAGTGATAAGTACATTGATGTGTGAGGTAAGGTGGGGGCGATGGTCACTCAGTGAGTGATAAGTACATTGACGGGTGAGGTAAGGTGGGGGCGATGGTCACTCAGTGAGTGATAAGTACATTGACGGGTGAGGTAAGGTGGGGGCGATGGTCACTCAGTGAGTGATAAGTACATTGATGGGTGAGGTAAGGTGGGGGCGATGGTCACTCAGTGAGTGATAAGTACATTGACGGGTGAGGTAAGGTGGGGGCGATGGTCACTCAGTGAGTGATAAGTACATTGACGGGTGAGGTAAGGTGGGGGCGATGGTCACTCAGTGAGTGATAAGTACATTGATGTGTGAGGTAAGGTGGGGGCGATGGTCACTCAGTGAGTGATAAGTACATTGATGGGTGAGGTAAGGTGGGGGCGATGGTCACTCAGTGAGTGATAAGTACATTGATGGGTGAGGTAAGGTGGGGGCGATGGTCACTCAGTGACTGATAAGTACATTGATGGGTGAGGTAAGGTGGGGGCGATGGTCACTCAGTGAGTGATAAGTACATTGATGGATGAGGTAATGTGGGGGCGATGGTCACTCAGTGAGTGATGAGTACATTGATGGGTGAGGTAATGTGGGGGCGATGGTCACTCAGTGAGTGATAAGTACATTGATGGGTGAGGTAAGGTGGGGGCGATGGTCACTCAGTGAGTGATAAGTACATTGATGGGTGAGGTAAGGTGGGGGCGATGGTCACTCAGTGAGTGATAAGTACATTGATGGGTGAGGTAAGGTGGGGGCGATGGTCACTCAGTGAGTGATAAGTACATTGATGGATGAGGTAATGTGGGGGCGATGGTCACTCAGTGAGTGATAAGTACATTGATGGATGAGGTAATGTGGGGGCGATGGTCACTCAGTGAGTGATAAGTACATTGATGTGTGAGGTAAGGTGGGGGCGATGGTCACTCAGTGAGTGATGAGTACATTGACGGGTGAGGTAAGGTGGGGGCGATGGTCACTCAGTGAGTGATAAGTACATTGAGGGATGAGGTAAGGTGGGGGCGATGGTCACTCAGTGAGTGATAAGTACATTGATGTGTGAGGTAAGGTGGGGGCGATGGTCACTCAGTGAGTGATGAGTACATTGATGGGTGAGGTAAGGTGGGGGCGATGGTCACTCAGTGAGTGATAAGTACATTGATGGATGAGGTAAGGTGGGGGCGATGGTCACTCAGTGAGTGATGAGTACATTGATGTGTGAGGTAAGGTGGGGGCGATGGTCACTCAGTGAGTGATAAGTACATTGATGTGTGAGGTAAGGTGGGGGCGATGCTCACTCAGTGAGTGATGAGTACATTGATGGGTGAGGTAAGGTGGGGGCGATGGTCACTCAGTGAGTGATAAGTACATTGATGGATGAGGTAAGGTGGGGGCGATGGTCACTCAGTGAGTGATAAGTACATTGATGTGTGAGGTAAGGTGGGGGCGATGGTCACTCAGTGAGTGATGAGTACATTGATGTGTGAGGTAAGGTGGGGGCGATGGTCACTCAGTGAGTGATGAGTACATTGACGGGTGAGGTAAGGTGGGAGCGATGGTCACTCAGTGAGTGATAAGTACATTGACGGGTGAGGTAAGGTGGGGGCGATGGTCACTCAGTGAGTGATAAGTACATTGATGGGTGAGGTAAGGTGGGGGCGATGGTCACTCAGTGAGTGATAAGTACATTGATGGGTGAGGTAAGGTGGGGGCGATGGTCACTCAGTGAGTGATAAGTACATTGACGGGTGAGGTAAGGTGGGGGCGATGGTCTCTCAGTGAGTGATAAGTACATTGACGGGTGAGGTAAGGTGGGGGCGATGGTCACTCAGTGAGTGATAAGTACATTGATGTGTGAGGTAAGGTGGGGGCGATGGTCACTCAGTGAGTGATAAGTACATTGATGGGTGAGGTAAGGTGGGGGCGATGGTCACTCAGTGAGTGATAAGTACATTGATGGGTGAGGTAAGGTGGGGGCGATGGTCACTCAGTGAGTGATAAGTACATTGATGGGTGAGGTAAGGTGGGGGCGATGGTCACTCAGTGACTGATAAGTACATTGATGGGTGAGGTAAGGTGGGGGCGATGGTCACTCAGTGAGTGATGAGTACATTGTTGGGTGAGGTAAGGTGGGGGCGATGGTCACTCAGTGACTGATAAGTACATTGATGGATGAGGTAAGGTGGGGCGATGGTCACTCAGTGAGTGATGAGTACATTGATGGGTGAGGTAAGGTGGGGGCGATGGTCACTCAGTGAGTGATAAGTACATTGATGGATGAGGTAAGGTGGGGGCGATGGTCACTCAGTGACTGATGAGTACATTGATGGGTGAGGTAAGGTGGGGGCGATGGTCACTCAGTGAGTGATGAGTACATTGATGGGTGAGGTAAGGTGGGGCCGATGGTCACTCAGTGAGTGATGAGTACATTGATGGGTGAGGTAAGGTGGGGGCGATGGTCACGCAGTGAGTTATGAGTACATTGATGGGTGAGGTAAGGTGGGGGCGATGGTCACTCAGTGAGTGATAAGTACATTGATGGATGAGGTAAGGTGGGGGCGATGGTCACTCAGTGACTGATAAGTACATTGACGGGTGAGGTAAGGTGGGGGCGATGGTCACTCAGTGAGTGATGAGTACATTGACGGGTGAGGTAAGGTGGGGGCGATGGTCACTCAGTGAGTGATGAGTACATTGACGGGTGAGGTAAGGTGGGGGCGATGGTCACTCAGTGAGTGATGAGTACATTGACGGGTGAGGTAAGGTGGGGGCGATGGTCACTCAGTGAGTGATAAGTACATTGACGGGTGAGGTAAGGTGGGGGCGATGGTCACTCAGTGAGTGATAAGTACATTGATGTGTGAGGTAAGGTGGGGGCGATGGTCACTCAGTGAGTGATAAGTACATTGATGGGTGAGGTAAGGTGGGGGCGATGGTCACTCAGTGAGTGATAAGTACATTGATGGGTGAGGTAAGGTGGGGGCGATGGTCACTCAGTGAGTGATGAGTACATTGATGGGTGAGGTAAGGTGGGGGCGATGGTCACTCAGTGACTGATAAGTACATTGATGTGTGAGGTAAGGTGGGGGCGATGGTCACTCAGAGAGTGATAAGTACATTGATGTGTGAGGTAAGGTGGGGGCGATGGTCACTCAGTGAGTGATAAGTACATTGATGTGTGAGGTAAGGTGGGGGCGATGGTCACTCAGTGAGTGATAAGTACATTGATGGATGAGGTAAGGTGGGGGCGATGGTCACTCAGTGAGTGATAAGTACATTGATGTGTGAGGTAAGGTGGGGTCGATGGTCACTCAGTGAGTGATAAGTACATTGACGGGTGAGGTAAGGTGGGGGCGATGGTCACTCAGTGAGTGATAAGTACATTGATGGGTGAGGTAAGGTGGGGGCGATGGTCACTCAGTGAGTGATGAGTACATTGACTGGTGAGGTAAGGTGGGGGCGATGGTCACTCAGTGAGTGATGAGTACATTGACTGGTGAGGTAAGGTGGGGGCGATGGTCACTCAGTGAGTGATAAGTACATTGATGGGTGAGGTAAGGTGGGGCCGATGGTCACTCAGTGAGTGATAAGTACATTGACGGGTGAGGTAAGGTGGGGGCGATGGTCACTCAGTGAGTGATAAGTACATTGATGGGTGAGGTAAGGTGGGGGCGATGGTCACTCAGTGAGTGATAAGTACATTGACGGGTGAGGTAAGGTGGGGGCGATGGTCACTCAGTGAGTGATAAGTACATTGATGGGTGAGGTAAGGTGGGGGCGATGGTCACTCAGTGAGTGATAAGTACATTGATGGGTGAGGTAAGGTGGGGGCGATGGTCACTCAGTGAGTGATAAGTACATTGATGGGTGAGGTAAGGTGGGGGCGATGGTCACTCAGAGAGTGATAAGTACATTGATGGGTGAGGTAAGGTGGGGGCGATGGTCACGCAGTGAGTGATGAGTACATTGATGGGTGAGGTAAGGTGGGGGCGATGGTCACTCAGTGAGTGATAAGTACATTGATGGGTGAGGTAAGGTGGGGGCGATGGTCACTCAGAGAGTGATAAGTACATTGATGGGTGAGGTAAGGTGGGGGCGATGGTCACTCAGTGAGTGATGAGTACATTGATGTGTGAGGTAAGGTGGGGGCGATGGTCACTCAGTGAGTGATGAGTACATTGATGGGTGAGGTAATGTGGGGGCGATGGTCACTCAGTGAGTGATAAATACATTGATGGGTGAGGTAAGGTGGGGGCGATGGTCACTCAGTGAGTGATAAGTACATTGATGGGTGAGGTAAGGTGGGGGCGATGGTCACTCAGTGAGTGATAAGTACATTGATGGGTGAGGTAAGGTGGGGGCGATGGTCACTCAGTGAGTGATAAGTACATTGATGGATGAGGTAAGGTGGGGCGATGGTCACTCAGTGAGTGATGAGTACATTGATGGGTGAGGTAAGGTGGGGCCGATGGTCACTCAGTGAGTGATGAGTACATTGACGGGTGAGGTAAGGTGGGGGCGATGGTCACGCAGTGAGTGATAAGTACATTGACGGGTGAGGTAAGGTGGGGGCGATGGTCACTCAGTGACTGATAAGTACATTGATGTGTGAGGTAAGGTGGGGGCGATGGTCACTCAGTGAGTGATGAGTACATTGATGGGTGAGGTAAGGTGGGGGCGATGGTCACTCAGTGAGTGATAAGTACATTGATGGGTGAGGTAAGGTGGGGGCGATGGTCACTCAGTGAGTGATGAGTACATTGATGGGTGAGGTAAGGTGGGGGCGATGGTCACTCAGAGAGTGATAAGTACATTGATGGGTGAGGTAAGGTGGGGGCGATGGTCACTCAGTGAGTGATGAGTACATTGATGGGTGAGGTAAGGTGGGGCGATGGTCACTCAGTGAGTGATAAGTACATTGACGGGTGAGGTAAGGTGGGGCGATGGTCACTCAGTGAGTGATAAGTACATTGACGGATGAGGTAAGGTGGGGCGATGGTCACTCAGTGAGTGATAAGTACATTGACGGGTGAGGTAAGGTGGGGGCGATGGTCACTCAGTGAGTGATGAGTACATTGACGGGTGAGGTAAGGTGGGGGCGATGGTCACTCAGTGAGTGATGAGTACATTGACGGGTGAGGTAAGTTGGGGGCGATGGTCACTCAGTGAGTGATGAGTACATTGAGGGGTGAGGTAAGGTGGGGGCGATGGTCACTCAGTGAGTGATGAGTACATTGATGGGTGAGGTAAGGTGGGGGCGATGGTCACTCAGTGAGTGATGAGTACATTGACGGGTGAGGTAAGGTGGGGGCGATGGTCACTCAGTGAGTGATGAGTACATTGACGGGTGAGGTAAGGTGGGGGCGATGGTCACTCAGTGAGTGATGAGTACATTGACGGGTGAGGTAAGGTGGGGGCGATGGTCACTCAGTGAGTGATAAGTACATTGATGTGTGAGGTAAGGTGGGGGCGATGGTCACTCAGTGAGTGATAAGTACATTGACGGGTGAGGTAAGGTGGGGGCGATGGTCACTCAGTGAGTGATGAGTACATTGACGGGTGAGGTAAGGTGGGGCCGATGGTCACTCAGTGAGTGATAAGTACATTGACAGGTGAGGTAAGGTGGGGGAGATGGTCACTCAGTGAGTGATAAGTACATTGACGGGTGAGGTAAGGTGGGGGCGATGGTCACTCAGTGAGTGATGAGTACATTGACGGGTGAGGTAAGGTGGGGGCGATGGTCACTCAGTGAGTGATAAGTATATTGACGGGTGAGGTAAGGTGGGGGCGATGGTCACTCAGTGAGTGATAAGTACATTGACGTGTGAGGTAAGGTGGGGGCGATGGTCACTCAGTGAGTGATAAGTACATTGATGGGTGAGGTAAGGTGGGGCGATGGTCACTCAGTGAGTGATGAGTACATTGATGGGTGAGGTAAGGTGGGGCGATGGTCACTCAGTGAGTGATGAGTACATTGATGGGTGAGGTAAGGTGGGGGCGATGGTCACTCAGTGAGTGATGAGTACATTGACGTGTGAGGTAAGGTGGGGGCGATGGTCACTCAGTGAGTGATAAGTACATTGATGGGTGAGGTAAGGTGGGGCGATGGTCACTCAGTGAGTGATGAGTACATTGATGGGTGAGGTAAGGTGGGGGCGATGGTCACTCAGTGAGTGATGAGTACATTGATGTGTGAGGTAAGGTGGGGGCGATGGTCACTCAGTGAGTGATGAGTACATTGATGGGTGAGGTAAGGTGGGGGCGATGGTCACTCAGTGAGTGATAAGTACATTGATGTGTGAGGTAAGGTGGGGGCGATGGTCTCTCAGTGAGTGATGAGTACATTGATGGGTGAGGTAAGGTGGGGGCGATAGTCACTCAGTGAGTGATAAGTACATTGATGGGTGAGGTAAGGTGGGGGCGATGGTCACTCAGTGAGTGATAAGTACATTGATGTGTGAGGTAAGGTGGGGGCGATGGTCACTCAGTGAGTGATAAGTACATTGACGGGTGAGGTAAGGTGGGGGCGATGGTCACTCAGTGAGTGATAAGTACATTGACGGGTGAGGTAAGGTGGGGGCGATGGTCTCTCAGTGAGTGATGAGTACATTGATGGGTGAGGTAAGGTGGGGGCGATAGTCACTCAGTGAGTGATAAGTACATTGATGGGTGAGGTAAGGTGGGGGCGATGGTCACTCAGTGAGTGATAAGTACATTGATGTGTGAGGTAAGGTGGGGGCGATGGTCACTCAGTGAGTGATAAGTATATTGATGTGTGAGGTAAGGTGGGGGCGATGGTCACTCAGTGAGTGATAAGTACATTGACGGGTGAGGTAAGGTGGGGGCGATGGTCACTCAGTGAGTGATGAGTACATTGACGTGTGAGGTAAGGTGGGGGCGATGGTCACTCAGTGAGTGATGAGTACATTGATGGGTGAGGTAAGGTGGGGGCGATGGTCACTCAGTGAGTGATGAGTACATTGATGGGTGAGGTAAGGTGGGGGCGATGGTCACTCAGTGACTGATAAGTACATTGATGTGTGAGGTAAGGTGGGGGCGATGGTCACTCAGAGAGTGATAAGTGCATTGATGTGTGAGGTAAGGTGGGGGCGATGGTCACTCAGTGAGTGATAAGTACATTGATGTGTGAGGTAAGGTGGGGGCGATGGTCACTCAGTGAGTGATAAGTACATTGATGTGTGAGGTAAGGTGGGGGCGATGGTCACTCAGTGAGTGATAAGTACATTGATGTGTGAGGTAAGGTGGGGGCGATGGTCACTCAGTGAGTGATAAGTACATTGATGTGTGAGGTAAGGTGGGGTCGATGGTCACTCAGTGAGTGATAAGTACATTGATGTGTGAGGTAAGGTGGGGGCGATGGTCACTCAGTGAGTGATAAGTACATTGACGGGTGAGGTAAGGTGGGGGCGATGGTCACTCAGTGAGTGATAAGTACATTGATGGGTGAGGTAAGGTGGGGGCGATGGTCACTCAGTGAGTGATAAGTACATTGATGGGTGAGGTAAGGTGGGGGCGATGGTCACTCAGTGAGTGATGAGTACATTGACTGGTGAGGTAAGGTGGGGGCGATGGTCACTCAGTGAGTGATAAGTACATTGATGGGTGAGGTAAGGTGGGGCCGATGGTCACTCAGTGAGTGATAAGTACATTGACGGGTGAGGTAAGGTGGGGGCGATGGTCACTCAGTGAGTGATAAGTACATTGATGGGTGAGGTAAGGTGGGGGCGATGGTCACTCAGTGAGTGATAAGTACATTGACGGGTGAGGTAAGGTGGGGGCGATGGTCACTCAGTGAGTGATAAGTACATTGATGGGTGAGGTAAGGTGGGGGCGATGGTCACTCAGTGAGTGATAAGTACATTGATGGGTGAGGTAAGGTGGGGGCGATGGTCACTCAGTGAGTGATAAGTACATTGATGGGTGAGGTAAGGTGGGGGCGATGGTCACTCAGAGAGTGATAAGTACATTGATGGGTGAGGTAAGGTGGGGGCGATGGTCACGCAGTGAGTGATGAGTACATTGATGGGTGAGGTAAGGTGGGGGCGATGGTCACTCAGTGAGTGATAAGTACATTGATGGGTGAGGTAAGGTGGGGGCGATGGTCACTCAGAGAGTGATGAGTACATTGATGGGTGAGGTAAGGTGGGGGCGATGGTCACTCAGTGAGTGATGAGTACATTGATGTGTGAGGTAAGGTGGGGGCGATGGTCACTCAGTGAGTGATGAGTACATTGATGGGTGAGGTAATGTGGGGGCGATGGTCACTCAGTGAGTGATAAATACATTGATGGGTGAGGTAAGGTGGGGGCGATGGTCACTCAGTGAGTGATAAATACATTGACGGGTGAGGTAAGGTGGGGGCGATGGTCACTCAGTGAGTGATAAATACATTGACGGGTGAGGTAAGGTGGGGGCGATGGTCACTCAGTGAGTGATAAGTACATTGATGGGTGAGGTAAGGTGGGGGCGATGGTCACTCAGTGAGTGATAAGTATATTGATGTGTGAGGTAAGGTGGGGGCGATGGTCACTCAGTGAGTGATAAGTACATTGATGTGTGAGGTAAGGTGGGGCGATGGTCACTCAGAGAGTGATAAGTACATTGATGTGTGAGGTAAGGTGGGGGCGATGGTCACTCAGTGAGTGATAAGTACATTGACGGGTGAGGTAAGGTGGGGGCGATGGTCACTCAGTGAGTGATAAGTACATTGACGGGTGAGGTAAGGTGGGGGCGATGGTCACTCAGTGAGTGATGAGTACATTGACGTGTGAGGTAAGGTGGGGGCGATGGTCACTCAGTGAGTGATGAGTACATTGACGGGTGAGGTAAGGTGGGGGCGATGGTCACTCAGTGACTGATAAGTACATTGATGTGTGAGGTAAGGTGGGGGCGATGGTCACTCAGTGAGTGATAAGTACATTGATGTGTGAGGTAAGGTGGGGGCGATAGTCACTCAGTGACTGATAAGTACATTGATGTGTGAGGTAAGGTGGGGGCGATGGTCACTCAGAGAGTGATAAGTGCATTGATGTGTGAGGTAAGGTGGGGGCGATGGTCACTCAGTGAGTGATAAGTACATTGATGTGTGAGGTAAGGTGGGGGCGATGGTCACTCAGTGAGTGATAAGTACATTGATGTGTGAGGTAAGGTGGGGTCGATGGTCACTCAGTGAGTGATAAGTACATTGATGTGTGAGGTAAGGTGGGGGCGATGGTCACTCAGTGAGTGATAAGTACATTGACGGGTGAGGTAAGGTGGGGGCGATGGTCACTCAGTGAGTGATAAGTACATTGATGGGTGAGGTAAGGTGGGGGCGATGGTCACTCAGTGAGTGATAAGTACATTGATGGGTGAGGTAAGGTGGGGGCGATGGTCACTCAGTGAGTGATGAGTACATTGACTGGTGAGGTAAGGTGGGGGCGATGGTCACTCAGTGAGTGATAAGTACATTGATGGGTGAGGTAAGGTGGGGCCGATGGTCACTCAGTGAGTGATAAGTACATTGACGGGTGAGGTAAGGTGGGGGCGATGGTCACTCAGTGAGTGATAAGTACATTGATGGGTGAGGTAAGGTGGGGGCGATGGTCACTCAGTGAGTGATAAGTACATTGACGGGTGAGGTAAGGTGGGGGCGATGGTCACTCAGTGAGTGATAAGTACATTGATGGGTGAGGTAAGGTGGGGGCGATGGTCACTCAGTGAGTGATAAGTACATTGATGGGTGAGGTAAGGTGGGGGCGATGGTCACTCAGAGAGTGATAAGTACATTGATGGGTGAGGTAAGGTGGGGGCGATGGTCACGCAGTGAGTGATGAGTACATTGATGGGTGAGGTAAGGTGGGGGCGATGGTCACTCAGTGAGTGATAAGTACATTGATGGGTGAGGTAAGGTGGGGGCGATGGTCACTCAGAGAGTGATAAGTACATTGATGGGTGAGGTAAGGTGGGGGCGATGGTCACTCAGTGAGTGATGAGTACATTGATGTGTGAGGTAAGGTGGGGGCGATGGTCACTCAGTGAGTGATGAGTACATTGATGGGTGAGGTAATGTGGGGGCGATGGTCACTCAGTGAGTGATAAATACATTGATGGGTGAGGTAAGGTGGGGGCGATGGTCACTCAGTGAGTGATAAGTACATTGATGGGTGAGGTAAGGTGGGGGCGATGGTCACTCAGAGAGTGATAAGTACATTGATGGGTGAGGTAAGGTGGGGGCGATGGTCACTCAGTGAGTGATAAGTACATTGATGTGTGAGGTAAGGTGGGGGCGATGGTCACTCAGTGAGTGATAAGTACATTGATGGGTGAGGTAAGGTGGGGGCGATGGTCACTCAGTGAGTGATAAGTACATTGATGGGTGAGGTAAGGTGGGGGCGATGGTCACTCAGTGAGTGATAAGTACATTGATGGGTGAGGTAAGGTGGGGGCGATGGTCACTCAGTGAGTGATAAGTACATTGATGGATGAGGTAATGTGGGGGCGATGGTCACTCAGTGAGTGATAAGTACATTGATGTGTGAGGTAAGGTGGGGGCGATGGTCACTCAGTGAGTGATGAGTACATTGATGGGTGAGGTAAGGTGGGGGCGATGGTCACTCAGTGACTGATAAGTACATTGATGGATGAGGTAAGGTGGGGCGATGGTCACTCAGTGAGTGATGAGTACATTGTTGGGTGAGGTAAGGTGGGGGCGATGGTCACTCAGTGAGTGATAAGTACATTGATGGATGAGGTAAGGTGTGGGCGATGGTCACTCAGTGACTGATAAGTACATTGATGGATGAGGAAGGTGGGGCGATGGTCACTCAGTGAGTGATGAGTACATTGATGGGTGAGGTAAGGTGGGGCCGATGGTCACTCAGTGAGTGATGAGTACATTGACGGGTGAGGTAAGGTGGGGGCGATGGTCACGCAGTGAGTGATAAGTACATTGACGGGTGAGGTAAGGTGGGGGCGATGGTCACTCAGTGACTGATAAGTACATTGATGTGTGAGGTAAGGTGGGGGCGATGGTCACTCAGTGAGTGATGAGTACATTGATGGGTGAGGTAAGGTGGGGGCGATGGTCACTCAGTGAGTGATAAGTACATTGATGGGTGAGGTAAGGTGGGGGCGATGGTCACTCAGTGAGTGATGAGTACATTGATGGGTGAGGTAAGGTGGGGGCGATGGTCACTCAGTGAGTGATAAGTACATTGATGGGTGAGGTGAGGTGGGGGCGATGGTCACTCAGAGAGTGATAAGTACATTGATGGGTGAGGTAAGGTGGGGGCGATGGTCACTCAGTGAGTGATGAGTACATTGATGGGTGAGGTAAGGTGGGGCGATGGTCACTCAGTGAGTGATAAGTACATTGACGGGTGAGGTAAGGTGGGGCGATGGTCACTCAGTGAGTGATAAGTATATTGACGGATGAGGTAAGGTGGGGCGATGGTCACTCAGTGAGTGATAAGTACATTGACGGGTGAGGTAAGGTGGGGGCGATGGTCACTCAGTGAGTGATGAGTACATTGACGGGTGAGGTAAGGTGGGGGCGATGGTCACTCAGTGAGTGATGAGTACATTGACGGGTGAGGTAAGGTGGGGGCGATGGTCACTCAGTGAGTGATGAGTACATTGAGGGGTGAGGTAAGGTGGGGGCGATGGTCACTCAGTGAGTGATGAGTACATTGATGGGTGAGGTAAGGTGGGGGCGATGGTCACTCAGTGAGTGATGAGTACATTGACGGGTGAGGTAAGGTGGGGGCGATGGTCACTCAGTGAGTGATGAGTACATTGATGGGTGAGGTAAGGTGGGGGCGATGGTCACTCAGTGAGTGATAAGTACATTGATGTGTGAGGTAAGGTGGGGGCGATGGTCACTCAGTGAGTGATAAGTACATTGACGGGTGAGGTAAGGTGGGGGCGATGGTCACTCAGTGAGTGATGAGTACATTGACGGGTGAGGTAAGGTGGGGCCGATGGTCACTCAGTGAGTGATAAGTACATTGACAGGTGAGGTAAGGTGGGGGAGATGGTCACTCAGTGAGTGATAAGTACATTGACGGGTGAGGTAAGGTGGGGGCGATGGTCACTCAGTGAGTGATGAGTACATTGACGGGTGAGGTAAGGTGGGGGCGATGGTCACTCAGTGAGTGATAAGTACATTGACGGGTGAGGTAAGGTGGGGGCGATGGTCACTCAGTGAGTGATAAGTACATTGACGTGTGAGGTAAGGTGGGGGCGATGGTCACTCAGTGAGTGATAAGTACATTGACGGGTGAGGTAAGGTGGGGGCGATGGTCACTCAGTGAGTGATAAGTACATTGATGGGTGAGGTAAGGTGGGGCGATGGTCACTCAGTGAGTGATGAGTACATTGATGGGTGAGGTAAGGTGGGGCGATGGTCACTCAGTGAGTGATGAGTACATTGATGGGTGAGGTAAGGTGGGGGCGATGGTCACTCAGTGAGTGATGAGTACATTGACGTGTGAGGTAAGGTGGGGGCGATGGTCACTCAGTGAGTGATAAGTACATTGATGGGTGAGGTAAGGTGGGGCGATGGTCACTCAGTGAGTGATGAGTACATTGATGGGTGAGGTAAGGTGGGGGCGATGGTCACTCAGTGAGTGATGAGTACATTGATGTGTGAGGTAAGGTGGGGGCGATGGTCACTCAGTGAGTGATGAGTACATTGATGGGTGAGGTAAGGTGGGGGCGATGGTCACTCAGTGAGTGATAAGTACATTGATGTGTGAGGTAAGGTGGGGGCGATGGTCTCTCAGTGAGTGATGAGTACATTGATGGGTGAGGTAAGGTGGGGGCGATAGTCACTCAGTGAGTGATAAGTACATTGATGGGTGAGGTAAGGTGGGGGCGATGGTCACTCAGTGAGTGATAAGTACATTGATGTGTGAGGTAAGGTGGGGGCGATGGTCACTCAGTGAGTGATAAGTACATTGACGGGTGAGGTAAGGTGGGGGCGATGGTCACTCAGTGAGTGATAAGTACATTGACGGGTGAGGTAAGGTGGGGGCGATGGTCTCTCAGTGAGTGATGAGTACATTGATGGGTGAGGTAAGGTGGGGGCGATAGTCACTCAGTGAGTGATAAGTACATTGACGGGTGAGGTAAGGTGGGGGCGATGGTCACTCAGTGAGTGATAAGTACATTGATGGGTGAGGTAAGGTGGGGGCGATGGTCACTCAGTGACTGATAAGTACATTGATGGGTGAGGTAAGGTGGGGGCGATGGTCACTCAGTGAGTGATAAGTACATTGATGTGTGAGGTAAGGTGGGGGCGATGGTCACTCAGTGAGTGATAAGTATATTGATGTGTGAGGTAAGGTGGGGGCGATGGTCACTCAGTGAGTGATAAGTACATTGACGGGTGAGGTAAGGTGGGGGCGATGGTCACTCAGTGAGTGATAAGTACATTGACGGGTGAGGTAAGGTGGGGGCGATGGTCACTCAGTGAGTGATAAGTACATTGACGGGTGAGGTAAGGTGGGGGCGATGGTCACTCAGTGAGTGATAAGTACATTGACGGGTGAGGTAAGGTGGGGGCGATGGTCACTCAGTGAGTGATAAGTACATTGACGGGTGAGGTAAGGTGGGGGCGATGGTCACTCAGTGAGTGATAAGTACATTGATGGGTGAGGTAAGGTGGGGGCGATGGTCACTCAGTGAGTGATAAGTACATTGACGGGTGAGGTAAGGTGGGGGCGATGGTCACTCAGTGAGTGATGAGTACATTGACGGGTGAGGTAAGGTGGGGGCGATGGTCACTCAGTGAGTGATAAGTACATTGACTGGTGAGGTAAGGTGGGGGCGATGGTCACTCAGTGAGTGATAAGTACATTGACGGGTGAGGTAAGGTGGGGGCGATGGTCACTCAGTGAGTGATGAGTACATTGATGTGTGAGGTAAGGTGGGGGCGATGGTCACTCAGTGAGTGATGAGTACATTGATGGGTGAGGTAAGGTGGGGGCGATGGTCACTCAGTGAGTGATAAGTACATTGACGGGTGAGGTAAGGTGGGGGTGATAGTCACTCAGAATGATCGATTATTTATTAATTTATTTTGAGATACAGTGCAGAACAGGCCCTTCTGTCCCAATGACCTGCACGACTCCAGCAACCACCCATTTAACCCCAGCCCAATCACAGGACAATTGACACTGACCAATTAACTTGCTAACCGGTACATCTTTGGACTGTGGGAGGAAAACAGAGCACCGGGAGGAAACCCACATGGTCACGGAGAGAATGTACAAACTTGCGCTACTCCCTCTCGCGCTCCACGCACGCCCACTGATCCAAAAGAAACTCACACACCTGCGCCTCACCTCCCAGACTTTCCCCAACTCCGCCTCCGTGTTTCAGGCCTTGGCATTTCCACGAATCCGCTCTGACCAGTGCCACAACTGGGGGCTGGCTCAAAGCACTCTGTGTCCGGCCGGGGGCAACGCGAAGCACCTCCAGTGATGCCCTGCAAAAACCAGCACTTGAGTAGGTGACGCCTCAACAAGGCAAGCATCTGTTATGAAGGACCCTCACCACCTAGCACATGCCCTCTTATCAGGGAGCAGGTACAGGTGCCTGAAGACCCACATTCAACAATTCAGCAACAGCTTCTTCTTCCACCATTAGATTTCTGAACAGTCCATGAGTATACAAACTCACAATTCTGCTCTTTTTGTTTTGTATTTCTTATTACCCTACAGCCGTCAGACTCCCGAACCGGTGTGGATAACATCACTCACCTGAACACAGAGCTGATTCCACAACCTACAGACTCACTTTCCAAGACTCTACAACTCATGTTCTCCATATTATCTCATGTCCTGACGAAGGGTCTCCGCCCAAAACGTCGACAGTGCTTCTCCTTATAGATGCTGCCTGGCCTGCTGTGTTCCACCAGCATTTTGTGTGTGTTGTTCTCGGTATTATTTATTCTTTAATTGTATAATTTCTCCTCTTTCGCTCATTGGCTGTTTTGTTTATGTATGGCGTTTCATAAATTCAATTGTATTTCTTTATTTTCCCGTAAGAGCCTGCAAGAAAATAAATTGCTAGGAGCTATATGGCAATATATATGTACTTTGATAATATGTATATTTCTTTGACTTTGACAATTGCAGTTTATAGTATAGTCCATGTATTTCACTGTACTGCTGTCACAAAACAATACAGTAAAAATAATTCTGCTTCAGTAAAAGGGCCCTGCTGTGCTTAGTGGAACAGAGGGCCCTAATAATACAAAAACATAATTCTCGGAAAGGGGGGTCGCAGGTAGACAGGATGGTGAAGCAGGCATCTGACACTCTGGCCTTCATCAGTTTAGGATCTCAGAAGTAATGGTCGCGAGGTGTGAAAGCATTGGTCAGATCGCAGGTAAAAAGAGACGAGCAGATTTGGGCCCTATATCTAAAGAAGGCCTGGCTTGCCCTAGAAATAGTCCACAGGAATAATCACAAGAATGAAGGGCTTAACATATGAGGAGCATTTGGTAGCTCTGTGCCTGTATTGACTGAGGTTTAGAAGAATGGGGGGGGGGATGTTGAGAATCTCATCAAAATGTACTGGATATTGAAAGACCTGGATATAGTGAATGTGGAGAAGATGTTTCCTATAGCGGGAGAGTGTAGGACTAGAGGGCACAGCCTCAGATTACAAGGATACCCCTTTAGAACAAAGATGAGAAGAAATTTCTTTAGCCAAAGGGTGGTGAATCTGTGGAATTTGTTACCATAGTGGCTGTGAAGGCTAAATCATTGGGTATATTTAGAGCAGAGATTGATAGGTTCTTGATTAGTCAGGGCTTCAAAGGTTATGAAGAGAATGCAGGAAAAAAGGGTTGAAAACCATCCATGACTGAATTGATGGGCTGAATGGCCTAATTATTCTCCTGTTTCTTATGGTCTTATGCTACAGTTATACAAGATGTTAGTGAGGCTGCATACCCTCACCATCGGCAGGGCACCCCTTCCCTCTCCCCACCTCACTCCTCCAAGCGTACCTCAGGTTGTAAAATCTATCCCTCACACCACCCGTATGCCCCACCCACATCATCAACTCCCAACACCACCCCTCCCCTCAACATCACCACCCTTCCTCCCCTCACCTCCCCTTTCTCTCACCCACTCCTCTCTCCTCTCCATCACCGATCCTTCCTCTTCCAACCCCCTCCCCTCCCCTCCACAGTACCACCACCCCCTCCCCTCACCACCTCACTCCCTCACCAGCGTGCCCCTCCCCTCGTGGCCAGTGACGGATTGCAGTGGTGTTGGGGTTTTCCCCGCCTGTGTGTTTGCCTGAGGACGTGTGGGCACGCATCCCCTGCCTGTCTCTCAGCCCGTCAGCTCTGTGCCTGCCTTGCCTTTGGATTAATGAGTGCGTTCTGCTGCCAGCCACGTAATAACTCCAATAAATATTATCTGCAGCAGAGATCAGGATTAGTAACTGGCCTGGGAATTCGTGATACAACTTGTTTGGCGCTAATGGAGAGGAGCAGGGCTTTCCCTTGCCATTACCCTGAATGACAGCACCTAGCACCCAACATGTCCCATGATGCTGTGCTTGCACTTTAACTAACTCCAAGATCGATCTAACCCTAGCCCTAACCTTTTTCTGTCATCCATGTGCTTAACTAAGAGTTTCTTAAATGCCCCTAATGTATCTGCCTCTTCCACCACCCCTAACAGGGTGTTCCACATTCCCACCATTCTCTGTATTAACAATTCTACCTCTGACATCCCCCCTATTCTTTCCTCTTAAAATTATGCCCCCCTGTATTAACCCCTTCTGTTCTGGGAAAAAAATTCTCTGGCTGTCCACCTGATCTGTGCACCTCTTACACCTTGTACACCTCTATCAAGGCACCTCTCATTCCCCTTTGCTCCAGAGAGAAAAGCCTTACCTTGCTCACTCCATCCTTGATGCTCGATAATCCGGGCATTGTCCTAGTAAATTTCCTCTGCACCCTCTCCAAAGCTTCCACATCCTTCCTGTAATGAGGAGACCAGAAATGAGCACTGTAGTCCCAGAGTGGGCTCACCAGGGCTTTATAGAGCTGCAGTGTTACCTCATGACTGTTGAACGCATGCGGGAGGAAACTGGAGCACCAGGTGGAAACCCAGACGGTCACAGGGAGAACACACAAGCTCCTTGGAGACATTGGTGGGAATTGAACCATGTTCACAAGATCTGTAAAACGTGATGTTATGTGCTATATCAATGTGCTGGCCACAATACATTCAGTAGTGTAGACGTTCTGTGACCCTGTGTGGGTCTGTGTCAGTGTCCGGTCTGTGACCATGTGTGGGTCTGTGTCAGTGTCCGGTCTGTGACCCTGAGATGTCCAGTCTGTGACCCTGTGTGGGTCTGTGTCAATGTCCAGTCCGTGACCCTGTGTGGGTCTGTGTCAATGTCCAGTCTGTGACCCTGTGTGGGTCTGTGTCTACGTCCAGTCTGTGACCCTGTGTGGGGGATGCACCATCAATAACTCTCGGAGACTGGAAGTGAACGATAGGCTTTTATTAGCAGCAAAAAGGGAGCATGACATCTCGGAGACTGAGGGAGGAGCAGTGCCCCAATCGCCTTTATACAGGGGTCTGTGGGAGGAGCCACAGGAGCAGTCAGCGAGGGGCGTGTCCAGACAGGTATACATAGTTTACCACAGTGGGTCTGTATCTACGTCCAGTCCGTGACCCTGTGTGGGTCTGTGTCAGTGTCCGGTCTGTGACCATGTGTGGGTCTGTGTCAGTGTCCGGTCTGTGACCCTGAGATGTCCAGTCCGTGACCCTGTGTGGGTCTGTGTCAGTGTCCGGTCTGTGACCCTGAGATGTCCAGTCCGTGACCCTGTGTGGGTCTGTGTCAGTGTCCAGTCCGTGACCCTGTGTGGGTCTGTGTCAGTGTCCGGTCTGTGACCCTGAGATGTCCAGTCCGTGACCCTGTGTGGGTCTGTGTCAGTGTCCAGTCCGTGACCCTGTGTGGGTCTGTGTCAGTGTCCGGTCTGTGACCCTGAGATGTCCAGTCTGTGACCCTGAGTGGTTCAGTATCCATGTCTGGTCTGTGACCGTGTGGGTCAGTGTCTGTGTCCATTCTGTGTCTGTGTCTGGTCTGTGACCGTGTGGGTCAGTGTCTGTGTCCAGATTATGATCCTGTGTGTGATGCTGTCCATATCTGGTTTCTGATTCTGTGTATGTCTTGAATGTGTCTGTGTCCATCTCTGATACGTGATCCTGTGTGAGAGTGTGTCTGTCCATGCCTGTTCTGTGTTAATGTCTGATTTGTGACCAGTGCGGGTCTGTGTGTGTGTGACAGTGCCTGTGTCAGTTCTGTGACCTTGTGTGTGACTGTGTCCATATCTGGTCTGTCCTGTGTGGGTCTGAGCCCATGTCTGGTCTGTCCTGTTCAGTAGTGCCTGTGTTTGGTCTGACCCCTGTCAGGGACTGAATCCATTTGTGGTCTGTCCAGGCCTGTACTATGCAGTGTCCGGTGTTGCATTCTGTTTTCCCCGCGAGTCTCCACACCCCTCTCGCCCTTTGGGAAGAGGAATTGCGAATCCGTTCTGCCAGCCGAGCCAACGACGCGCTCCGCTGGCGGACCGATGCAGCCCGTTGGCTCGCTGGGTGCGGGCAATGTGCCAGTTTCCAGGGTGCGGACGAAGGAATGGGAAGTGGAGTTTGTCCCCCCACCTCGCTCGCCGTGCTACTGCGCGCACTGGCACCGTGTGTGTTCCGATTAACGACGGAATTGTTCTTCAAGCAATTAACCGCCCCCGCCACCAACCCCCAGAAACCTCAGTCCTCTTCGTTAGATATCAGAACATATGGATAATGGAAGCAGACTGCGTAATCGCACTAAAACCGCAATGAAAACCAGAGAAATATTTCACTTTTAAAGAGATCACAGAATGTTTACTGGGGAGCTGCTGGGCCGGCAGAATCTGCGCGGCCTCCGCGCCCTCTCCCCACAGCCCTGCTCTCTCCAGTTCCAGTTACTGGCCCACTCCCTTCTTAACACTATGCTGGAAACAGCCACCCTGGCTGTCAGTTCCATAAGACATAAGGTGGCGTAACGTAGAATGAGACCATTCGGCCCATCGTCTGTTCGCCTGCCTTCTCTTTGACGTCCCGGCTAATCAAGAACTATCAACCTCCACTTTAAATATGCCCAGTGCCTTGGCACTCACAACTACCTGCGGCAATTAATCCCACAGATTCACTGCCCTCTGGCTAAAGAAATCCCACCTCAGAAGCTGCAGATGCTGGGAAAACAGATAACACACATACTCACAACATGCTGGAGCATCTTAGCAGATCAGGCAGCAGCTATAGAAAAGAGTACAGTCAACATTTTGGGCTGAAATTCCGCCTGATTACTATTCTGAGGCTGTACCCTCTGGTCTAGGAATCATCAAACCTGCTCTGGACCCTCTCCAATGCCAGCACAGTTTTTCTTAAATAGGGGCCTCAAAACTGCTCTTAATACTTCAAGTGTGGTCTGACCAGAGCCTTTTAAAGCCTCAGTATTACATCCTCGCTCTTATATTCCAGTGCTGTTGAAACGATGCTAACTTTTGCCTTCCTTACCACCGACTGAAACTGCAAGTTAACCTTTAAGTAGTCCCGCACGAGGACTCCCAAGTCCCTTTGCACTTGTGCTTTTTGAATTTTCTCCGTTTAGGAAATAGTCTACGCCTTTGTTCCTAAGACTAAAGTACATGGCCTCAGCAAGCTCTCTGCTTCCTCAACACTACCTGTCCCTCCACCGATCGTTGTACCGCCCACAAACCTGGGCACAAGGCCATCCGTTCCATCATCCCAATCATTGGAATATGATGTGAAAAGCACAGGTCCCGATACCGACCCCAAACCCTCGCTATGGGTTAAAGATCTTACTCTTGGATCTTTACTCTTTGTTCTTTGCCCCCTCAACCAATGGGAAGAGTCTCCCTCCGTCTCCTCATCTGTCACCACTTGGGTTGATGGGGTGGGGGGGGGGAGATATTGTTTTTCAGACAAGAGGCTCATGACTCATGGTGTCCCCTAGGGATCTGAGTTGGGCCCGTTGCTGTTTACCATCTACGCCAACAGGGAAGATTTACAAGAAAGTTGTCAGGGTTTGAGGGCCTAAGTAAGAGGGAGAGATTGGACAGGATAGAACAGTTCATCACAGGAACAGGCCATTCAGCCCACAATGTTGTGCTGAACCAGCTAAAAAGTAAATTTTAAAAAAACAAAAACTAATCCCTGACTACCTACACATTGTCCATATCCCTCCATCTTCCTTACATCCATGTGCCTATCTACATGTCTCTTAAAAGCTTCTAAAGTATTTGCCTCTACCACCATACCAGGCAGCACATTCCAGGCATTCACAGTGTAAAAAAGTTACCCCTCACATCCTCTTCGAACCCACCCCCTCTCACTTTCAATTTCTACCCTGGAACTAAGACACTCCCTGTGATCCTTTCCCTTCTCCAGCTCTGTATCCCTTTTGCCAATCACCTTTCCGGCTCTCAGCTTCACCCCACCCCCTCCGGTCTTCTCCTATCATTTCACATTTTCCCCTCCCCCTCCTACTTTCAAATCTCTTACTATCTTTCCTTTCGGTTAGTTCTGACGAAGGGTTTCAGCCTGAAACGTCGACAGCACTTCTCCCTATAGATGCTGCCTGGCCCATTGCGTTCCACCAGCATTTTGTGTGTGTTCCCTGTCTACCCTACCTATGTTGTTCACAACCATATAAGCCTCTATCAGATCTCTTCTCAGCCTCCACCACTCCAAAGAGAAAACAACTTAATTTATCCAGCCTCTCATGATAGCATGTGCCCTCTAAACCAGGCAGCATCCTGGTAAACCCCTCCTGCACCCTCCTCAAAGCTTCAACATCTGTCCTATAGTAGGACAACCAGAAATGTAGCAATATTCCAGATGTGACCTACCCAGAGTTCTATAAAGTTGCAACATAACCTCTTGATTTTTGAACTCAGTGCCTCAACCAATAAAAGCAAGCATTCCATAAGCCTTCTTAACCACCCTATCGACCTGTGTAGCCACTTTCAAAGAGCTATGAACTTGGACCCCAAAGATCTCTCTGCCCTTAACAGCGTACTGTCTCCTTGCATTTGCCCTACAAAGGTGCAACACTTCACATTTATCTGGGGTTAAACTCTATCTGCCATTTCACTGCCCATATCCACAACTGATCTATATTGTGCTGTATTCTTTGTCAGTCTTCTACACCATCCACAACTCTACTGATCTTGCTATCATCTGCAAGCGTACCAACCTGACCATCTGTGTTTCCATCCAGGTCATTTATATACATCACAAACAGCAGAGGTCCCAGCACAGGTCTGCAAAACACCATTAACCACAGACCTCCAGCTTAAATGCCCATTCGACCACTACCCCAGTTCTAAATCCAAATAGCCAATTTGCTGCGGATACATGCCCATATATCATAATCTTCTGGATTAGCTTCCCATGAGAAACTTTGTCAAACACCTTACTAAAATCCATGTAGACAACATCCACTGCTCTACCCTCATCACTCTCTCTCGTCACCTTGTTAGAAAACTCAGTCAAGTTGGGAAGACATGACTTGCCCCACACAAAGCCATGCTGGCTGCCCCTAATTGGGCCATGGGTTTCCAGACGCTCATATAACCTATCCCTAAGAATCTTCGACAGCGGTTTCTGTCTAAGTGAAGTGAGACTCACTGTGCTATAGTTTCCAGGATTTTTCCACGTTTCATTCTTAAACAGAGGTAAAACTTTATCCACTCGCCAGTCCTCCAGGATCTTGCATGTGCCTAGAGAGGACATGGAGATACTGTGAAAGCCCCAGCAATCTCATTTCTTGCCTCCCTGCATAACCTGAGGTAAATCCCATCAGGCTCTGGGGACTTGTCCACTTCAGTACTCTTTAGGAGACCCAACACTTCGGCCCTCCTTGACCTCTAAATTCTCTAACATATTTATGCACAGCAACTGATCTCCTGGTCCTCCATATCCTTTTCCTTGGTAAACACTGAAGCAAAGTACTCATTAAAGATCTCACTCACATTCTCTGCATCCAAGCAAATGTTCTCCTCTTTTTCCTCGAGCAGTCCCACCCTCTCCCTAGTTACCCTCTTGCTCTTGATGTATGTATAGAATGCCTTGGGGTTCACCTTAATCCGACTTGCCAAGGACACTTCATGGCCCCTCCTGGCTTTCCTAATTCTCTCTTGAGATCTTTTCTGGCTTCTTTAAACTCCTCATGTGGTCCATTTGATCCTATCTTCTGAAGCTTTACATCCTTTTCCTTTTTCTTCTTGACTGTATTCAACTCCTCTCTGGACACCCAAGGTTCTCTTACCTTTCCATCCCCATCCTTTTAACAGGAAGGCACCTTTCCTGTACTCTGTGCAATTGATCTTTAAACATCCTTCGCAGTCTGATGTGGACTTGCCACAAAATGTGTTCCCAGTTAACGTTTTTTAGTTCCTGCATAATGCCCTCATAATTTGCCCTACTCCAATTTAAAACTCTCCCACCAGAACCATACCTAACCTTATCTATAGCTATCCTGAAAGTTAAGGAATTGAGGTCACTGTTCCCTAAATGCTCACCCACTGAAAGGTCAATCACCTGGCCAGGCTCACTACCCAACATCAAGTCCAGTACAGCCAATCCTCTCATTGAATCATCTACATATCGATCCTGTTCCCTTCTTAAAAAGGAACCCTCCTGAATCCTGGAACAAATTTTGCCCCATTTAAACCCCTTGACTAAGACGATCCCAGTTTATATTAGGAAAGTTGAAATCCCCCATGACAACAACTCTAGAATTTTTACACATTTCCTTAATCTGTTTACGTATCTGTTGCTCAATGTCCCAGAGGCTATTGGGCAACAGTAGCACAATCCCATCTGTGTGAGTACACCCTTCATATTCTTCAGTACGACACAAATGGGCTCAGTGTCTGGTCCCTGCATTATGTCTCCTGTGAGTGCAGCTGTGATAATGTCCCTGATAAGATGGTGCAATTCTGTCCCCCAAAACTTTTACCTCCCTCTCTATCTTTTCTAAAACTTTGAAAACCTGGTACGTTAATCACCCATTCCTGCCCTTTTCTCAACCAAGTTTCAGTAATGGCCACAACATTGTAGTTCCATGTACTGATCCAAGCTCTAAGTTCATCACCTTTACCCATAATACTTCCTAGCATTAAAATACACACGCTTCAAGCTATCTGTCCTTTCATACAAGTTATTTAGACCATAAGACCATAAGACAAAGGAGCAGAAGTCGGCCATTCGGCCCATCGAGTCTGCTCCGCCATTTCATCATAAGCTGATCCAATCACCCCTTTAGTCCAATTCCCCCGCCTTCTCGCCATAACCTTTGATGCCCTGACTACTCAGATACCTATCAATCTCTGCTTTGAATACACCCAATGACTTGACCTCCACTGCTGCCCGTGGCAACAAATTCCATAGATTCACCACCCTCTGGCTAAAAAATTTTTTTCGCATCTCTGTTCTGAATGGGCGCCCTGCAATCCTCAAGTCATGTCCTCTCGTACTAGACTCCCCCACCATGGGAAACAACTTTGCCACATCCACTCTGTCCAAGCTTTTCAACATTCGAAATGTTTCTGTGAGGTCCCCCCTCATTCTTCTAAACTCCAAGAAGTACAGTCCAAGAGCAGTCAAACGTTCCTCATATGTTAACCCTCTCATTCCAGGAATCATTCTAGTGAATCTTCTCTGTACCCTCTCCAACGTCAGCACATCCTTTCTTAAACAAGAAGCCCAGTACTGCACACAGTACTCCAAGAGAGGTCTTACCAGTCCCTTATAGAGCCTCAACATCACATCCCTGCTCCTATACTCTATTCCCCTAGAAATGAATGCCAACATTGCATTCGCCTTCTTCACCACCGATTCAACCTAGAGGTTAACCTTAAGGGTATCAATTTCTTCTTTCAATAATTTCCATGACATCCACCTTCCTGTCCAATCCTTCAATTACTGACCTGGTGCTCTGGTTCCTATTCCCCTGCAAAACTAGTTTAAACCTTCCCAAGTAGCATTAGCGAATCTTCTGGTCAGGTAATTGGTTCCCCTCCAGTTCAGGTGCGACCCATAAGACCATAAGATATAGGAGCAGAATTAGGCCATTTGTCCCATCGAGTCTGCTCAGCCATTTCATCATGGCTGATCCAATTTTCCTCTCAGCCCCAGCCTCCTGCCTTCTCCCTGCCTTCTCCCTGCCTTCTTTTCATGCCCTGGTCAATCAAGAATCTATTAACAATAAAGACTTGGCCTGTGGCGATGGATTCCACAGATTCACCACTCCCCGGCTGAAGAAATTCCTCCTTATCTCTGTACTAAAAGGACACCCCTCTATTCTGAGGCTGTGTCCTCTGGTCTTAGACTCTCTCATCATAGAAAACATCCTCTCCACATCCACATTCAATAGGTTTCAATGAGGTCACACCCCATGCTTCTGAATTCTAGTGAATACAGGCCCAGAGCCATCATTTATTCTTCATACGACAAGCCATTCAATCCTGGAATCATTTTTATGAACCTCCTTTGAACCCTCTCCAGTTTCAGCTCATCCTTTCTGAGATAAGGGGCCCAATCCTGCTCACAATACTCTAGGTGAGCCCTTACCAGTACGTTATAAAGTTCGACCATTACCTCCTTGCTTTTACATTCTAGTCCTGTTGAAATAAATGCTAACATTACGTTTGCCTTCCACCCCACAGACTTAACCTGCCAGCAAATTAACTTTTAGGGAATCTTGCACAAGGACTCCCAAGTCCCTTTACACATCAGTTTTTAAAATTTTGTCTCCAATTTAGAAAATAGTCAACCTCTCCCTTTCTTCTACCAAAATGCATGACCGTACACTTCCCAACACTGTATTCCATCTGCCATTTCTTTGCCCATTCTTCTAATCTGTCGAAGTCCTTCGGTAGCCTCTCCACCTACCTTCATATCATCTGCAAACTTTGCAATAAAGCCATCAATTCCATCATCCAAATCATTGACATAAAGCATAAAAAGAATCGGTCCCAACACAAATCCACCCCTGTGGAACATTGGCAGGCAGCCAGAAAAGACTCCCTTTATTCCCACTCTTAGTCTCCTGCCAATCAGCTACTGCTTTATCCATGCTGGAATCTTTCCTGTAAAACCATGGGCTCAGAGCTTGTTAAGTAGCCTCATGTGGCACTTTGTCAAAGGCCTTCTGAACACAACCTCACATGTACACAACATCAACCAATCCTTTGTCTATCCTGCTTGTTATTTCTTCAATGAATTCCAACAGATTTGTCAGGCAAGATTTTCCCTTGAGGAAACCATGCTGACTATGGCCTATTTTCTCACATGCCTCCAAGTACCCTCAGGCCTCATCAACGATCAACTCCAACATCTTCCCAACCACTGAGGTCAGACTAATTGGCCTTTAGTTCCCTTTCTCTCCCTTTTTGAAGATTGGAGTGACATTTGCAATTTTCCAGTCCTCCAGAACCGTTCCAGAATCTAGTGATTCTTGAAAGGTCATTCCTAATGTCTCCACAATCTCTTCAGCCACCTCTTTCAGAACTCTGGGGTGTACACCTTCAGCTCCAGGTGACTTATCTACCTTCAGAGTTTTTAGTTTCCCAAGAACCTTCTCCTTAGTTATGGTAACTTCACACACTTCATGATGCCTGACACCTGGGACTTTGAGCATACTGCTAGTGTTTTCCACAGTGAAGACTGATGCAAAATACTTATTCCATCCGTCCACCATTTTGTTATCCCCCATTATTACCTCTCCAGCATTATTTTCCAACGGTCCAATATCCACTTTCCTCTCTCTTTTCCACTTTATGTACCATACCTCTTGTACAGGTCACACCTTCTCTAGAAAAGGTTCCAATGATCTAAGAACTTGAACCCCTATCCCCTGCACCATCTCCTCAGCCACTCATTCATCTATGCTATCACCCCATTCCTGCCTGCACTAGCCCGTAGCACCAGGAGTAATCTGGAGATGACCACCTTGGAGATCCTTCTCAGCCTCTTTCCTAACCCCTTATACTCACTGATTAAGACCTCTTCCCATTTTCTCTCTACATCATTAGTGCCAATATGTACCACGGCCTCTGGCTGTTCACCCTCCCCCTTGAGATTATTCTGCAGCCACCTGAAGACATCCTGGACCCTAGCTCCCGGCAGGCAACACACCACCATGATGTCTCTTTTGCAGCCACAGAATATTCTCCCTTTCTCCCTAACTACCGAGTTTCTAACATTACTGCACTGCCTGACTTAACCCTTCCCTTGAGCCTCAGAGCCGGCCACAAAGCACCAGCCTGGCTGCTGGTGTTGTGCCCTGGTGGGTCATCCCGCACCCCCCAGCAGTATCCAAAGAGAGATGTACTTGTTGCTAAGGAGAATGGCCACGGGGAAACATGAACTGACTGCTTAATCCCCTTACTTCACCTCATGGTCACCCACCTACTGTGCGAAGCCTGTACTCTGGGTGTGACCACCTCTTCGGAAGTCTCATCCATAACGTCTTCATCCTCCCAGGCGATCATGAGTGCAACCAACTCCAGTTCCAGCTCCTTGACCCAGTCAGTCAGGAGCTAAAGTTGGGTGCACTTCCTGCAGATGTAGTCATCAGGGGAACGGTCCGGACTTGGAATGTAGGAAAAGGAGAGATTTAAAACCATGGATGGCGTAGCGAGAGTGGATCCATGCTGTCCTTTCCCCAGGGTTGTGGTATGAAGAACTAGAAGGCATAGGCTTAAGGTGAGATGGCAAAGATTTATAAAAAACCTGAAGGCAATTTCTTCACGCCAGGACATATGGAATGAGCTGACAGGGGATTGAGGCAGGTTCAATAGCAACAATTTAAAAGACATTTGGATAGGAAAGATTTAGTGGGATATGCATCGGGTGCAGGCCAACAGGACTACTCGGATTGGCACTTGGATAGCATGGATGAATTGGGCCAAAGGGCCTGTTTCCCTAATGTCTGACTCTGTGACTGTAATAAAAGAGAGTATTATTGTGGTAATATATTGTGAGAGAGGGGACTCGTTAAGGGACAGATTAGACACAAGGGCCCCACTGGTGGAAGCTAGGAGTAGGGACACTCAGAATAAAGGGTCAATCAGTTATACAACACAGAATATCGAACATAGCACAGTACGCCACAGTACAGGCCCTTTGGCCCACAATGTTGTGCTGATGTTTAACCCACTTCACGATTAATCTAACCCTTCCCTTCCACATTGCCCTCCATTTTCCTGGCATCTGTGTGCCTATTGAAGTGTCCCTTAAATATCTGTAATGTACCACCACCCCTGACAGTGTGATCCATGCATCCAACACTTAACTTGCAAAGAACTTACCTCTGATATCCCCCCATCCTTTCCTTCAGTCACCTTAAAATTATGCCTCCTGGTATTTCCACCCTGGAAAAAGTCTCTGGATGTCCATTCTATTTACGCCTCTTATCATCTCCGTCAAGTCACCTCTCATCCTTTTTCTACTCAAAGAGAAAAGCCCTAGCTCGCTCAGCCCGGAAAAGAGACAAGGAGATATTCTTTCGCACAGAAGGTGGTGAATCTTCAGATTTCCCCATCCTACAGGTTCAATCACTGAGTATATTACAAAAGCAGAGACTGATAAATCTTAGGAGTTTGGGAAAACTGAGGTGGAGTGAAAGGTCATCGTGACGGCATTGAAGAATGGTTTCCCCCCTTTCCGTTTCTTGGGTTCCTGCACCTGTTCCTCTTCACAGGGAGATGCATTGCTGCAGTCGGTTAATGCGCAGGGTTGTGGGTGCCATTGTACTGGGTGCACGTTGCTCAGCTGGCTGGTTTCCTCACCATCTGGTATGGAGATGCCAACGCACAGGGTTGGTGAATGTTGCAGAGGGTTACAAGTAGTCAGCTCCACCATGGGCACCATCTTCCCCTCAATCTTCATAAGGCAATGTGTTAAGAAGGCAGCATCCACCAATAAGGACCCTCATCACTCAGGACACACCCGTTTCATAGATGCTTCCTGACCTGCTGAGTTCCTCCAGTATTTTGTGTGTGTTCTGTTACAGTGGAATTAAGACACTAAAGCCATAAGGCATAGGCACAGAATTAGGCCATTCTGTCCATCAAGTCTGCTTCGTTATTCCATCATGGCTGATTTATTTCTCTTCACAATCCTGTTCTTCTGCCTTCTCCCCATAACTTTTGATGCCTTTACTAATCAAGAACCTATCAATATCCACTTTAAATACACTGAATGTCCTGGCCTTCACAGTCATCTAAGGCAATGAATTTCATGCATTCACTACCATTTGGCCAAAGAAGTCTCTTCTCATCGTTGTTCTAAAGGAGTGTCCTTCCATTCCTGGGCAGTGTCCACTGGTCCTTCTATCTCCCACTACTGGAAACATCTTCTCCATATCGACTCTGTCTAGGCCTTTCAACATTTGATAGGTTTCGATGATTACATGCAGAGGATGGCTGTTTGGTCATCTTGCCTGTTCAGGAACTTAAGTCAGAGGAGCATACATTCCTCATCCAAACGTGGAAGCGAGTTTGAACAGCAGCCGGGAATAAATCACAGGGTGATGAGTCCACAGTCATGAAACATCAGTCGCCATGGTCACAGTAATAAAACAACACTACATATCAGCCTCCAGCAAAATTAATTACCAGCTTCAAACTGTTATGAGACAGGTTCAAACAATCAAGCCTGACACAACACTCCTTCTATGAGAACACTGCTCCGGGGGCTCTCTCAATCACTGGATCAAGGCACACTCCATGTCCTTCTTCATGCCATGGGGAGCTGGTGCTGGGAGGGTCTGTCGCATTAGCCTGGGTGTTTAAACATGGTGTATGCTGTCGATGGTGCAGACTAAAGTTACTGTGTGCTGGTGGTGGGGGGGGGGGGGACATGTGCATGTGCAGGGAGGGGGACAGGCTGTTTGCCCTGAATGGATAAACCCCTTCACTGAACTGTCCCCACATCCTGTAGTCTCAACTTCAAGGACTCTTCATCTCATGTTCTCAATATTTATTTATTACCATGATTAATATTATCCTTTCGTATTTGCACAGTTTGCAAATTGGTTGCTTGTCTGTTTTGTTTTTCATTGATTCTGCTGTGTTCCTTTGAGAATCCCTCAGGAGAATGAATCTCAGGGTTGTATATTGTGACGTATAGGTAGTCTGATCATGAACTTGCATTGACCTTTGAACTTTTGGTGTCTATTTCTTTGGGAACTTATGGAGCTGCACTCTCCCTGGCTAGTGGGGGGTGTTCTGTCAGAATGATAACTCTACCTTGTGGATAGATTGTGAAAAGTCCCTGTGGTACCAGGAGGTAAGTCACTTATCCCAGAACAGCTCTGGCAGCCGATGACCTGCTGTCACGGGTCCAGATGAGGTTTTGGTCCATGGTGATGTCAAGGGCAGGTGCTTAGACTCCCCAGCTGTGACGGCCACTGCCTGATATTCCTGTGAGGCAGATTTTGCCTGTTCACCGCTGGCACTTAGGGCAGCTATGAAGGTCCTCTTTCTTTATCCGCCTTTGACCATCTTCTCTAATTGTGCCCCGGGTGTGCTTCAGGGTCCTCGGTCTCACACAGACATAGAAGGATTCTTCATTGCTGTTTCGGTAACAATTTTGTGTTGACTGGTCAGGATTGTTAGCCCTGAGCTGAACCCCCGAACCTGGATGACCGGTGGACCACTCTTAGTTGGACCTCTACCCTTTGACCTGTTTGGCAGGGGTGACCCTACTAAGAGCCAAATCACAAGGCCCTGGCTCCAACATAGCATTCCAGGCTGATGAGCCACACAATTCTCCAAACCCTACGACAAGGCTGTGGTCTTCTTGGAGTTGATATTCCTATACCTGGAAACATAGAGTCAGAGAGCACTGCATCACAGAAGCAGGCCTATCCAGACCATGCCGAACTATGATACTCCCTAGTCCCATCAGTCTGCACCCAGACACAGCCCTCCTTACCACCCACCTACCTATCTAAACCTCTCCTAAGTTCTAAAATTGAGCGCACATCCACCGTTTCCACCGGCAGCTCGTTCCACGCTCTCTCCACCCTCTGAGTGAAGTTCCCTCTCAGATTCCCCTTCTATATCTTACTTCTCACTCAGATTCCCCTTCTATATCTTACTTCTCACCCTTAACCCATGACTTAGTCTCACCCAACCTCAGTGGAAAATGCCTGCTTGCATTTACCTTATCTACATCCCTTATAATTCTGTACACCGTTATCAAATCTCCCCTCGTTCTCCTGTACTCCATGGAATAAAGCCCCATTCAGCCTTTCACTATAACCCAGGCTTTCAAGTCCTGACAACATCCTTGCAGTTTTTTCTCTCTATTCTTTCAATTTTATTGATATCTTTCCTGAGGGTAAGTGTCATCACAAGCAGATAGGGCTGTAAGGAGAGCTTTGGCACGTTGGCCATAATAAATCAACGTGTTCAGTATGAGAGTTGGGATATTTTGTTTATTTTTATTGATTTATTTGGAGATACAGCTCAGAACAGGCCCTTCCATTCCAACAAGCTGCAGCGCCCAATCACCTACTTATTTAACCCGAATCTAACCACAGGACAATTTACCACGGCCATTTAACCTTCTAACCGTACGTTTTTGGACTGTGCAAAGAAACCAGAGCACCCCGAGGAAATCCATGTGGTTCACGAGGAGATCGTACAATTTCCTTACAGTTGGCGCCAGAATCGAACTCCAAGTTCCGGAACATTCGGAGCTGTCATCGTGTTATGTTCACTGCAACGCTACCCTGGAAGCATCATTAAAATCGAGCTGTATGAGACGCTGGCGAGGCCAAATTTGGAATGCTGGACACCTACCTACAGGAAAAGTATCAATAAGATTGAAAGAGTGCAGAGGAAGTTGACAAAGATGCCGACAGGACTTTGGGACCTGAGTTCTGGGGAGATAGGTTAGGACTTTATTCCTTGGAGTGTAGGAGACTAAGGGGAGATTTGATAGAGGAAATTTCATTATATTCAGACAGGGATCATACCAAGTTATGTTGGTCATGTTGGGTTGTCGTGTAGATTTGTTATTGTTCTTGCAGTTTAATTTTCCTGTGCCTGCTTGTACTTTTATGTAATTTCCCATATACATGTAATTGTTCAGTGAATTTTCCAGGAATTACAGTACAGTTGCTTGTGTATTTTTCCTAGTTTTTAGTAGCAGGTGCCGCACCACATGAATCTGGCTATTTTATAGGTTAATTGCTATAGCTGGAACCTTTTCTTTGTTTTTACTCTGAGTGTGAGGTTGCGTGAAACAAGAACTAGAGGGTAAGGGTGAAAGGTGAGTTATTTAATGGGAACCTGAGGGGTAAACTTCTTCACTCAGAGGGTAGTGAGGGTGTGGAATGAGCTGCCAATGGAAGTGGTGTATGAGCATTCAGTTTCAATATATAAAAGAAATTTGGATAAGTATGTGGATGGGAGGGGTATAGAGGGCAATGCTCTAGCTGCAGGTTAATGGGAAGGCTGAATAACAGTTTGGCATGGACTAGATGGGCTGAAGGGCCTGTTTCTGTGTTCTATGACTATAGCAGAGAACAGTATGGTACAGAAACAGACCCTTCCACACACCATATTGTGTTGAACTAATTAAACTAAAATTAAACTCTTGCTCTGTCTCCCTCTGTCATTCCATTGTAGTCCATCTTTCTGCCTCCCCCCAGTCACTTTTCACTCTCTCTGCCCTCTTTTCCTCTCTAGCTACTTCTCTCTCTCTCTCCCTCTCTCTCTCTCTCCCCCTATGCCTCTCTCTCTCTCCCCCTCCCCCTCTCTCTCTCTTTCTCTCTGCTATTCTTTTGTCTCCTTTCTCTCTCCCTTTCTCACACAACCACTGAACTTCTACACTTGCATTCACTCTTTTATTCTCTCTATCTTCCTCCCTCAATGACCATCTCTTTTTCTACCTATTACCATATTACTCCCTCTGTTTCTCCCCCATCTCTCTGCCTTACTCTCTCTCCTCTCTCTCTCTCTCTCTCTCTCTCTCTCTCTCTCTCTCTCTCTCTCTCTCTCTCTCTCTCTCTCTCTCTCTCTCTCTCTCTCTCTCTCAGTAGTCTGGGGTTTGTGATGGAATTTGCCGCAGGGCTCTCTGTGAAATGCTGGCTCGTTCCCAGTGCTCCACGTTGGACTGTGTACAAGGAGATGAAATGATTGCGCCAAGGAAAGTTGGCTGGGTCTCATGGTGGGACACAATTTATGGACTTCACTCCCTCTTGACATATGGCAGTGTGGAGAAGTTACAATGCCATCTGTAAACTGAGACCATGCCTTTCCAGAAAGCGACCGAGATTTTCTCAGACTTGGAGTGTGTGCAGGTTGGCGCCTGCAACTTATAATTAGAAAAGTTACTTCTTAAAGGGACCTGTTACAGCTGTGTGGGAGAGACGCTAATCTGTGGGAGAGAGGCCGTTTGCTCATGAATGAGGATGTTTTCTCATTGGGAAGCAGCAGTTTTACCTTTGATACGAGACCGATCTCCCTAGATTTCGTGTTCGTTCTCCCACTTTGTAGTAGGCTGACCTTTAGTCTCAGTAGGTCTACTCCATTGGAAGAGACTTGTTAAAAGTCTGTCTCTCCCACTGGTAATGAGCTTTTCTCCTATTGTTAAGAAATTGGAGTTACAATTCAAAATACTGGAGGAACCCAGGAGGTCAGGCAGCACCTATGGACAAGAATAAAGAATAAACATTTCAGATCGAGACCCCTCATTCTGATGCTCTCAGCCTGAAGCATCATCTCCTTATTCCTTTGCATAGATGCTGCCTGACCTGCTGAGTTCCTCCAGCATTTTGTGAGTGTTCCTCTGGACTTCCAGCATTTGCAGAATCTCTTGAGTTTTTGTCAGAAGCTGATCTTTTCTCATTACAGAACAGTTCTCCTCTTGGTGACAGCCTGATCTCACCTTGGAGAGCTATAAACAAAGCACAGGAACAGGTCCTTCGGTCCACTATGTCATGCCAGACTATTTCAACTAGTAATTAAATGCCTAACTAAACTAACCCCTTCTGCCGACACATGGTCCACATCCCTCAATTTCCCATGTATTTATGTGCTCGATTATGAAACACTTAAACTCTTCTGTCATATATATCCCCACTACCACTCCAGGCACCCACCACTCTATGTGTAAAAAAAACTGGTCCCACACGTCTCCTTGGTAGGAAACTATTCTGTCCTCTGTACGGGACGAGTCTCTTGTTGGTGAATAACTGTTTTCCCATTGGCAAGAAAGAGTCTTCAGTTCAGGAGAATGTTTGCTCTTGGTAAGGGTTCTGTCTCTAACCTTAAAGATGGTGCGGGTGAACATGCACTGAGAATGAAGCAAGGATAGGTGGAGGGGCAGGGAGTGCTGAGGATTCAGGGAAGTTCAAGTTTAATGTCAACCGACTGTACAATCGAGCAAAGCGATGTTTCCCCGGACCACGGTGTACCCTCAAAACACATCACACGCAGCACATAAACCAAAATATTATACCATAAAAAAGTGTATAAAATATAATTTCAAATGCATGTAGCAAAGGGCAGCACATGCTAGCAGAAAACAGGAACAGAACAGTAAACAGCTCGCTGTCCTGGTGACTGGATCCTGGTGGTAACAGGGTATTCATTAGTCTCAGCCTGATGGAAGAAGCTGTCACCCTGTCTGGCAGTCTGAATCCTGATGCTCTTGTACCTCCTTCCTGACTTAATGGGTCAAAGAGATTGTCGGGGGAGGGGGGGGTTAATGATCCTCAACAATACTTTGGGCACTTAGTCTGCAATGCTCCCACTAAATGTCAGAAATAGGGAGGAGGGAGACCCCAGTGATCCTCTCAGCAGTTTTACTGTCCTCTTGAAGGTCGGACAGACAGATTAGGAGAATGGGCAAAGAAGGTAGTGTAGGGAAGTGTCTGGTCATGCACTTTGGTAGAAGGCATAAAGGCATGGACTGCTTTCTAAACAGGCAGCAAATTCAGTCATCAGAGGTGCAAGGGGACTTGGGAGTCTTCATGCACGACTCCCTAAAGCATATATGTCAAACTCAAGGCCCGCGGGCCAAATCCGGCCCGCGGTGGAATTATCTTTGGCCCGCGAGATAATATCTAATTACTATTAAAGCTGGCCCCAGTAATCGAAGCGCCTATGGCGTATGATATGGCTAATGCTGCGTTTATTCAGGTACCAGGTTTTCAGGGTTTTTAGTGTTTATTCGGCAGTCTTGCTCGGCAGTCTTCTTCATAAGAAACGGAATTTGTAAAGTGAAACACTTTGTAGTTATAGCAGAGACTGAGACACATGAGAGCAGGCTGAAAAAACGGAGGCAACGAAAGCTGCGTTCGCACGCGTCCGACTGATCCGGCCCGCATGAAGCTGCATTTTGCTCAATCCGGCCCGTGACCTAAAATGAGTTTGACACCCCTGCCCTAAAGGATAAATTGCAGTTTGAGTCGGTGGTTGGCAATCCAGAGATTACTTTACCTTTGAGGTCCTGTTTTTTATCTTACTACCTAACTCCTGATATTCTGTCTTCAGGACCTCCTCCCTATTCCTACCTATACTGTTGGTACCAATGACTTCTGGTTATTCACCCCCTCCCTTTAGAATGCTGTGGACAGGATCCGAGACATTCCTACCCTTTGCACAAATCAGCTGGGTGTTTCTTTCACATCCACAGAATCTCCTGTCTGCTGTGCTAACTATGGAATCCCCAATCAGTACTGCACTCCGCTCCTCCCCGCCTTTCTAAGCCACAGAACCAAACTCAGTGCTAGAGATCCGACCACTGCAGCTTCCCCCTGTAGGTCGTTTCCCCCTCCAAAGTGGTACACTTATTATTTGTGGTGAACAACCACTATGGTACTCTACACTGGTTACCTATTCCATTTTCCTCCTAACAGTCACCCAGTTAGGGGTGACTACCTCTCTGTCATTCCTATCGATCACCTCTTCATTCTTCCCTATGAGCTGTAGTTCATAGAGCTGCAGTTCCAATTCCTCAACGCAGACTCTAAGGAACTGCAGATCAAAACATTTCATGCAGATGTAGTTATAAGGGAGACTGGAGGTCTTCCAGCATTCTCACAGCTCACACAAAGAACACAACACAATCCTGGATCCATTCTCAATGCACTATCTACTAATAGACAAAGAGAAAAAAGAACTTACTGGAAAATTACTTAGAGCCTTTGCCTATTCTTGCCGAGCCAAAGACTCCCACTCTAACCCAGCCCACTCCAACAGTGCCCGCTCCCACAATGGCCACTCTGCTCACAATTTGCTTCTTTTTATTGGCCCGTGCTAAATTATGAATAAACCAAGCAATCTCCTGCCCAGTAAACTAATCTCTACAGGCCCTGCTTGCTTTTTAAAACAGGCGCATAAACTCCACAAGGAACTTGTCTCCAACTCTCTAAAATTATCCACACTATTATAAGAGCAAGGATACAAAGATGAAGCTTTATAAGGCATTAGTCAGACCGCACTTGGAGTATAGTGAGCAGTTTTGAGCCCCTTATCTAAGAAATTATAGGCTGGCATTAGAGAGGATCTAGAGGGGCTCACAAGAACAATCCCAGGAATATAATGTATGAGCTTTGATGGCTCTGGGCTTGTACTTGCTGGAGTTTAGAAGAATGAAGGGGGATCTCAATTTATTCTATTGAATATTGAAAGGCCAAGATAGAGTGGATGTGGAGAAGATGTTTCCTATAGTGGGGAGTCTGGGATCAGAGGGTATAGCCTCAGAACAGAGGGGTGTTCATTTACAACACAGAAGAATTTCTTTAGCCAGAGGATGGTGAATTGTGGAATTCATTACTATGGATGTTTGCGGAGGCCAAGTCACTGAGTATATTAAAGCAGAGGTTGATAAGTTCTTGATTAGTCAGAGTATCAAATATTGCGGAAAGCAGGAAAATGGAGTTGAGAGAAATAATAAATCTGCCATGATGGAATGGTGGAGCAAACTCGCTGGGCTGAATGGCCTAATTCTGATCCTATGTCTTATAGTCTTATGATCTCATACACAGGTCTCAGTTTGTAATGGGGTCAGGGATCACACTGTAGTCAGGTCATAGTGTATTTCTGAGGTCTGGAGACTAGAGGCCTGTCCTGAATTTGGAGGACTGACCGTTTGTGTGAGTGGGTGTGAGGGAGGAAGAGGACTTGTTTTGCTGTTGCTGTTTTGTTTCTTGCTCTGCTCTGTTGTGTTGTGTTCTACGTTGTTCTGCCAGTCATCGTGAGCATGCTATGTTGGTGCCAGAATGTATGGCTGCTCCCTGCACATCCTCAGACTGTGTTGGTTGGTCACACAAATGACAGCTTTCACTTTTCTTTTCTTGAAAGACCATTACTAACGTCTCCACAATTTCTTCAGCTCCCTTTTTCAAAACCCTGAGGGGTCGTCCAGGTGACTTATCTACCTTCAGACCTTTCACCTTCCCAAGCACGTTCTCCTTAGTAATAGCAACTACATGCACTTCTGCCAACTCTCTTGAGCCTTTGGCATACAGCTAGTGTTTTCCACAGGGAGCCTGATGCAAAATATTTATTTATTTCATCTGCCTTTTCCTTGTCCTCCCGTGTCATTTTCCAGAGGTCTGATACCTACTCTCACCCTCTTTTACTGTTTATATATCTGAAAATTCTTTTGGTATCCTCTTTGATATTATTGGATAGCTTGTCATCTTATCCCTCCTTATGACTTATTAGTTGCTTTCTGTTGGTTTTTAAAAGCTTCCCAATACTCTAACTTCCCACTAATTTTTGCTCTATTATATGGGATGTGTCCTCTCTTTGGTTTTAATGTTGTTTTTGACTTCCCTTGTCAGCCACAGTTGCATCATCCTGCCTTTAGAATACTTCTTTGGGATGTATCTATCCTGTTCCCTCTGAATTGCTGTTCAGCCGTCGTCCCTGCTAGTATTCCCTTCCAATCAACTTTGGCCAGCTCCTCTCTCATGCCTTTACTCCACTGTAAAACTAATACATCTGACTTTAGCTTCCCCTTCTCAAAATGCAGGGTGAAGACTATCGTATTATGATCATTGTCTCCTAAGGGTTTCTTTACCTTAAGCTCACTAACATGGTTCATTACACAACACCTAATCCACAAAATCTTTTCCCCCAGTGGGCTCAGCCAAAAGCTGCTCCAAAAAGCCATATTGTAGGTGTTCTAAAAATTCTCTCTCTTGAAGTTGAGCACCAGGCTGATTTTTCCAATCTACTTGCATATTGAAATCCTCCATGACTATCCTTTCGACATACATTTCCTATCTCCCGTTGTAAATTGTAGCCCATCCTGGCTACTGTTCAGAGGCCTCCATTTACCCCTGCAGTTTCTCAACTCTACCCACAAGGATTCTACATCTTCTCATGCTACGTCACCTATTTCTAAGGATTTGATTTCATTTTATCTCTTCTGAGCCACGCTTCCCACTCTGCCTACCTGCCTGTCCTTTCAATACAATGTGTGTCCTTCAATGTTATGCTCCCAATTGTGATGTTCTTTCAGCCACGACACAGTGATGCCCGTAACATCATATTTACCAATTTATAACTGTGCTACAAGGTCTTCTATCTTATTCCGTATACAATGTGCATTCAAATGTAACTCTTTCAGTCCCATATTTGTTACTCTTTTTGATTTTGTCCCCCTTTTTGTCCCCATGACTCATCTCATTGCCCGCAAATTTGCCCTATAATCTGCCTGTCCTTCTTTACAGTCCCACTACGCATACCAGCTGCTCTATTCTAAGCCCAATCACACCACCAAATTAGTTTAAACCCTCCCCAACAGCTCTAACAAACATACCTATCGGTTCCCCTTGGAAGCTGTGACCCATCCCTTTTGTACATGTAATACCTTCATCAGAAGAAATCCCAATGATCCATAAATCTGAAGCCCTGCTCCTGCACCAGTTCCTCAGCCACACAGTCATCCACCAAATCATCCTCACTGGCTCATGGCGCCAGTAGTAAACCAGCGATTACTACCCTGGAGGTCCTGCCTTTCACGGTGAACCCACATAAAATTGTGGGTTCTAACAGGCATCTTCAACATCTCTTTCAAACAGTCCAGTGTTCCCATAGGCTTTAAGACAGCCACCGTTACCATGGTGGCCAAAAGGGTGACTAACCTGCCTTAATGACCACTGTCCAGTGGCACTGACTTCAATAGCAATGAAGTGCTGGTTATGAATGACATTAAATCCCATCTTCCTGCGACATTGGACCTTTTCCAGTTCACTCATCACTCACTGCTGATACCACAGCTCGGCACCTCACTCCATCCAGTCCCACTTGGAAAACAGCACCTCGTACCACCAGGATACTGTTTATTGACTTCAGTGTGATCATCCCTCAGAAGCTGGTGGGTAAACTGTACTCATTGAGTTTCAACACCCGTCTCTATAACTGGATCTTGGACATCTCGGCAGAAAGACCACAGTCAGTCTGCATTGCCAGCTGTGTCACTCTAAGGACCAGTGTACCCCAAGGCTGATGCATGAGTGTACTGCTCGATCCAGTTCAACCCAAATCATCATGTTTACTGATGACACAACAGTGTCTGACAACAGCGACGAGATTCCACACAGACAGGAGGTAGAGCAGCTGGTAAAAGGGTGTGAGCACAACATCTTGAGTCTTAATGTGAACAAGACTAAAGAGATGATGGTGGACTTTAGGACGGTACAGGCTGACCAGTCCTCTGCACATAAACAACTCGTCTGTAGACAGATGGGAGAACAAATTTTCTGTAAGTGCTCATAATGTACGATCATACTCCATCCCTCAACACCGACTCTTTAGTCAAGAAAGCACAGAAGTGTCTCCACTTCCTGAGGAGATTGAGGCAAGAAAGGGCTTCCCCCGCACCCCCCCCCCCCGCCATTCTAGCCAACTTTTACGGGAGCCCCACTGTAAGCATCCTGACCAGCTGCATCGCTGTCCGGTGCAGGAATTAGTTCTGACCGCAAGTCCCCACAGAGGATTGTAAGGACTGCTGAGAGTATGGGATCTCTCCTCTACCCATCCGAGAAATTTATCAGGCAGGGGTGCAGTTTCTGCAGGGCGCTTAGGATTGCCAATGATCCCTCCCATCTGTCCGACAATCTCTTTGACCCCCTACCATCGGGCAGGAGGTACTGTAGCAATAGGACACGGACAGCCAGGTTGGGAAACAGTCTCTTCCCCCAGACCGTGAGGCTACTGAAATCCCTGCCACCACCTGGGCCTCACCACATATGAAGTGCCGGTAGTGTTTACTTGTGTTGTAAATGCACCTCATTATTTGAGGTAATATTACTTTAAGTGTTGTGTGTCGGTTGTACGTACTCTGCTGTGCACCTTGGTCCAGAGGAAAGTTGTTTCATTTGGCGGTGTACCCGTGTATGGTTGAATGATAACGGAATTAAACATGAACTTCAACTTGAAACTGAAATTTCTTTGTGTCTATTATGAATACCCATAAGAAAATGAATCTCATGTTGATAATAAACTAACTTTGAACTTTAAGTGACTTCCTTCCATTGTCTAGAGGCCATTCTCTCACCGATGGCAGGGTGTTACCCTCTTGATAAAAGAGCTAACTTAGAGGCTGTGTTCCTCTTTGTGAAAAACTCTCCCAGTGGAAGGAGGCTGGGTGTGAATTTATTCTCTGCTGATAAGGAGTTTCTCTCTCTACTGTGAACGGACTTTTTCCCCATTGCCGAATCTTGCTCAGAATCGCAATCAGAATGATAGAATTCTACAGCACAGTAAAGGTCATTTGGTCCACAATGCTGTGCCAACCTTTTAATGTATTCCAAGATCAATCTAACCTTTCCCTCTGGTTCTATCATCCATGCACCACCCCTAGTAGTGTGCTCCATGCACATTGCCCTCTCTGTGTAAAAAAACCTACAGTTACCTCTGTCATCGCCCCTAAACTTTTCTCCAATCACCTTAAAATTATGCCACCTCATATTAGCCATTTCCATCTGGGAAAAAATTTCTGGCTATCCACTTGATCTGTGCCACTTATCATCTTATACACCTTTATCAAGTCACCTCTCATCCTCCTTCACTCCAGAGAGAAAAGCCCGAGTTCACTCAGCCTATTCTCATTAGGCATGCCCTCTAGTCCAGGCAGTATCCTTTAGAATCTCCTCTGCACCCTCTCCAGGGCTTCCAGGTCCTTTCTATAAAGAAGTGACCAGAACTGAACACAATACTCCAAGTTCAAAGTTCAAAGTACATTTATTATCAAAGTATGTGTACATAATACAACTCTGAGATTCGCCTTCTTACAGGCAGCCACGAAACAAGAACCCAGTTAGAATAATCCAACCAACACCCACTGTGCAGAGAGAGGAAAAACAAGCCGTGTAGACAATAAAAGCAAGCGGGCAGCATTCAGAGCAAAGTGTGGTCTAACCAGAGATTCATAGAGCTGCAACATTACCTTATGGCCCCTGAGCTCAATCCCAATGAGATTTATTATCACTAACATGTTGTGAAATTGGTTGATTTGCAGTAGCAGTACAGTGCAGGACATAAAGAATTACTGTTATTTACAGTAAGGAAGAATAGACAAGCAGAGCAAAATGACAGCAAATAATGGGTTAAAGGACCAATCTGATGGCAGAAGGGAAAAAGTTGTTCCTAAAACGTTGAGTGTGTGTCTTCAGGCTCCAGTACCTCCTCCCTGATGGTAGTAATGAGAAGAAGGCATTTCCTGGGTGGTGGGGGTCCTTAGTGGTGGATGTTGTCTTTTCGAGGCGTCGAATTTTGAAGATGTCCTCGATGGTGGGGATGCTAGTACCTATCGTGGAGTGGCTGAGTTTACAACCCCCTGCGGCTTTTCCTGATCTTGTGCACTGGCGACTCCATAGCAGATGGTGATGCATTGAGCCTCTTCCATTCATGAAGCTGTCGTCAGAGTTCTTTCTCCCTGAGGGCTTGAGACCGTTCTTAGGTTGGTAACTGACTCCCCTATTCTCCGGTTTCAGATGCAAAGAGACTATTCTCTTTTTGGTAAGGGGCCGTGCTGCTGTCTGACGAGACATTTTACCTGCGGTTCCCAGTAGTATCAGTTGACACCAACAGTAATATTGACAATGCCAGGATCTATTATTAAGGAATGGGTAACTGGGTATGAAGGAAATAATAACAAAACTGGGTTGAGATATCCTCAACTTATGAAAGGGAAGTCACGTCTGAGAAATCTGTTCAGTGTCTTTTGAGGGCACAAAAAGTGGAGTAGAAAGCGGTATGCCAACAATAGCAGACAAGCGATGTAGATCGTCTTCCTGCCCCACCACTCAGTGACCTGGGTTCAACCCTGCTGCCTGTGTGGAGCTTGCACACACAAGGTTCCACAAAGAGGCTATTGAACAAGATTAGGGCAAATTGGACTGAGGGAAAAAACATGGTTAGCAGTGAAAGAAGAGAGTAGATCATTATGATTTTGCACTTTATTGTCGACCTACACTGCATGTACTCTGCAGCTAGAGTCATGGAGCACTATATCACAGAAACAGGCCCTTCAGCCCATCTACTTCATGCCAAACTGTTATTCTGTCTAGTCCCATTGACTTGCACCAGGACCATAGCCCTCCATAACTCTCCCTTCCATGTACTTATCAAGACTTCTCTTAAATGTTACAATCAAACCCACATCCACCACTTCCACTGTCAGCGTGCATTGCCCTCTGAGAAAAGAAGTTACCCCCCTCCCCAGGTTCCCCTTACATATTTCACCTTTCATCTTTAGCCTATGATCTCTAGTTCTGGTCTCACCCAATCTCAGTGGGAAAAGCCTGCATGTATTTACCCTATCTATACCTCTCATAATTTTGTATACCTCTATCAAATCTCCCCTCATTCTCCTACATTCCTGGGAATAAAGTTTAAACCTATAACCGTATAACAATTACAGCACGGAAACAGGCCATCTCGGCCCTTCTAGTCCGTGCCACACTCAGCCCATAACCCCCCATTCCTTTCCTGTCCATAGGCCTATCCAATTTTACTTTAAATGAAAATACCGAACCTGCCTCTACCACTTCTACTGGAAGCTCATTCCACACAGCTACCACTCTCTGAGTAAAGAAATTCCCCCTCATGTAACCCTTAAACTTTTGCCCCCTAACTCTCAGATCATGTCCTCTTGTTTGAATCTCCCATACTCCCAATGGAAAAAGCCTATCCATGTCAACTCGATCTATCCCCCTCATTATTTTAAATACCTCTATCAAGTCCCTCCTCAAACTTCTACGCTCCAAAGAACCTACTCAATCTTTCCCTATAACTTTGAGCCTTAAGTCCTGGCAACGTTGTTGTAAATTTTTTTCAAACTCTTTCAAGCTTAAGTTGCGCTGGATTGTGGGAAGTTCATCCATTGCGAGAGGATTAGAATATAAGAGTAAGAATGTAATGCTGAATCTTTATAAGGCTTTGGTCACATTGCACTTGAAGTACCGTGAGCAGCTTTGTGCCCCTTATCCAAGAAAAGATATGCTGGCATTGGAGAGGGTCCAGGGGAGGCACATGAGAATGATCCCAGGAATAAAAGGGCTAACATGTGAGGAGCATTTGATAGCTCTGGGCCTGTAGAAGGATGATGGGGGCACCTCACTGAAACCTATCGAGTATTGAAAGGCCTAGACAGAGTGGATGTGGAGAGAATGTGGGTGAATCCAGGACCAGAGGGAAGAGCCTCAAAAAAGAGTCATCTATTTAGAACAGAGATGAGGAAGATTTTCACTGGCATCTGTGGAATTAATTGCCAAATAACGGCGTGGAGGCCAAGTCGCTGAGTATATTTAATGTGGAGTTTGGCAGGTTCTAGATTAGTCAGGGTGTCAAAGGTTATGGAGAGAAGACAGGAGAATGGGGTTGAGAGGGATAATAAATTAACCATGTTGGAATGCCCTAATTCTGCTCCTATGTCTTATGGACTAAATAAACCAGTGTGGTTAGCAGATGAAAAAAACAGAGACCTGATCATTATGACATTGTCTACCTGCACTGCACTTTCTGCGTAGCATCAGTTAATGCTTTACCTTGCTCTTGCAGTAAAGATCCAGATGCATCACGGCTCTAACCACATTAAACTGCAGATAGTTGTGGACACAGCCCAGCACATCACGGAACTGCCTCAGGAAAGCAGCCAGTGTAATCAAAGCCCCCACCCACCCCAGAACATCCTCTCTTCAGCTCTGTCCCATCGGGCAGAGATACAAAAGATTGAAAGCACGAATGAGCGGGCGCAAGGACAACTTTGGCTCTTCTGTAAATGGTTCTATATTCCATGTACACATGAATGCATATGGCAAGTACAGAGTGGGTGGAGGGTGCATGGGACTGAGCTACCGGACAGAGTGGCGGACGTGGGTACAATTACGGTATTAGTCAAGTCAAGTCAGGTCACTTCTTATTGTCAATTCGACCATTACTGCTGGTACAGTACATAGTAAAAATGAGACAACGTTTTTTCAGGACCATGGTGTTACAGGAAACAGTACAAAAACTAGACTGAACTACGTAAAAAACAACACAGAAAAAAACTACACTAGACTACAGACCTACCCAGGACTGCATAAGGTGCACAAAACAGTGCAGGCATTACAATAAATAATAAACAGGACAATGGGGCAGTAAGGTGTCAGTCCAGGCTCTGGGTATTGAGGAGTCTGATAGCTTGGGGGAAGAAACTGTTAGATAGTCTGGGCGTGAGAGCCCGAATGCTTCGGAGCCTTTTCCCAGATGGCAGGAGGGAGAAGAGTTTGTATGAGGGGTGCATGGGGTCCTTCATAATGCTGTTTCCTTTGCGGATATAGCGTGTAGTGTAAATGTCTGTAATGGTGGGAAGAGAGACCCCGATGATCTTCTCAGCTGACCTCACAATCCGCTGCAGGGTCTTGCGATCCGAGATGGTGCAATTTCTGAACCAGGCAGTGATGCAGCTGCTCAGGATACTCTCGATTTAGACAGGTAGAAAAGGTGAAGATGACACAGGTCTAATGTAGACAATGTGATGAGTGTAGATAATCACCAGAAATGGTGGTCAGCTCCGCATGCTGCAGACAAGAGACTCCTCTCCCAGTGTAACAACTCACCAGGGCAGGTATTGCCTCATGAGCCCGATCAAATCGTTCGAGGTAGTGTCAAAACCGTTCGATGACGGTAGAGTAATGGATATGTGGTGCAATTAATTTTTAGTATGGAGTTTGATAACGTTCCCTGTGACAGGCTCATTCAGAGAGTCAGGAGGTATGGCATCAGGGAAACTTGGCAGCACAGATTCAGAGCTGACTTGCCCACTGAAGACGGAGGCTGGCTGTATTCTGCCTGGAGGTCAGCAGACAGCAGTGTTCCACAGGGACTTTTACAGGGACGGGGGTAGGAAAGGTGAGAAGTGACACAGGTCAAATGCAGGTAATGGGGTCCCAGAATTCCTGTTCGGAGACTCCTGCTGTAAGAGCCTCTTACATAGGAACATGGATGAAGGAAAAATGGAGGACTACGTGGGAGGGAATTGTTAGTGACGACCTCCCATTGAAAATAGTCTGACTTTTGGTGAGAGTTGATTTCCATTTGGCAAGACACAGTTCTCACTTTAGTTAGTATATCGTCTTTTGTTGCCAAAAACATTCCGACATTTCTGGTTGATACAAGGCTGCAGATTTAAATTCAGATTCATTTATTTATCACATGCACACCAAATTAATTGTTTGTATTGTCAACTAACACAACTGAAGTTTGTGCTGGGGGCAGCTCGCAAGTGTCACCACGCATTTCAGCGCCAACAGAGCATCAAGGGTTAAGGTTCATTTTATTGTCAAGGTATACACGTACAATACAACTCTGATATCTGTCTTCACCAGATGGCCACCAAGTACACATGAAAAAATAAAAGAAGCAAAGATCACAGACCCCCGAATCCCCACCCCTTCCACTGCAGAAAAATCAGCGATAGTAACAAAAACAATCGCCGACCTCCTCCCTGCAGAAAAAAACAGCAATAATAACAATTGCTGACACCCCCACAGAAAAAACAGCAATATAACAATAACAATCCCCAACCCCCTCGCCCACAGAAAAAAACAGCAACCATAATACAATCCCTGACTCTCTTCCCGCCAGAAAAAAACAATTACAGTAAAAATCCATGACCCCTCCCCATAGAAAAAAAAAGCAATGTCACAGTAACAATCCCCAAACCCGTCCCACGCAGAAAAAAACATCTCCAGTAATAATCCACCCCCACAGAAAAAAACAGCAATAATAACAATTGCTGACACCCCCACAGAAAAAACAGCAATATAACAATAACAATCCCCAACCCCCTCGCCCACAGAAAAAAACAGCAACCATAATACAATCCCTGACTCTCTTCCCGCCAGAAAAAAACAATTACAGTAAAAATCCATGACCCCTCCCCATAGAAAAAAAAGCAATGTCACAGTAACAATCCCCAAACCCGTCCCACGCAGAAAAAAACATCTCCAGTAATAATCCACCCCCACAGAAAAAAACAGCAATATAACAATAACAAATGCCAACCCCCACTTCCCAACAGAAAATACAGCAACCAGCCACCTCACTTGCAAAGAAGAACAGCGACAGTAGTATCAAAAAATCCCATCCCCCGCCCAACCCACACACAGATCACCCGCCCACCATCAGCCACAAGAAGGACAATGTGGAAGACCTGGAGGAGCCGATATAAAGTACAGACCCGTCACATAAACAGCATGCTCACAATGATGCATCATGTTGACTCCGTATTACATCCTGGGGCAAAAGCTGTTTATCTCTGGAGTAAGACCCTAATCTCTCTCTGGTAAACCAGACTGAGTCATAGAGAAATACAACATGAAAACTGGCCCTTCGGCCCAAATTGTCCATGCTGACCAAGGTGTCTACTTGAGATAGTCCAATTTGCCTGTGTTTGGCTATATCCTTCTAAACCTATCATGGGTTGAGTGATGGGCTTGTGGGTGCTGGGATTGGGATGGGGGTTTAAGTGGGGGTTGGGTATTGGATGTTGGGATTGGAGTGAGAATTTGGGTGTGGGGGTTGGGCATCAGATCTGGATGAGTCAGGAGCTGGGTGTTGGATATTGGGATTGGGATGAGGATTTGGGCTGGGAGGGTTTCGTGTTAGGTCTGGGTGACTCGGGAGCTGGGTGTTGGATGTTGGTATGGGGTGAAGATTTGGGAGGGGGTTAAGTGTCAGGTCTGAGTGAGTTGGGAGCTGGGTGTTGGATGAGGATTTGGGTGGGGGGGGGGTTGCGTGTCAGGTCTGGGTGAGCCGGGAGCTGGGTGTGGTCGGGTGCTGGGTGTTGGATGTTGGAATTGGGATGAGGACTTGGGAGGGGGTTTGGGTATCAGGTCTGGGAGAGCCAGGAGCTGGGTGTTCGATGTTGGGAAGTGTTGGACTGGGGGCCGTTGCCTCATCCTCCAACAACAAGGGAGGGCAGGTGGAAATCAGAAACCGTGGGAGGGGCTGTGAACAGGACAGAGCCGTCAGCTGCAGACTAGCGGCACAGCCAGATGCTCTGATCACCCTGCTGAAAGATAAGACGAGGCATGTCGGCGTTGGATTACCTTCATTCAATGGCAGGGTTCTGGTTACACTCTGTGAATGCAGCTCACACCTCAGCCTGTCATCCACCATCATCCGATAAATCTTTCAGTAACACCGGCCGTTTTCCTTTCCATCTGAAGATTAGGTGACTCTTTTATCTCTCTTTCTGTGCAGCATTATCCCACACCTCTCCTTTTGCTTTGTCTGCCTTCAGCCAATCGGGGGGCAGCACACTCAGGGGTGGGGGTTGGTCTGAGCTCACCATCACTCCGTTTGCAGGGGCATGGGTCAGAGAAACAGGGATCGGGTGAGGAGGAGCTCAGAGTTAATCAAACAACTGTTCAGGGTCAAACTCGACAAATTGCGTTCAGCTCTGGTCGCCTCATTACAGGGAGGATGTGGAAGCTTTAGAGAGGGTGCGGAGGAGGTTTACCAGGGTACTGCCTGGATTAGAGAGTGTGTCTTATCAGGATTGGTTGGTTGAGTTGGGGCTTTTCTCTTCGGCGTGAAGGAGACTAAGAAGTGAGTTGACAGAGGTATCTAAGATGAGGGACGTAATAGAGTTGGCAGCCAGAGACATTTTCCCAGGACAGAAATGGCTAATACAAGGGGGTGATTGAAGGAAAGCATTGGGAGGTAGGCTTTTACACCCAGAGTGGTGGGTGCGAGGAACCCACTGCTGGAAGGGTTGGGGCTGTCAGAGGCAAATACATTAGGGACATGTAAGATATACTTATATAGGCACATGAATGATGGAAAAATGAAGTGCTGTGGGTTATATGTACTCTGAGGTTGATCTTACAGCAGGTTAAAATTTTGGCACAATATCTAGTCCATATAGAACTGTTATTCTGCCTAGTCCCATTGATCTGTACCTGGGCCACAGCCCTCCAAACCCCTCCCATCCGTGTCCTTACCACACTTCTGTTAAATGTTGAAATCAAACCCACATTCAGCTGGCACCTCATTCCACACTCTCACCGCCCTCTGAGTGAAGAAGATCCCCCTCAGGTTACCCTTAAATATTTCACCTTTCACCCTTAACCTCTGGCCTTTAGTTCCAGACTCACACAAGCTCTGTGGAAAAAGCCTGTTTGCATTTACCCTGTTTATCTGTCATAATCTTCTATACCTTTATCAAATCTCCCCTCGTTCTCCTACGCTCTGGAAAATAAAGTCCTAACCTTTTTAACCTTTCCCTAGAATTCAGGTCCTCAAGCCTTAGCAACATCATTGTCAATTTTCGCTGCACTCTTTCAATCTTATTTAAAGATCAGATTAGCTTTTAATTTTCACATGTGCATCAAAACATACAGTGAAATATGTCAGTTCCATCAAGCCAAGTCAGTGAGGACTGTGTTAGACAGCCCGCAAGTGTCCCCCACACTTTAGCACCAACAGAGCAGGCCGATAACTTGCTAACCCTAACCAGTGCATTTGGAATGTGGGAGGAACCGGAGACCCACGCAGTCATGGTGAAAACAGCGGCAGGATTTGAACTTATGCTACCATGACACCCTTCCCTGCAGGTAGGTGCCCAGAACTGCACACAATTTCACCTCACCAACACCTTACACAACGTCAGCATAACGTCCCAACACCTGTACTTCACAGTTCGATTCATAGAGGCATTCGCAAAGATGTGAAAGTAAATGCAGGTCAGACCTAGCTACTGTATTAGCTACAAACATTGAACAATTATAACCACGGCTGCAAAAGTTTACATATACCAATGAATTTAACATGTTAAGCACACAACCCTGCTACGTGACATTTTTGAGATATGGTGTGAGGTGCTTTGTCATTATCATAAAATCATGGAAGTAGAATTAGACCACTCGGCCCATCGAGTCTGCTCTGCTATTCCATTGTGGCTGATTTATTATCCCTCTCAACCCCATCCTCCTGCCTTCCCCCTGTAACCTTTGACACCCTTACCAATCAAGAACCTATCAAACTTTGCTGGAAATCTATCCAATGACTTGGCCTCCACAGTTGTCTGTGGCAAAAAAATTCCACAGATTCACCACCCTCTGGATAAACAAATTCCTCCTCATCTCTGTTCTAAAGGGATTTCCTTCTATTGTGATGCTCTTCCCTCTGGTCCTAGGCTCCCTCACGACAGGGAACATCCTCTCCACATTCATTCTATCTAGTTAGAGTATGACCTGGACTCTTTAATGTTGTGCCACAGAAGAATTTATCCCGTTGATAAGATCATGGTGTGTACTGAATTGTTCTCAATTATTTCTGGCTGAGCCTTTTGAACTGGTGCTTTGTTTTTGAGAAGTTTAACAGTGATCTTGGCAGTGAATGAGGTGCTGATGTCACAAATACCATCTGTGGTATTTTACAACTGACCTTGGGAGAATGCAGCCTTTTAGTAATTGGATCACCTCACAGGTTTATCAGCGATTTGGCATCCTAGAGGGATCAGGTGCCTTTGTCACAGCAGACTTCTGGCACCCACTGAACAGCTGGAAACTGTCACCCTCTCCACCTTCCTCTCTTCTCTCTTGACCCAGCTACTTCTGCTGGCCATGTCCAGCTCCACAGGCCATATGCCCTTCCAAGTTCTAAGTAAATTTATTATTAAAATACATACTGTAAATGTTACCATATACTACCTTGAGAATCATTTTCTTGCAGGCATTCACAGGAAAATGAAGAAATAGAATAGAATTTTCCCAGGGTCGAAATGTCTAATACATGCATTTAAGGTGAGGCACATGAAAGGAGATGTGAGCGCCATGTCTTTCTACACAGGGAGCAGCGCGTGCCTGGAATATACTGTCTGTGGTGGTGCTAGAGGCAGATGCATTAGGAACTCTTGCGGCACATTGAAATAGGCACACAAATCTAGGAAAAATGGAAGGAAGTGGGCCTCATGTAGGCAGAAGGGATTATTTTAGTTGGCCATTTCATTACTAATTTACTTGGTTCACCACAACACTTCCAATTGAATTGAATTGACTTTATTTCCTACATTCTTCACATGCGTGAGCAGTAAAAATCTTTACGTCTTACATCGCCGTCTGAACGTGCAATGTGTAAATCATAGTAATTTGTAATAAATAGCGTGCACAATAAGATAAACAACAGGACAGTCAATATAGATTAGAAATACAGTTGTGTCAGCATGAATTAATCAGTCTGATGGCCTGGTGGTAAGAGTCTGTTGGTCCTGGCTTTTATGCTGCGGTACCGTTTTCCAGATGGTAACAGCTGGAACCATTCATGGTTGGGATGAATCTGGTCCCCAATGATACTTTGGGCCCTTTTTATGCACCTGTCTCTGTAAATGTCCTGAAGAGCACTAAGTTCACATCCACAGATGTGCTGGGCTGTCCACACCTCTCTCTGCAGAGTCCTGCGATTGAGGGGAGTACAGTTCCCACACCAGGTAGTGATGCAGCCAGTCAGGATGCTCTCAACTGTGCCCCTGCAGAAAGATTTGGGGACTCATGCCAGACTTCTTCAATGGTCTGAGGTGAAAGAGGTGGTTGTGCTTTTTTTTCATCACACACCCGGTGTGTACAGAGCACACGAGTTCCTCGGTGATGTGTATGCCGAGGAGCTTAAAAGCTGTTCACCCTCTCATCCCCAGATCCATTGACGTCAATAGGGGCTAGCCCGTCTCCATTCCTCCTGTAGTCTACAATCAGCTCCTTTGTTCTTGCAACATTGAGGGAGAGGTAGTTCTCATGTCACCACTGTGGGCTGAATGGCCTGTTCCTGTGCTGTACTGTTCTGTGTTCTAATGTACAAAAAGAAACATACATAAACAAAGACTGACCAACAACCAATGTGCAAAAGAAGACAAACTGTGCAAATAAAAAATGATACTGAAACTAAAGCATGATACTAAATATAATGATACTAAAGCATGAGTCATAGGGTCCTTGGAAAGTACCTATAGGTTGTGGGCTCAGTTCAGTGTGAGGTGAGTGGAATTAGCCCCTCTGGTTCAGGAGCCTGATGGTTGAGGGGTATAACTGTTCCTGAACCTGGTGGTTCATCCTGCCCGGTGATTGTAGTGAGAAGAAAGTATGGCCTGGATGGATGGTGGGGAGGGTCATTGATAACGGATGCTTTCTTGAGGAAATGTTCCTTGTAGATGCGCTCAATGGTGGAGAGTGTTTTGCCTGTAATGGACTGGGCTGTACCCCATCATGTGCTGTAGACTTCTCTGTTCAAGGGCATTGGTGTTTCCATATCAGGCTGTGATACAACCAATCAGGACACTCTCCACTGTGCATCTACGTAATACCATGGACATTCACTCTTCACCGTCTGGGTCTTGGCCCGAAACGTTGACCGTTTATTCCCCTCCACAGATGTTGCTTGACCTGCTGAGTTCCTCAGCATTTTGTGTGTGATTTTCTCTGTGCCCTCCTCCCATTGAAAACATAGAAAATAGGTGCAGGAGTAGGTCATTCGGCCCTTCAAGCCTGCACCGCCATTCAGTATGATCATTGCTGATCATCCAACTCAGAACCCTGTACCTGCTTTCTCTCCATACCCCCTGATCCCTTTAGTCACAAGGACCATATCTAACTTCCTCTTAAATATAACCATATAACAATCACAGCACGGAAACAGGCCATCTCGGCCCTCCTAGTCCATGCCGAACTCTTAATCTCACCTAGTCCCACCTACCCGCACTCAGCCCATAACCCTCCACTCCTTTCCTGTCCATATACCTATCCAATTTTACCTTAAATGACACAACTGAACTGGCCTCTACTACTTCTACAGGAAGCTCATTCCACACAGCTATCACTCTTTGAGTAAAGAAATACCCCCTCGTGTTTCCCTTAAACTTTTGCCCCCTAACTCTCAAATCATGTCCTCTCGTTTGAATCTCCCCTACTCTCAATGGAAACAGCCTATTCACGTCAACTCTATCCCTCTCAAAATTTTAAATACCTCGATCAAATCCCCCCTCAACCTTCTACGCTCCAATGAATAGAGACCTAACTTGTTCAACCTTTCTCTGTAACTTAAGTGCAGAAACCCAGGTAACATCCTAGTAAATTGTCTCTGCACTCTCTCTAATTTATTGATATCTTTCTTATAATTCGGTGACCAGAACTGTACACAATATTCCAAATTTGGCCTTACCAATGCCTTGTACAATTTTAAAATTACATCCCAACTTCTGTACTCAATGCTCTGATTTATAAAGGCCAGCGTTCCAAAAGCCTTCTTCACCACCCTATCTACATGAGACTCCACCTTCAGGGAACTAGGCACTGTTATTCCTAGATCTCTCTGTTCCACTGCATTCCTCAATGCCCTACCATTTACCCTGTATGTTCTATTTGGATTATTCCTGCCAAAATGTAGAACCTCACACTTCTCAGCATTAAACTCCATCTGCCAACGTTCAGCCCATTCTTCTAACCGGCATAAATCTCCCTGCAAGCTTTGAAAACCCACCTTATTATCCACAACACCTCCTACCTTAGTATCATCAGCATACTTACTAATCCAATTTACCACCCCATCATCCAGATCATTTATGTATATTACAAACAACATTGGGCCCAAAACAGATCCCTGAGGCACCCCGCTAGTCACCGGCCTCCATCCCGATAAACAATTATCCACCATTACTCTCTGGCATCTCCCATCTAGCCACTGTTGAATCCATTTTATTACTCCAGCATTAATACCTAACGACTGAACTTTCTTAACTAACCTTCCATGTGGAACTTTGTCAAAGGCCTTGCTGAAGTCCATATAGACTACATCCACTGCCTTACTCTCATCAACATTCCTTGTAACTTCTTCAAAAAATTCAATAAGGTTTGTCAAACATGACCTTCCACGCACAAATCCATGCCAAATCCACAAATATAGCCAATGAACCAGCCTCAACTGTTTCCTGTGGCAGAGAATTCCACAGATTCACCACTCTCTGTGTGAAGAAGTTTTTCCTCATCTCGGTCCTAAAAGGCTTCCCCTTTATCCTTAAACTGTGACCCCCTCGTTCTGGACTTCCCCAACATCGGAAACAATCTTCCTGCATCTAGCCTGTCCAATCTCTTTAGAATTTTATACGTTTCAATAAGATCCCCCCTCAATCTTCTAAATTCCAGTGAGTATAAGCCTAGTCGATCCAATCTTTCTTCATATGAAAGTCCTGCCATCCCAGGAATCAATCTGGTGAACCTTCTTTGTACTCCCTCTATGGCAAGAATGTCTTTCTTCCGATTAGGGGACCAACACTGCACACAATACTCTAGGTGCGGTCTCACCAAGGCCTTGTACAACTGCAGTAGAACCTCCCTGCTCCTGTACTCAAATCCTTTTGCTATGAATGCCAACATACCATTTGCCTTTTTCACCGCCTGCTGTACCTGCATGCCCACCTTCAATGACTGGTGTACGATGACACCCAGGTCTCGTTGCATCTCCCCTTTTCCTAATCGGCCACTGTACAGATGTTTTCCTGTTCTTGCAACCAAAGTAGATAACCTCACATTTATCCACATTAAATTGCATCTGCCATGAATTTGCCCACTCACCTAACCTATCCAAGTCACCCTGCATCCTCTTAGCATCCTCCTCACAGCTAACACCGCCGCCCAGCTTGGACTTGTGCTTTTCAATAATCCTTTTGCAGAGTTGTTTGGAGTGTTCCTCTGTCTTCATGATGTAGTTTTTGCCAGGATGTTGACTCACCAGCAGTTGGACCTTCCAGATACCGGTGTATTTTTACTACAATCAATTGAAACACCTTGACTGCACACGGGTCTCCATTTAACTACCGTGAATTCTAAAACCAATTGGTTACACCAGTGATTATTTGGTGTGTCATATTAAAGAGGGTGAATATGTAAGCAATCTTTTTTCTATATTTGTAATTAATTTAGATCACTTTGTAGAGATCTGTTTTCATTTTGACACAAAAGAGTCTTTTTCTGTTGATCAGTGTCAAAAAAAAAGCCAAATTAAATCCACTGAGATTCAATGTCGTAAAACAATAAAACATGAACACTTCCATTCAGTCAGGTCCCCTCTTCATCTCTCCAGAAAGAACCTTCCCAATTTTTTCTCAGAGCTGAAACACTCTATCCCAGACAGCAGCTTAGGCAAAGAGACTAGCAGTGTACACAATGTCCGCCGCTCCTGGAGCGAGCTCCTCTACATCACTCGATGTACATTTGGAAATGAGTACCTTTGCTTTGTCTGCTTTAAAAGGCAGGACCTCCCATTTCAATTTGACTTTGCATTCCAACATATCCGTCCATGGTCTCCACTACTGCCACAGTGGGCCCAAACTCAAGTTGAGGAGTAACACTTAATTTTCCATTGGGGTAACCTCCAATCTGATGGTATGACAATTGATTTCTCCAACATCCGGTAATTTCCCCCCTCCCCTCTCTTTCCATTTCCCATTCTGGTTCTCCTCTCACTCCTTCTCTTGTCCTCACTGACCCATCTCTTCCCCCTAGTGTCCCTCCTCCTTCCCTTTCTCCCATGGTCCACTCTCTACTCCTATCAGATACCTCCTTCTTCAGCCCTTTACCTCTTCCACCTACCTCCTGTAAGCTTGCACTCTTTCCCCTTCCTGCATCTTATGCAGGCTTCTTCCACTTCCTCTCCAGCCCTGATGAAGGGTCGCAGAGCAAAATGTCGACTGTTTATTCCCCTCCATAGATGCTGCCTGACCTGCTGGGTTCCTCCAACACTTTGCGTGTGATTCTCTGGATTGCCAACATCTGCAGGATCTCTGGTGTTTAGATTCCACATGTGCTCTCACCATTGAAGTCAGATTTCCTGACCCCTGTTCAAATCCTCTCCTTCTAAAGGCCAACATTCCATTTGCCTTCTTAATCACATACTGCACCTGCACATTGTCTTTGAGTGAATTCAGTGATCGTCAACACCGCCCAACCTCAACGCCTTTAAAAATGCTCTGTTTTGTGTGCTGATGTGAGTGCCCCCACATTTTCCACACATTGAGTCAGTCACGCACAGACTCAAGAAAGAGGAACCACCTGTGACCAAACAGAACATTGTAATCTGAAAAACTACTGACGTTGGAAGATTGAAGCTTCGAGATTGGTATCAGTCCCTCATGCAGGAGTGTAACGGAGAACTAAATGATCGTTACTCTGGGTCTGATGCAGTGCAAAAAAAAAATACAATAAGCATGAAGAATAAAAAATTAAAACAAGCAATAAATATAAATATAAAAGCAAATTTATAGAACACAATGTACATTGTTATATCCTCATTCAAGGACCCCCACCATCCAGGCCATGCTCTCTTCTCGCTGCTCCAATCAGGAAGGAGGTACAGGAGCCTTAGGGTCTACACCACCAGGTTCAGTAACAGCTATTACCTGACGACCAACCGGCTCCTGAACCAGTGTGGATAATTCCACAAACACAATACTGAACTGATCCCACAACCTCCAGACTCACTTTTAAGGGCTCTGCAACTATTATTCTTAGTGCTATTTAGTTGTCTATTTTTTTTTATTTGCACAGTTTGAAGCATTTTGCACATTGATTGCTTGAACGTCTTACTGTGTAATTTTTCACTGATTATATTGTATTTCTTTATTCTACTGCAAATGCCCACAAGAAAATGAATCCAGAGGTAGTATATGGTGACATATACGTACTTTGATAATAAATTTGCTTTGATCTTTGAACATTTACTGTATGTACATAATGAACGGGCACCACCGTAGCACAGAGAGGTTAGCATGATGCCATTACAGCTCGGGGCGTCAGAGTTTGGAATTCAATTCCATCGTCCTCTGTAAGGAGTTTTTACGCTCCCCTCGTGATTGTGTGGGTTTCCTCTCACAGTCCAAAGACATGTTGGTTAGTAGGTTAATTGGTCATTGTAAATTACCCAGTGTTAAATAGGTGGGTAGCTGGGTGGTATGGCTCGTTGGGCTGGAGCGGCCTGTTCTGCCCTGTTTATGTTAAAAGAAAGTGAGGCTAGCTGGTGTGTACGTAGTGGTGGTGGGGTGGGTTATTGGGTGGAGACATTCGTTTTTGAGTCTGGAGGTCCTGATGTCGATTCTGTGCAGCCTCTTCCCCGATGAGAGTGAGACAAACAGTTCGTGAACACGGTGGGTGGGATCCTTCGTGATTTTGTCGGCCCTTTTAGAAACATAGAAAACTTACAGCACAATACAGGCCCTTCAGCCCACAATGCTGTGCTGAATATGTCCTTACCCAAGAAATTTCCTAAGGTTACCCATAGCCCTCTATTTTTCTAAGCTCCATGTACCTATCTAAAAGTCTCTGAAAAGACCCTGTTGTACCCGCCTCCACTACCGCCACCGGCAGCCCATTCCACGCACTCACCACTGTGTGAAAAAACTTACCCCTGACATCTGCTCTGTACCTACTTCCAAGTACCTTAAAACTGTGCCCTCTCGTGCTAGTCATTTCAGCCCTGGGGGAAAGCCTTTGACTATCCACATGATCAATACCTCTCATTATTTTATACACACCTTTCAGGCATGGTTGTGTAGTGGTTAGCACAACACTTTACAGTGCCAGCGATCACCGATTGGGGTTCAAATCCTGACCTGCTGTCTGTAAGGAGTTTGTACATTCTCCCCATGGACACGTCCTGCATGGGTTTCCTCCCAAATTGCAAGGATACGCAGGTTAGGGTGAGTAAGTTGGGCATGGTGACACTAGCGGGCTGACCCCAGGACCTTGTCAAACTGTGCTAATCATTGGCACAAACAACATATTTCACCGTATGTTTTGACAAATAAAGCTAATCTTTTTTCTTATTTAACCTATTTTGAAATCCAGAGAGGTGGAGAGTTTCTGCAGATGTTGGAAATCCAGAGCAACACACACAAAATGCTGGAGGAACTCAAAGCAGGTCAGGCAGCACCTACGGAGGGGAATGAACAGTCGACATTTTGCTTTGCGACCCTTCATCAGGGCTGGGGAGGAAGGGGAAGGAGCCAGAATAAGATGCGGGAAGGGGAAGGAGTGCACCAGTAATCACTGATTGGGGTTCAATTCCCAACGCTCTCTGTGAGGAGTTTGTACGTTCTCCCCATGACCGCGTAGGTTTCCTCTGGCTGCTCTGGTTTCCTCGCACGTTGCAGGGATGTATGGCTGAGGGTTAGTAATTGTGTGAATATGCTCTGTTGGCACGTGAAGTGGGATGACACCTGCATACTGCCCCCGGCACAACCCTTGCTGATTTGGTTTGACGCAAGTGACGCACTTCACTCTATGCTTCGATGTTTTGATGTTGTGACAAACCTCCTTGAATCTGGAGTGAGGGATTGGTGTTAATGGATGGTTGATGGGTCAGCATGGACCTGATAGGCTGAAGGGCCTGTTGCACTAGATATATTTGGTTGTTTAGTAAGACTATGGTTAGATGACAGTGTGTGGTTCTGTACATAACAAAGGATAGCATGTGAAGACAGCAGCCAGTCCATATTCCCTTTGTGAATTTCAGTGTCCCAACCACAAAGAGACTAAATATTGTTCTTGTCAGGAATTACAGAGAAGCCTTGGGCCAGAAGCAGCGTAGGGGAGGCAATTTAACAGTAAAGAATAACTTTAATAATAGACCACAGAATAACAAGCCACGAGAGGCTATTAAACAAGACAGAACAGTCATTAAACACAACAGTCAACAAGGTAAACTCCAGGCAGGGAGAGTAAAGACTGGTTGAGGCCGGCTGGTTCAATGAGTGAACAAGGACTGTGGGTGAGAACTGGGGTTAAATAGGCTGCAGGTGATGAGTCTGGAATGAGTGGCTGGTGAATCCTATTAGCTGGCTGGACACTAGGAGGCCCGACAGTCCTATAGAATTTTTCTAGACTTCACAAAAGGTTTATAACTATATTGTGTGCAGTTCTGGTCAAACCATTCAGGAACAATGTGGAGGCTCTGGAGAGGGTGCAGAAGAGATTCAAAGCTCAAAGTTCAAAGCAAATTTATTATCAAAGTACATATATATCTACATATGTGTGATGCTTCGGGGTTCTAGCAACTGCAGAATCTCTTGTGTTTATATCACCATATAAGGTTCATTTCCTTGCAGGCATTCGCAGTAAAACTAAGCAACACCATAAATTAATGAAAAACTACACACAAACAAAGATGGTCAAACAACCAATGTGCAAAAGAAGTCAAACTGTGTACATATATGATTTGAAAAATAGGTAGATAGATAAAGAAATAAAATTGAGAGCATGAGTTGTAAGTCCTTGAAAATGAGTGCATAGTTTGTGAACTCAGTCCAGAGTCCATCTGACCTGGTTCGGAGGTCCAGTGGGGTCCAGTGGATCAGAGTTTGGTTTTATTCGTCACATCTATAGAAATATTAAAACATCCCCCTCACATCATCTTTGAACTGTGTCATCTGCATCAATGACCGAGGTTGTGCTGGGGGGCAGCCCACAAGTGTCGGCATGCCTCCAGGGGCAAACTAGCATGCCCACAAGTTGCCAACTCTAAACCAGGCATCTTTGGAATCTGGGAGCACCCAGGGGAAACCCACCTGACTACAGGGAGCACGTACAAACTCCTTACAGACAGTGGAGAAAATTGAACCCTGATCACGAGATTGCTGGCATTGTGGGGCGTTAGCCTAACTGTGATACTACCGTGAAATACTATATTGTGTGCCTGTAATGGTTACCGGCGGTAACAGTGGAAGCAGTTAGGTGGAGTTTTAGAGGCTTTGTAGATAGGCACCTGAATACGTAAGGGATGGAGGGATATGAATGACACACAGGAGGACATGTCGTATAAACTGGCATCAACATCGTGTGTTGAGTGGTCTGTTCAGTAATACGCTATGCTTCACGTCCTTTCCAGAACATAGGACATGGAACTCAGAACAGTACAGGACAGGAACAGGCCCCTTGGCCCACAGTGATCTGCCAAATCAAATAGCAAATTAAACTAATCTCTTCTGCCTGCACAATGTCCACATCTTTCCATTTTCCTCACTTTCACGTGCCTATCTAAACACCTCTTAAAATCCCTAATGTATCTGCCTTTCTCACCATTTCCAGTACTCTCCACTCTCAAAAAACTTGCCGCTCACATCTCCTTTGAAATTACTCCCTCTCACCTTAAGTGCATTCCCTCTGATGTTAGACATTACAACTCTGGGAAAACAGAACTGTCTGTCTACTCCATCTCTGCCTCTCATATTCTGATAAACCTCGATCAGATCTCCCCTCAGCCTCCGGTGCTCCAGCGAGAACCACCCAGGTTTGTGCCCAGGCTGCATCTTGTTAAACCTCTTCAGCACCCTCTGATACCGTGGCGTTCTCTCCGTTTCCCAGTCCTGGTGAAGGTGCCTGGACCTGAGACACAAATGGTTTCTCACGGAGGTCCGCGGTTTCCTGCCGGAGGAGGTGGCGGGGGCAGGGACACTCGCAACTTTGAAGGTGCATCTGGACAGGTACCTGAATAGCCAGGCGCACAGGGAGGTGAAATGAATACAGGAAGGTGCTGGAGGAACTCAGTGTGTTAAGCAGCGTCTGGGAATAGAGACAGCTGGAACACAGAGCTATCCCCCCTCCATCTTTCAATCCTCGGCACTAAGTTTTGCCCATCCATTTCATTTTCCTTCCACTGACCCCCCGAGTTCCTCCGGCGTTCTGCTTCCCCCCCAGATTCTGGCAGCCACAGCCTCTCGTGTCCCCATAGCGATCAGGTGAAAGTGCTCTGTTTCTGTGCTGTATGCTGTATCTGCTGTTATTGGATTATTGACTGGCCCCGTAGTGTAACCTCACAATCTAGCTCGCTGTGATCTTGCAGCTTATAGCACTGTCCCTGTTACTCTAACACTTCGTTTTGCATTCTGTTGTTCCTAGGACTATAAGGTGTAGGGGCAGAATTAGGCCATTCGGCCCATCGAGTCTGCTCTGCCTTTCCATCATGGCTGATTTATTATCCCTCTCAACCCCACTCTCCTGCCTTCTTCCCATAACCTTTGACCCCCTGTCTAATCTGGAACCTATCAAACTCTGCTTTACCTACCCGATGGCTTGGCATCCACAGATTCACCACCCTCTGCCAACGGAAATTTCTCCTGTTAAAGGGGACGAACCTTTGAGGCTCTGGTCTTAGACTGTCCCACTGTTGGAAAAAACATCTCCACATCCACTCTATTCAATAGGTTTCAATGAGATCCCCTCCCCCAGTTCTTCTGAACGCCAGCGAGTACAGGCCCAGAGCCATCAAGTGTCCCCGTACATTATGCTTTCACTTCCTGGTTCACTCTCATGGATGCTCTCCATCGCCAACACATACTTTCTTAGATCAGTGGCTGAAAAGTGCTCACCATGCTCCCAGTGTGGTCTGACTTACAGGGCGTCAGCCGTCGTCGTGGAACCAGACCCTATCTGTCCTTTCTCACCAATCACTTCCACACCCAGCACAGTGTCTTCAGCAGACTTCGAGCTAGGGTAGACCAGTGGCCGTTTTCCTTCCTCTACTTTCTGCCCAAACTCCCGGCAGGAGCCCAGGAACATTGCCCTCTGATAGCTTTTTGCATGGCTCCATCTGCAGGCCCTTCCTGATTTCCTGGATGCGCCGATGAGCGAAGGAGCTGGAGGGGCCACACCTTCCCAAAAGGCACTACAAACATGCTCTATGGAGAAACTTTGGCAAACACTGCTCTGGCACGCAAACCTCATAAATTATCCTGCAGTCCAGCACTAGACAGCACCTGACACAGCGAAATAAACACACGTATCCATCCAACCCTCCAGGGCCTACACGCCACCAGTAAACAAGAGCAGGGCGAGATTAGATTAAAGATTAGCCTTATTTTGACACATGTACAGTGAAATGCTCCATTTGTGTCAAATTAAATCTATGCGGAATGTGCTGGGGGCAGCCCGCAAGTATTGCCACACTTCCATTCCCAACATGGCGTGCCCATAACTCACTAACCCTAACCGAAAGGTGGGAGGAAACCAACGCGATCACGGGGAGAATGTGCCAACCCCTTACGGAAGGGGGGGGTGGTGTTGAACCCTGATCAATGGTGCTGGAAAGTGTCCCACTAACCACTCTGCTACCTTGCCAACTCAATAAGGATAGTAAGTACCAGGAGCCCTGGATGTCAAGAAATGTCCAAGGGTGGTGACTCTCAGTGACAGCAGGCCATTCAGTCCTTCCTAGTCTACTGGTTCTGAATATTTCAATGCACCATTGCTTCTCCCAACACAGTTCTTTCCTCATTGGTCATTGCTTGATGCTTGGGACAGACCAAAGCATCGCCTATCCATTCCACACAGGGGGCAGAACGTCTTTGGAACACTCACTTCAAAACCTCCGGATTTCCAAACAGCAGAATCAGATCAGTCTCCATCTTTTCACACCACCCCCACACTCTCTCTCTCTCTCTCACACACTCACACTCACTCACACACACTCACTCACACACACACACTCACTCACGCACACACACACACACTCACTCACACACACATACACATACACACACACACACACAGAGGCACACACACACGTACGTACACACACACTCACACACACACACAGACACACACACACACACTCACACACACAGACACACATACACACACCCACACACAGACACACACACACACACACACACACACACTCACTCACTCACTCACTCACACACACATACACATACACACACACACACACAGAGGCACACACACACGTACGTACACACACAAAAACACACACACACACTCACATACACACATACACACTCATATACATACACACACCCACACACAGGCACACACACACTCACACACACACACACAGACACACACACACACCCACACACAGACACACACACGCATACACACAGACACAGAGGCACACACACGTACAGACACTCACATCCACACATACACACTCATATACATACACACACCCACACACAGGCATACACACACACACACACACACACTCACTCACTCACACAGAGGCACACACACACGTATGTACACACACACACACACACACAATCACACAGACACACACACACATGTACACACACAAACACACACACACATACTCACATACACACAGGCACACACACATACACACATACACACAACACACACACATACACACAGGCATACACACATACACACACACAATACATGCACACAAACACATACGTGTTAACGTGCACAAGTAGCTGTACACAGTGCCAGCTGTTGGACTGGGTTTGGACTCCTCCCACTGTCTATGAGGAGTTTTCCCATGATCACATTGCTCTGGTCTCCTCCCACATTCCAAACACCGGTGGTTAGGGTTGCTGAGTTGTGGGTATGTATGTTGGCTTGTGGTGTGGCTGCCCCATACAATCCTTGCTGATTTGATCTACACAAACGACACATTTCACTGTAGCAAATAAAACTCACTGAAATCCTAAGTTTCCATATTGGTGATGGGGTTAAAGGTCATGGGGAGGTGGCAGCATAGTGGTGCTGAAGAAAGTATCAGCCACAATTTGACGAAGGGTTTCGGCCTGAAACGTCGACAGCACTTCTCCCTATAGATGTGGCCTGGTCTGCTGTGTTCCACCAGCATTTTGTGTGTGTTGTTGTTAGCCACAATTTCATGCTGGATTAGCCTCAATGGGCGAACGGCCAAGTTCTGTTCCTAATATTTTTTCTTCGGTAAGTAGAGTAAAATTATGCCCAATATTCCAGACGTGATTCGACCAAACATATAAATATAAAACTTTCCTGTTTCTAAATTCCAAGTCTCTCACAGCAGAGGTCTACATCTCATTTATCTCCTTACCCACTCGATGCACCTGTAGTAACTTACCCCACCCCCCTCTGTGATCTTTCTCCATTTCAATGATAGTCCACTTCAGCTACGTGACTCATGCTTCCCCACCTCAAACTACATTTGCCCGGCTTTCAATCACTTGCTCTCCCTGCCTTTATCCCCTTGTGAATCCAAATACCTCACCACAACAGGCCCTCCCACCTACCGTAAACACAAGAGACTCTGCAGACGCTGGAAATCCAGAGCAACACAGACAAAATACTGGAAGAACTCAACAGGTCAGGTAGCATCTGCGGAAAGGTATAAGCAGAAATATTTTGAGGCGAGACCTTTCATCAGGTCTCTTGTATCCTTAGTTCTACACGTTCCATTATAGAATCAGAATCAGATTTAATAACACTGACATATGTCGTGAAATGTGTTAACTTTACTGTTTCAGTACAATGAAGTACATGATAAATAATTATAGAGAAAAAACTGAGTTTCTGAAGTATATATATGTCTATTAAATAATTACATTAAAATAAGAAGTGGAAAATTAAAATATAGTGAGGTAGTGTTCATGGGTTCAATGTCCATTCTGTTCTTCCTCAGTTCACACTAAGATCATCTGTTTATCTCTTTTGCTAGGAATCCTACCATTAACCCAGTATTCTGTTTGCCCTTCAAAAGGTCATGCTCTCTTCTTACTGCTGCCATTGGCCAGGAGGTACAGCAGCCTTAGGTGCTACCCCACCAGGTTCAGGGACAGTTATTACCCTAAAACCATCAGCTATCTCCAGCTGCCTTCACAGAAATTTGCAGCTGAATGTCCTTAAAGTTGTGGAGAGGCATATCAGCTTTGGGAGACTTGTGTCCCCTCTCCAAACACTCCTCATCAACAGGTCCATGGTGACATTCATGTTGCTCTGCCAGTTGCTTGTCTCTGAAGATTCAAGATTCAGGTTTATTTATGATACGTACTTTGAAACACACAGTGAAGTTCTCCATTTGCGTTAATGACCAACATAACCAAGGATGTGCTGGGGGCAGCCCGCAAATGTCACCACACATTCTAACGCCAACACGGCATGCCCATAATGTTCAGCAGGACTAACAGGGATTGGCAGAATCAGGACTCCAATGGGCCTCAAATCCTGAAATTCTGATCGACACTTGGGTCTTGACATCGATACTAGGACCTACCAGTCACCAAACTCAAGGCCTCGAGCTCCAGACTCACTACCTATGGGACCCTGAACACTAGGTCACTAAGTCTTAAGCTCCAGGCTTGCCATTGACAGGACTCTGAACACTAGGCCTTAAGCTCCAGACTCACTATTTATGGGACCCTGAACACCAGGCCTTAAGCTCCAGGCTCGCTACTGACAGGACCCTGAAAACTAGGCCTTAAGCTCCAGGCTCACCTCTGATAGGACCCTGAACACTAGGTCTCGAGCTCCAGACTCACTATCTATGGGACCCTGAACACTAGGCCTTAAGCTCCAGGCTCGCTACTGACAGGACCCTGAAAACTAGGCCTTAAGCTCCAGGCTCACCTCTGATAGGACCCTGAACACTAGGTCTCGAGCTCCAGACTCACTATCTATGGGACCCTGAACACTAGGCCTTAAGTTCTAGGCTTGCCACTGACAGGATCCTGAACTCTAGGCCTTGAACTCCAGACACACTGCTGATGGGATCCCAGTTAGGAGAAGGTGTTTGATAGGTTGGATTGGGAATGCCTATTTAGGATGTAACACACAATCAGAATTGTGATGCATTGCGTAATCTACGTCAAATTTTTGGACCCTGCTGTGCCAGAAGACAAACAGGGACATAGGCTACTGTGCTGGGCCTGGGTGCTGAGTGAAAACAGCCACAGACCAGGCAGTGAACTATGATTAAATATGTCAGCTGAACAGATTTGGCCTGAAGCAGGGGCCACTTGAGCATGGAAAGGCAATTGCTTATTTATCTTTGGGATTACACTATTTTTCAGCCAGGTACTTTAAGTCGTTAAGTAACCTTAGCTTATTTTTCTAGCAGTGTTTGTGTGCTTTTTGTCAGGCCGCACTGGTATCCTACGGATGAAATCCAACACTGCTGATGGTATCTCAGCAATCAGACTGCTCAGTACTACTCCTCCGCCCTCCGCCTGCTCTTTATCAACTGTTACTCACAGGCTGTTGAAAGGTAACACCTTAATTGCATTCCTCCTCTGTCTCCCAGCTTGCTCAGGTGGGGTTCACTGACTGTCTGGGGAGTAACAACCAAACCTCTCCAAGAACTACAGAACCAAGATGAGAGAAACAGAGAGAGAGGGAGACAGGGGAGACATGGGGGGAGAGAGGGTGGGGGAGAGAGGGATAGGAGGTATGGGGGGAGAGCGAGAGACAGAGAGAGGGGGAGAGAGGGATAGGAGGTACAGGGGGAGACATGGGGGGAGAGAGAGAGGGAGACAGGGATAGGAGGTACAGGGTGAAACATGGGGGGAGAGAGGGGAGAGAGAGAGAGGGGGAGAGAGGGATAGGAGGTACAGGGGAGACATGGGGGGGAGAGAGAGGGAGACAGGGATAGGAGGTACAGGGGGAGACATGGGGGGAGAGAGGGAGACAGAGAAAGAGAGAGGGGGAGAGAGGGAGACAGGGGTAGGAGGTACAGGGGAGACACGGGGGGAGAGAGGGGTAGGAGGTACAGGGGGAGACATGGAGGGGAGAGAGAGAAAGTGAGAGAGGGAGGGAGAGAGACACACAGGGATAGGAGGTACAGGGGGAGACATGGGGAAAGAGAGGGAAATGGAGGAGAGTACGAGTGATAGGGAAGAGCCAGAGAGGGAGAGGGAGAGAGACAGACAGAGAAAGAGAGGAAAGAGACAGAGAGAGACAGAAAGGAGAGAGAGAGAGAGCGAGAGAGAGAGAGAGAGAGAGAGAGAGAGAGAGGGAGAGAGAGAGAAGCAGAGAGAACGAGAGGAAGACAGAAAGATGGAAAGATGGAGAGACCACGTGTTAGCAGGTGAATTCTCCGAATGTGTTGGAGATGCTGGTTGCTGCTTGTGGCAGGAGTGTGGTGCAGGGCAAACAGGTGGGGATTAGTCGGGCCTATAGTCAGTTTGCGTTAGCTCAGATACTGAACCACACACACGGACAAAGTTGTTTCATCTGCACAACACTGGTTGCAGGAGCATAGAGTCGTGGATTTGCTTCTTGGCAAAGTGAGGCCATTTGGCCCATCTGTCCTACCCTGTGCCCTTCCCCCGCAACCTTGTGGATCACTCTCCCAGTACCGACCCATTCTGTGGTAATATGTTATTTTATGCGGTGTGCATGATACCTGTTTTGTGGTTCACCCTGGTCTGGAAGAACATTCTATCATTTGGTTGTATATTATGTGTGGTTAGGTGGCAATAAACTTCAACTTGAACTTGATCCACTTCTCTCTGGCTGATTGTTCCACGTGCACCACAGGCTGTGATCTCCCCACCATCACCACTCTTTGGATGGAAAGGTCTCCCCTACCCTGTCCCCTGGACACCACCCAAATGGGAACAGCTTCCCTCTGTTCCCCCTCCCTTGTCCACTTTGATCCTGTCTTCTCCCAACCTTCTCTGCTCCAGGAGAAACCCCATCCTGAGGTTTCTTCGCCCCCACCCAGTGGCTGGATTCCCTCCTCTTGGGAACCGTCCCTACTCAGTAGACTGAATGCTAGATTTAACTGTCAGCCGCACGGTGAAACACGCAGAGAAAGGTGTCGTCTGAAGCCATGACCAACACAGTCCGACGACGTGCTGGAGGCCGCTGACAAGTTCCACCATGCTTCCAGCGTGCCACGATTTACTAACCCTAACCTGTACGTTTTTGGAATGAGGGAAGAAACTGGAACACCCGGAGAAAACCCTCACAGTCACGGGGAAAACGTACTAACTCCTTACAGGCAGCAGCGGGAATTCAACCCAGATTGTTGGTTCTGCGATAGCATTACGCTGTCCACTGCACTAGCATGCCCGAGTACTTGTGAATCCCGGGATCCCATCCCTATATACGTCCGGCCTCGTTCGGGGATTCGTATCTGCTCTTACACAGCCTCAGTTAAAAACACCCAACATAGGACATAGAACATAGAATAGTACAGCACAGTACAGGCCATTTGGCCCACAATGTTGTGCTGACCCTCAAACCCTGCCTCCCATATAACCCCCCACCTTAAATTCCTCCATATACCTGTCTAGTAGTCTCTTAAACTTCACTAGTGTATCTGCCTCCACCACTGACTCAGGCAGTGCATTCCACGCACCAACCACTCTCTGAGTGAAAAACCTTCCTCTAATATCCCCCTTGAACTTCCCTCCCCTTACCTTAAAGCCATATCCTCTTATATTGAGCAGTCGTGCCCTGGGGAAGAGGCGCTGGCTGCCCACTCTATCTATTCCTCTTAATATCTGTACATCTCTATCATGTCTCCTCTCATCCTCCTTCTCTCCAAAGAGTAAAGCCCTAGCCCCCATAATCTCTGATCATAATGCACACTCTCTAAACCAGGCAGCATCCTGGTAAATCTCTTCTGTACCCTTTCCAATGCTTCCACATCCTTCCTATAGTGAGGCAACCAGAACCGGACACAGTACTCCAAGTGTGGCCTAACTAGAGTTTTACAGAGCTGCATCATTACATCGCGTCTCTTAAACTCTATCCCTTGACTTATGAAAACTAACACCCCATAAGCTTTCTTAACTACCCTATCTACCTGTGAGGCAACTTTCAGGGATCTGTGGACATGTACCCCCAGATCCCTCTGCTCCTCCACACTCCCAAGTATCCTGCCATCTTCCTACCCACCTTCTTGGACATATCTAGAGAAAGGTGCCAGAAAAGGCCCAGTAACGGTATGAACTATCCCTCTCAGTCTGCACATTCCCTCAAGCTGTCCCAGTGCCACCAGCGAGGAGGCTACCTAGCATCCACGCCTGGACCACCGGACTCAAAAACTGTTATTTTCCCCAAGCTCCACCCACTAACCCACCCACTCCACCCACTAACCCACCCCTCCACACCCCAAACCACCACCACTTTATCATTTACTGTCAGTCACCTTATGTACAGACACTCCTGTGCCTAGCGTCACGTCATGGACATACTATCACTCCATGTATACAAGCTATTTCATGGATTTATATTATTGTGTGTTTTTATTATGATTTCATTCTTAATCTTCCTGTGTGTTTTTTTGGAGTTGCATCAGATCTGGAATAACAATTATTTAATTCTCCTTTACACTTGGGTACTAGAAATTATATTCAACAATCTTAAAATTTTGAATGTTGGAACAGTCCTCCATCTGCAGGCTTGGGAAATTTACACTGCACACCCATGTCTGAGTGTTAATATCTTAGAATAACCCTGTACTGTATCCTGCTCGCTGACCAGCAATCTTAGTCACCGCTGTCTGCTCTAAGCCAGCGAACTACCTCTGAAGCGGCCGAACCTGGGATTTAAGAACTATCCTGGATGGGAAGCCTTTGGTTTGATGTTGACCTTCATCTCTGGGACATCTCAGGCATCAGGGTAGTGTCAGGCGGCTGGGAAATTGCAAATATTATACATTGAGATAATCCAGTAATTATAGACCCGTCATCTTAATTACTGTGCTGGCAGGAGTTGTCCGAAGAATAATCAGGGCAGGGTTTAGCATTCCTGTGGGCCAGTGGGGATTTACAGTCTTACAGCCCAACTGATGTGAAGTGATTCAATTTGGAAGGTCGAATTTGAAGGCAAAATACAGGGCTAATGGCAAGAGGGGAATAAAGGGTCAAGATTTTGGTCCGGGACCCTTCATCAGGACTAGAAACGAAGGCGGCAGAAGCAAGATTTAAAAGGCGGAGGGAGAGGAAAGAGTAAAAACTGGCAGGTGATAGGTGACAGCAAGTGAGGGGGAGGGAGTAGGTGGCTGGGGGAGGGGGATGGTGAGAAGCCGGGAGGTGATAGATGGAAAGTGTAAAATGCTGAAGAAGGAATCTGATAGGAGATTGGAGCACGGGAAAAGGAGAAGACGGAGGTGGTGGGCAGGTGAGGAGAAGAGTAGGGGTAAAAGGGGATCCAGAATGGGGAATGGAAAAAGAGAGGAGGGGGAGGGGTGGAGAAATTACAGGAAGCTAGAGAAATCGATGTTCAGGCCACCATTTTGGAGGCTACCCAGTCACAGTATGAGGTATGGCTCGTCCAGCTGAGAGAATGATAATCTATAAAGGTCAGCACGACAGTGGGAAAGAAAGGCCTGCACTGTGCTGTGCCGTTTCTTGTTTTATACACCCACTGCTTACTGTGTTGCCGTCAGTTTCCCCCTAAATCGCCTCCTCTCTCCTTAAAGCCGTGCCTCTAGTTTCAGATTCCTGTAATCACTCACCTTATCTGAACACTTCACGATTTTACAAAGTCACGCCTCTCTGGGGAGTTTGAGCTGAATAGTCCTTGTCCAGGCCTTGCAGATCCACTCAGGCATTGCCTCGAGAAGTAAGCGTTCTCTCTCTCTCGGCTTCTGAGGCATGCAGGTTCTGAAATGTTTCCAGATTTTCAGGTTTATATTTTTAAATCTAACTACACAAATCAGTTTACAATTGACCTTTGCCGACCTGTTCTGTGTGTATAAGCCTCTGCTATAAATGCCAGCAGTATATTCAGCGCTGCTCACTCCTTCCTGAAGGGGAGTGGTGTGGTGGGTGACTGTTTGCTATGGGGCTATGTGCTGCCCACAGGCTGGTGGCACGTGTCTACCTTCAGGGCCACCCTGGAATAGAGTACCGAGCACCACGATGCCAGGTGCAGTGGCAACGGCTTGTACTTGACAGGCATTTCGACAAGCAGTTCAGGAGATTCCGAATCAAGTGCGTTGCCAATGACATATGACCGGAGTTCTGTGGCAGCACCTCAGTGCAACACATAAAATATACTGAACTTTTAAGAAACACATAAAAAATAACTGAACAGTGCAAAAACAAAGCCACCCACTCTGCTTCAAAATGTTCCTGTTTGGAAAGGACAAGGAGAACCCATACAGATTAAAAGCTGGAGTTGCTCAAGTGCTCAAAGACATAGAGCATAGGACAGTACAGGCCCCTCAGCCAACGATGTTGTACCAGCCGATAAAAACCTGCTCTATGGTCAATCTAACCTTCCCCCCTGCAACGTCTAGTTTTTTCACATCCTTGTCCCTATCTAAGAGTCCCCTGTTGTATCTGCCTCCACTGCCACCCCTAGTTGTACATTTCAGGCGCCCATCAGTCTTTGCGTAAATCCACCTGCCTTTGGCATTCCCACATACTCTCCTCCGTTCATCGTAACTGGTTGTTTTCCAGACGTCCTTAAACTGACAGGTCACTGCTCCCCTGGCTGTCCACGATCAATGCCTCTCATCATCTTGTAAACCTCTATCAAGTCTCCTCTCACCCTCCTCTGCTCCAGAGAAAAGCCCTAGCTCGCTCAGCCTATCATAGAAACATAAAAAACCTACAGCACAATACAGGCCCTTCGGCCCACAAAGTTGTGCCGAACATGTCCCTACCTTAGAACTACCTAGGCTTTACCCATAGTCCTCCATTCTTCTAAGCTCCATGTAGCCATCCAGGAGTCTCTTAAAAGACCCTGTCATTGCCGTCTCCACTACCGTCACCGGCAGCCCATTCCACGCACTCACCACTGTGTGAAAAAACTTACCCCTGACATCTCCTCTGTACCTACTTCCAAGCACCTTAAAACTAAACCCTCTTGTGCTAGCCAAGAGGGCATAGCATAGCCCTGGGAAAAAGCCTCTGACTATCCACACAATCAATGCCTCTCATCATCTTATGCACCTCTACCAAGTCACCTCTCATCCTTCGTCGCTCCAAGGAGAAAAGGCCGAGTTCACTCAACCTATTCTCATAAGGCATGCTCCCCAATCCAGGCAACATCCTTGTAAATCTCCTCTGCACCCTTTCTATGGCTTCCACATCCTTCCTGTAGGGAGGCGACCAGAACTGAGCACAGTACTCTAAGTGGGGTCTGACCAGGGTCCTATATATGTAACATTACCTCTCGACTCTTAAAGTCAATCCCACGATTGATGAAGGCCAATGCACCGTATGCTTTCTTAACCACCGAGTCAACCTGCGCAGCTGCTTTGAGTGTCCTATGGACTCGGACCCCAAGATCCCTCTGAACCTCCACACTCCCAAGAGTCTTATCATTAATATTATATTCTGAGCGCGTCCCTTCTCTGTCACCTGCCTATTCTCCCTCACACACTGTCTCCAAGCTTTCTCTATTTGTGAGCCAACCGCCTCTTCCCCAGTCTCTTCAGTTCAGTTCCCACCCCCCAACAATTCAAGTTTAAATGCTCCTCAGTAGCCTTAGTAAACCTCCCCGCCAGGATATTGGTCCCCCTGGGATTCAAGTGTAACCCGTCCTTTTTGTACACATCATACCTGCCCCAAAAGAAGTCCCAATGATCCAGAAATCTGAATCCCTACCCACTGCTCCAATCCCTCAGCTACGCATTTATCCTCCACCTCATTCTATTTCTATTCTCACTGTCACGTGGCACAGGCAGTAATCCCGAGACTGCTACCTTTGTGGTCCTGCTTCTCAACTTCCTTCCTAACTCCCTGTAGTCTGTTTTCAGGACCTCCTCCCTTTTCCTGCCTACGTCATTGGTACAAATATGTACCACAACCTCTGGCTGTTCACCTTCCCACTTCAAGATATCGTGGATGCGATCTGAAACATCGTGGACCTTGGCACCTGGGAGGCAAGCTACCATCCGCATTTCTTTTCTGCATCCACAGAATCGACCTGTCTGACCCCCTAACTACAGAGTCCCCTATCATGCTGCCATCCTCTTCCTTTCCCTATCCTTCTGAGCCACAGGGCCAGACTCTGTGCCAGAGGCACGGCCACGGTTGCTTCCCCCAGGTAGGCCGCCCCCCCAACAGTACTCAAACAGGAGTACTTATTGTTAAGGGGGACAGGCACTGGGATACTCTCTAGTACCTGCTTTTTGCCCTTCTCCTGACTGTTACCTACTTCTCTGTTTCTTGTGGTCCCAGGATGACCACCTGCCTATAGCTCCCCTCTATCACCTCCTCACTCTCCCTGACCAGGCGAAGGTCATCGAGCTGCATCACCAGTTCCCTAACGCAGTCTCTAAGGAGCTGCAGCTCGACGCACCTGGAGCAGACGTGGCCATCCGGGAGGCTGGGGGTCTCTAGGACCTCCCACATCTGACATCGAGCGCAGAAAACCTGCCTCACACACATACTGTCTGTCTTGATTTTAAACAGATATTTTATCCTCATGAGACATACTCTCTAATCCAGGCTGCGTCCTGGTGGATCTCCTCTGTACCCTCTCTAAAGCCTCCACATCCTTCCTATAATGAAACAGCCAGAAATGAACACAAAACTTAAGGTGTAGTTGAACCAGGGTTGTATAGAGCTGCAACATTACCTCAAGGCCCTTCAACTCAATCCCCTGACTAGTGAAGGCAATCTCCTTCTTAACCGCCCTATCAACTTACAACTTTGAGGGATCTATATACAAATATCCCCCGACTGCTAAGAATTCTGCCACTACCTCTGTATCTCCCTTCAAGCCTGACCTTCCAAAGTGAATCACGTCACACTTCTCTGGATTACACTCCAAATGTCACTTCTCAGCCCAGCTTTGCTTCCTGTTATAACCTATGACAACCCTCTACACTACCCACACCATCACAAACACTTGTCTCTCTGCAAACTTACTAACCCACCCTTCCACTTCCTCAACTAAAACTATTTATAGTACAGGTAAAACAAAAACAAGGCAGAATAAAGTGTAACAGCTACAGAGAAAGTACAGTGCAGGTAGACAAATGGATACAAGTCTATAATGAGGTAGATTATGAAGTAAAGAGTCCATTTTACCACACTAGGGAACTTAGAGGCCATGGGTTTAAGGTGAGAGAGGAAAGATTAAAAGGAGACCTGAGGGGCAACTTTTTCACCCAGAGATTATAGGTATATGGAACAAGCTGTCAGAGGAAGTGGGTGAGGCAGGCACAATAACAACATTTAAAGACTTTTGGCAAGGTTCTTGGATGGGAAAGTTTGTGGCAGGAGCCGAGATGTGGCTGACTTAAAGTGTGATGTGGGAATCGCATAATGAGATGAGTTTTGTGGCTGTGTACCTTTCCAGTCGAAGAAGCAGAGATGCAAATTGTTGTTTAGGTCATTGACAGTGGTGAATAAAAGGAAGTTAGAGTCAAGTGGCCGTAGTCTGATGGACAGTATTAGAGCGCGGGATTGAACTTTGCCTTGAGGCTTTAATGAGATGAGGTTGAGGTTCTGATCATTTCTCTTTCCTTCATGATTGCACAGGTAGAGAAGTGGGAATGGGTCCCAGGGTGGTGGTGTGCTCCCCTGCAGGGTGTGAGAAGTCCGGGAGACCTCCAGTAACCCTGATGACTACACCTGCAAGGAGCTGCAGCTACTTGTAAACTGGGTTTGGGAACTGGAGCTGCAGCTGGGTGACCTTTGGCTCATACGGGAGAATGAGGAGCTGATAAAAAGGAGCTACAGCGAGGGAGTCACCCCTGAGTTGCAGGAGGCAGGTAGCTGGGCGACGGTCAGAGGAGGCAGCCGCTGCAGAGCTCCCCTCAATAATAAGTACATCACTTTAGATAGTTAACACAAATGATTCCTGAAGAACTGCTAATCCTGAGTTAACGCACACAAAATGCTGGAGGAGCTCAGCAGGTCAGGCAGCACCTGTGGAGGGGAATAAGCAGTCAACGCTTTGGGCCGAGATCCATCATCAGGACAGATGAAGTTTTACATAGTGCTGAGGGAGAAATGACCTACAAGGGGGAAGCTACAGTGACCAGATCTCTGGCACTGAGTCTGTCACTGTGGCTCAAAAGAGAAGGGGAAAGAAGAGGTGAGCTGTATTGATAGGGGACCTAAAGAAGATGATATGAATCGTCGGGAAGTTACTGGAATCCATTGTTAAGGATGAGGTAAAGAGGATATCGAAAGTTTTTACAGATATGTGAAGAGTAAAAGAGAGGACCATTGGAAATTGACTCTGGAGAGGAAGTAATGGGGTCAAGAGAAATGGTGGATGAATTATTAAGTATTTTTGCGTCGGTCTTCACTGTAGAGAACACTAGCAGTATGCCAAAAATTCAGGAGCATCAGAGGGCGGAAGTGGGTGTAACTGCTATTCCTAAGGAAAAGTTACTTGGGAAGCTGAAAGGTCTGAAGGAAGATAAGTTACCTGGATCAGACAGACTACGCACCCAGGTTTTGAAAGAGGTGGCTGAAGAGATAGTGGAGGCATTGGTAATGATCGTTCAAAAATCACTAGATTCTGGAATACTTCCAGAGGACTGAAAGAATTCCAAAAGTCACTCCACTCTTTAAGAAGGGAGGGAGGCAGAAGAAAGGAAATCATGGGTAATTTAGCCTGACCAGTGGTTGGGAAAATGTAGGAATTCATTATTAAGGATAAAGTTTCGGGGTACTTGGAGGCACCTGATAAAATAGACCAAAGTCAGCATGGTTTCCTAAAGGGAAATCTGTCTGACAAATCTGTCAGAATTCTTTCAGGAAATACCAGGCTGGATAGACAAAGGAGAGTCAGTGGATGTTGTTTGCTTGGGTTTTCAGGAGGCCTCTGACAAGCTGCCGCACATGAGGCTACTTAACAAGAAGAGAGCCCATGGTATTACAGGAAGGATACTAGCATGGTAGAGGGCTGGCTGATTGCCAGGAGGCCAAGAGTGGGAACCAGATTTTGTAGGTTGGCTGCCGGTGACGAGTGGCGTTGAGCAGGTTTGGTGTTGAGGGCATTTCTTTTCACTTCGCTATATGTCAGTGATTTGGATGACAGAATTGATGGCTTTGTGGCCAAGTTTGTGGATGATACGAATACAGTTGAAGTGACAGGTAGTATTGGAGAAGCAGGGAGTCTGCAGAAGGATTTTGATAGATGGGAGAATAAGCAAAGGAACGCAAGATGGAATGTGGTGTAGGGAAGAGTATGGTCATGCACTTTGGTAGAATCATGCACGTCTTTTCTGAGGCCGTGCCAAAAAAACTTTACTGCAGCCAGTTTCTGTGAGGCCCTCTGGCCTGGATGCAAGAGGCCATGTACAGTCCGTCTCCAGTTTGCGGGCACGATGGGGTGAGGGCGACAGTTAAGACATCACACAGGAAAGAAACTCCAGCCTCCCTGAACTTAATGTCATCCAACCACAAGCCCGTGCCTGCTGTTCGGTCAGCCTGGACCTCTGGGTTAGTAACTTGGTCAGCTGCTGTGTCAGCATTGTCAACCCCTATGGGTAAGACTTCAACAGTTGGCTGCAAGATGCAATTGGCCACAGCATTATTTTTTCCTTGATAGGTTGTATATCACTTATGAAGTTGAACTGTAGGTGAGGTGGCGTTACTGCCACACAGACCAAGGGTCTGATATTTTGGCCATCGCGTGGTCAATGAACACTGTGAAATGGTGACCCTCTAGAAGAAGCTGAAAGTGGCGGACAGCCAGGTAGAGACCGAGAAACTCAAAGTCAAACGTGTTGTACTTCCTTTCAGGGGTCGGAGCTGCTGGCCGAAGGCTACACATCTCTGGCCAATGGTTCGTGCACAGCACCCACAACATAGTCTGAGGCGTCCATAGTAATCTCAGCAGCTTGCTGGATGAAGTGGTTAAAGAAATTTACCATATCTGCAGTGGAAAATCCATAATAGCCACTATTGATGGAAGGGGTTTTGCATCTCCTGCGGAGATATGATGGCTGAAATAGTCAATGGCTAACAACCCAAACTGGTGTTTAGCAGGGTTAATGATCAACATGAGTTGGCTTAAGAAGTGTGCAGAGAAGAGACACGTGTTTGGATTTGGACACTCTGGTGACGAGTACGTCATCCAGGTAAACAAAAAGAAAATCTAAGTCTTTTGATACAGAGTCCATCAGCCATTGGAAAGTCTGTGCTGCACTTTTCTGTCCAAATGGCATGTGCAGGAACTCAAAAAGGCCAAATAGTCTATTGCAGCTGTTTTAGGAATGTCTTCTGAGCACACTGGTAGCACCTAACAAGATCGTCTTTGGAAAAAATTAACTTTCAGGGTAAACGTGACGAACGTGGGGGTCCAGGTAACAATTGGGGGTGGTGGCTTCGTTATGACGTCAGTAATCACCACATGGGTGGCAACCACCATCGGGCTTAGGGACCACACGGAGGAGTGAAGTCCGGCGTACAATCCAAGTTTTTCTATGTTGGCACTCAGCCTTCGCAGTTGGATCTGGACTTTGCACGCGGGCATGGACTAGGGGGGCAGTTGTGGGAATGTGATGTTCAACCCCATGTTTTGTGAATGTAGTGGAGAATGTGGACTTGGTGAGGGTCGGGAATTTGTCGAACAGTCGAATAAACGCATGTGGTGGTACATGCTCTTAACAGAGTCATTGTGGGGAACTGAGTAAAAACCCAAATTCTTTTACATCCACACGCCAGTAGTTTTTAAGGTAGACTAATAGTCCTTAGACATGCAGGAAATCTGCATCAAGAAGAGGTCTAGCCACTTTAGCGAGGATGAAGTCTCATGTGTAAATTCACCCACTGAAGCAGAGCACCACCTGTCGTGTCTGTAAGTCTGGATCCTGCTGCTATTGGTGGCCTCCAGTGAGGTTTCATCACACTTTGCCTTCTCATCAGCAGCACACTCACTTGTCACACAGGAAGCATTGCCTGTAATGAACAGTAGACATCCCTGGCAGCTGGAATCTACAGTATTCACAGAGCTCTGATGTCCTGATGCACTGGCACCGTCGAAGCTACAAGACAGGTGGTACTTCCTAGCATTTCTACCAAAGCAAGCGTGGTAAAATCACAAACCCGGCATCATCTATTTCACAGCCATGGGTGTCCTTATGTCGGGAGCCTGGCTGAGGTAGAGAAGGGAGGAGGAATGATACATCACTGCCTAGCTGAGTGTAGACTATCAGCCATTTTAGCAAGCTCCCTATAGTCCTTCATGGGTGCATTAGTGAGGGCTATGTGAACTTGATCAGGCATTTGCTGCATGAAGAGTTCTTTAAAACTAAAACAAGGATGGTGATTTCCCAGGAGAGACAGCATGTGGTTCATTAGCTCTGACAGCTTAGCGTCGCAGAGGCAGGACAAGGAGAGCAACTGTCTGGCGCTCTCAGACTCCGATAGTCCAAAAGTCTGTAAAAAGTGAGTTCTCAGCGATCGGTATTTATCGTGTTCAGGCAGGTGTTCAAGCAGATTCACCACTCTCACAGCCGTGGAATTGCTGAGCGACAACCCTACATAGAAGTATTTGGTGTCGTCAGCGGAGATTTCTCTCAGCGCAAACTGGGCCTCAGCTTGTACAAACAAAGTGACGGTATTTTGCTCCCAAAACTCCGGCAGTTTCAGACTGCATTGGCCGACATGTTCAATAACTGTGGAATCGTTATAGAGCATCACCGGGGTTTTCAGAAATAAAACCAAGTGAGGCATTTTAGTGAAACTGGTAACACATTTTACTGAACTCGAGAAGCTAAACACAAAAGTGTGGTAAAAACCCTGAATAAAAATGTCATCACGTCAGACCAGCCTCTTAAAATGAAACCCCAACTCAATGTCAGCGGTTGTGAATCATGTAAATTTCCACCAATTACGTTGCCCTAAAATAGGAAGATAGGTGGAGCGGCAGCTAGTGTTGAGGAAGCCGGAAGTTATCAGATTCGGAGAAGGAGGCAAATGGAATATAGTGTAGTCTATTTTCTAAACCAGAAGCAAATTCAGAAATCAGGGATACAAAGGTACTTGGGGAGTCCTCGTGCAGGCTTCTCGAAAGATTAACTTGCAGATTGAGTCGGTGGTAGTGAAGGCAAATGGAATGCTAGCATTCATTTAGAAAGGACCAGAAGAAAAGCAAGGATGTAATGCTGAGGCTTTCTAAGGGATGAGTGGGGCCTTTGATTATTCTGGCTGCTTTACTGAGGCAGTGGGAAGCCTAGACAGAGTCCATGGAGAGGAGGCTGGTTTCCCGTGATGGGCTGAGCTGTGTCCACAGCGCTCCGCCTCTCTGCAGTTTCTTGAGATCATGTGCAGAGCAGTTGCCATACCACGCCGTGATATATTCAGTGAGAGTGTTTCTACGGTGCGTCGAGTATAAATTGTTGAGGCTGAATGGGAATACCCATAACAGAATGCAGAATAAAGTGTAATGGTTACAGAGAAAGTACAGTGCCGGTAGACAATAAGGTGCAAGGTCATAACAAGGTAGACTGTGGTGGCAAGAGTCCTTATCGTACTGGGGGATTGGTCAATAGTTTTAAGCAGAGTAGATTCATTTTAAGGTGATTGGCAGAAAGTATAGGGGGGATGTCTGAGGTAGGTTGATCACATGGAGTGGTGAGTGTGAGGAATAAGTTACCAGGGGTGGTGGCAGAGAAAGATACATTAGGGGCATTTAAGAGGCTTAATTGGGGATAAAGGAAAAATGGAGCACCATGTAAGAGGGAAAGCTTAGATTGATCTTAAACTGGTTTAAAGTTTGACACAACACTGTGGCCTGTACTGTGCCATACTGTTTTATGTTTTACATTCTATGTAGACTGTCCCATCGCACAGTCCCCGGGTCAGACGGAGTAAAGCTTCTCTGCACTGTCCCATGACAGACACCTGGGGTCAAACAGTGGGGCTTTTTTTTCCCTTCAGAGAGGGTGCAGAGGAGATTTACCAGGATGCTGCCTGGATTGGAGAGTGTATCTTATGAGGGTTGGCTGAGCAAGTGTTTCCCTTTGGAGCAAAGGAAGAACGGATGCCTCTCGAATGAGGTGTAAAAGATGATACGCAGAGAGGACAGCCAGAGCCTTTTCCCCGGGGTGGAAATAGCTAACAGAAGGGGGCATAATTTTCAGGTGATTGTAGGAAGGTCAGAGGTTGGTGTTTTTTGTGCCAGCGTGTTGGGTGTATGGAATGTGCTGCCAGAAAGGGTGGTAGAAGCAGATATATTAGGGACATTTAAGAAACTCACAGATGAATACATGGATGATAGAAAGATGGACGGTTATGTGGGAGGGAGGGGTTAGAAGGTTCTGGGAGTGGGTCTAAATACGGAACAACATTGCAGCCCAAAGGGCTTGTTCTGTGTTCACTGAGTAACATGCCAGCAGTCCGTCCCTTGTCTCTGTGATTTGGCAGACAAAATGGCTCCTTTAAGACTGATAATGCAAGCCCTGCCAGCGGAGAATTCCTCCAAAATGTAAATACGTCTCTCGGCTCTCTGCTTGCAATATAAATTAAAAACAACTTATTTTGGGAACGGACCTTGTGCTGGAAAAAATAACCTGTCAGTGGAAGAGGGCAAATGGAAAACAGATAGAAACCATGAGTGCTGAGGAAGTGGGAGAGTCTGAGATGCCTGAACCATTCCTTAAAGTTGGGCAGTATGGCAGCAACTGGACATAACACCAATTAATCGCACGGTCATCGAGCACGACAGCACAAGTTTATGTGTAACTTTGTTGAACATGGGGAGCTGATGCTCTCCTTGACAGATCAGGGTCAGGGTCCAGGGAGAAGGAATGCAGGGTGACCAGGGACCATTCACTGCTGCAGCCTTCCTCCATCTTCACTGACGGTGTGATGTGTCTTCATCTTCTGCCAGATCTACTGATGAGGTCTTGGTTAGACCACCCTTCACCTGGATCCTCCCCCTTGACCTTACCATGGCTGAACTCCAGGACCTCAGGAACTCACTACCACAATGAGGTGACAATCCTCAGAGCAGACAGTTCCTACACCCTCTCCTGCCCTGTAGGGTCAGTAACAGCGACGCAGGAGAGGACGCCATACCAGTACCACTTCTCCCAAACTATCTCCACCTGTTGGTGCTCATCCCATTGCTTGTTTGACGTCACTGCCCCAACGGGCAGTAGGGAATCCAGAGCAGCCTTCGTGATTTTCCCCTCCACCCGGCCTGTACCAGTGGTCAGACAAAGATAAAGACCTGCTTTATTTGTCACGTGTGTATCAAAACTTCCAAACACACAGGGAAACGTGCCATTTTGTGTCCATGACCAACACAGTCCGAGGATGTGTTGTCACACTTCCAGTACCAACATAGCCTGCCCACAATTTACTAACCCTAAACTGGACTTCTGTGGAATGCGGGAAGAAACTGGAGCACCTGGATGAGGCCATGCTGTCACGGGGAGAACGTACAAACTCCTTACAGACAGCGGCAGAACTGGACGCCAAATGCCGAAGCAATTCTATTTCATACGGTATCGAAGTGAAGGGGCTCCCATCAGCACACCAGAAAGCCTGTGGAGGGAGGAATGGGAGGTGTAGAATACCTGTTGGCCAATGAGGGTGGGCTGAGAGAAGGCACAGAGAGAGGAACAGACTTGTAAAACTTTGGAATGGCCACATTTGGTGGAGCACTGCTCACCACTGTATTTGGAGGTTTTGGAGAGGGCACAGAAATTATTCACCAGGATGTTGGCTGGGTTACGTAGAAAAAACATAGAACACTACAACACACTACAGGCCTTTCGGCCCACTATATTGTGGCAACCCTTTTAAGCTACTCCAAGATCAACCTAACCTTCCCTCCTACTCAACCATCCATCTTTCTTTCATCCATGTGCTTATCTAAGAGTCTCTTAAAAATCACTAATGTATCTATCTGCCTTTCCCACAGCCCTGTCAGGCCATTGATTGATGGACAGGATCACTGTCCGTGCGGAGAAACCTTCCTCTGCCATCCACCCTATACTTTCCTTCTTCACCTTAAACAGACGTCCTCTGCTATTGACTCTTGCTGCCCTCTCTGGCATTTAAATCTCCAGCAGAGGGAGAGATGGGGAGTGGCAGAAGAACAGTGATAGTTAACACAGAGACAATTTCACATAGAACATGGAACGTTGGGCCAGCACAGCACAGGCCTTTCTAGCCATTCCACCCTGGGACAAAGTCTTTGGCCGTCCAGCTGATCTCTGCCTCTGACCATCTCTATCAAGCCACCTCTCAATTGACCGTGTGCAGGCTGATGTAATTAGTTGGATCATTATGTTCTGCATGGACGTGAAGTCCTGAAGGTCTGATCCTGTGCTGTACTGCTCTGTGTAACCCATCTGATAAATAAGGAGAAACTGGCAAAGAGACAGAGAAGGAAGGAGACAGGAAGAGCAGAGAACTGGAGGTGGATGGATGGATGGACAGACAGGAGAGAGAAAGAATATCACAACTCCAAGTCCAGGAACATACAACCAATGTGGATAACTTCACTCATCACAACTCCAAACTGACTTCACAACCTGTGGACTCACTCTCAAGGACTCTAGGGGAGATTCAAACAAGAGGACGTGAGTTGAGAGTTAAGGGGCAAAAGTTTAAGGGTAACATGAGGGGGAACTTCTTTACTCAGAGAGTGGTAGCTGTGTGGAATGAGCTTCTGGTAGAAGTGGTAGAGGCAGGTTCGGTATTGTCATTTAAAGTAAAATTGGATAGGTATATGGACAGGAAAGGAATGGAGGGTTATGGGCTGAGTGTAGGTAGGTGGGACTAGGTGAGAGTAAATGTTCGGCACGGACTAGAAAGGCTGAGCTGGCCTGTTTCCGTGCTGTAATTGTTATATGGTTATATGTTATATAACTCTTTTTAATATCTATTTATCTATCTATCTATCATCTTCTTTTGCACACTGTTTATCTGTCTTTGTTTACATATAGTTTTTCATAAATTCTATTACGTTCCTTTATTTTCCAGCAAATGCCTGCAAGGACGTGAATCTCAGGGATGTATATGGTGGCATGTAAGCACTTCGATAATAAGTTTGACGTTTTGCACATGGGGAGGGAGGGAGACAGGGAGGCAAAGAGACCAATGTGGAGAGGGAGCAGCAGACTGGCCCTGAGAGGGAGGCTGCGAGACGGGGAGAATGAGAGGCAGACGGAAGAAGGAAGGGTGGGAGATGGAGTAAGCAGTGAGCTGTGCTGGGTCGCTGGAGAGCTGCAGGTGCTTGGCACCAGGACAGGAGGCTGAGAACCGAGATTGGCGGGGAGCACACAATATTCCTTCCCCTCCTGAAGTAAACATGTTTTATTTGATTTGGGCAACGTGCATTTGTTAGGAAAATCCAAACTGCACTGTTTAGTTTGAAAACAGATCAGAGAATAAAGTTAAAAGAATATAAAAAGGCTGGGACTCCATTCTCCCCGAATCTGTGCTGTCTCCTGCCAGACTAAAAATAGTGTGCAACATTAATGTTTTATTATTCTGAGGACTTGGGGCTGTATGTTGGAGCTTGTTTTAAGTGCATTTAGTTATCCTCTGTTCAGAACTGGAAAGTCCCCAGCTGGGAATATTTCATCGAATTATTAAAAGTTGCAAAACCAAAGAAAGGTTGCAGTTGGAGAGGCCATCGCACCCACTCTGCGTGTGCTGGCATTGTGACAAATTCTATCCTCAGTCCGCTCCCTTCCTCACACTCCAGCAGACCTGCCGACTTCTGGGAACAGTTCAGACACAACTGGGCTGGCCGGAGATTTATTTGGTGTTTGTTATCTGCAAAGCTCTCAAAACCAACGAACTGTTTCCCAGAGTAGGAGGGTGGGTAGAAGGCATGGAATGAAGGGGCGGGGGGTGGTGTGGACTGTTTCTCTGAAGAGAATAACTGTGATCATGAATGTTGCCTGAGAGGGAGGGGCATTTGAAGGGGAGTGGGAATCACAGAAATATGCCCTTCAGCCCATCTAGTATGTGCCAAATTGCTCTTCTGCCTCGTCCCATTGACCCTTACCTTGACCATAGCCCTCCTTACCTCTCCCATCCATGTACTTATCCAAATTTCTCTTAAATTCTGAAATCAAACTCACATCCTCCACTTCCACTGGCAGCTCGTTCCACACTCTACCACCCTCTGAGTGAAGTTCCCCTTCAACACTTCACCTTTGGCCTGAAGTTTGTCCCACCCAACCTCAATGGAAAAAGCCTGTTTGCATTTAACCTATCTGTACCCATCATAATTCTGTACACCTCAATCAAATTTCCCCTCATTCTCCTACGCTCAAGTGAATAAAGTCCTAACGCACACAAATGTAACACAAACAAAATGCTGGAGGAACTCAGCAGGTCAGGCAGCATCTATGGAGAGGAGTAAACAGTCAATGTTTTAGGTCAAGATGCTTGATTGGAACTGGAAAGGAAGGGGGAAGAAGCCCGAATAGATTTCTTACCTCTGGCTCCACCCGCACAAGCAGTGTTTTCCAGATTCCAACCTTCCTCCTGATGAAGATATTCCCAGTCAGATCACCCCTAAACCACTTCCAATGAATGCCCTCTTGTATTAGACATTCCCGCCACAGGGGAAGATTGCTGCTATCTTCCTGCATGTCATAAGATGGTAGGTTGAGCGTGCTAGGGCTTTTCTCTTTAGAGAGAAGGAGGATGAGAGGTGACTTGATGGAGCTATACATGGTGATAGGAGGCATAGACAGTGGACACCAGGGTGGAAACAGGTGATACGAGGGGGAATAATTTTAAGGATATTAGAGGAAAGCATAGGGGAGATGTCCGAGGTAGTTTGAGAGGTGGGAATGTGAAACACCTTGCCAGGAGTTGTGGCTCAGGCAGTTACGTTAGGCACTTCTGAGAAACTCTTCCAGTCAGGCACATGGAGGACTATGTGGGAGGGAAGGGTTAGTTTGATCTTTGAGTAGTTTGTATCGTGCTGTATGGTCCCATGTTCTCCGTTCTATCATCCACTCTCTGCCCCTCGTAATTGCTCAAACCTCCATCAGGCCTCACCCCTCATCTTCACCCACTCCAGCACTGATTCAAACACTCCTACCCATCTGAGTGAATAAACAAATTGCTGGAGGAAGTCTACACCAGCAACATTTACGAACATTGACCTGATCTGTTGACTGATGTAGAGTTTCAATGCAAAACATAAACATCTCCTTTCCATCTTTTCCCCACAGATGCCACCTGACTGTGCTTTGCTGCAAATTCGACTCTGACAGCTCTGCTGAGCTAATAATTTTGCCATTTCGGAGGAGGGATATGTCAAGTGCAGTGGTGGACTGGAGTCGTATGTCCAGAGTGGGCAGGGCCAGCAGATTCGATCTCCTGATGGACACCAGTGAGCTCAATGAGGTTTACAACACCTGACTTTTACATAGACCTGTCTGTTTTATCCTGAGCTTGTCCAAGCTGAATATGAGATGGCAGTTTGAGTGTGCCTTGTTTCTAGCATCACAGACCTCCTCCACACTTGCTGTTCAGAGAGAGAATTCTGACTGGTTGCATCAACGTCTGGTATGGAAGCTCCAAAGCACAGGATCGGAAAAAGTACCAGGAGGTTGTAAACCCAGCCAGCACTAGACTCCCCACTGTCAAGATCATCTACAAAAGGAGTTACCTCATCTATCATTAAGGACCTTCACCCTCCAGGGCATGTCCTCTTCTCATTACTTCCATCAGGGAGGAGGTACAGGAGCCTGAAGACACACACTCAGTGATTTGGGAACAGCTTCTTCCTGTCTGCCATTACATTTCTACTTGGATCATGAACACCACCTCACTATTTTAACGTAGAACATTACAGCACAGTGCAGGCCCTTCAGATGTTGTTCCGACCTAAGATCAATCTAATTCTTCCCTCCGACATAACCCTCCATTTTTCTATCATCCATGTGCCTGTCTAAGAGTCTCTGAAATGTCCCTGCTACCACCCCTGGCAGCACGTTCCATGCCCTCGCTACCCCCTCCGTAAAGAAACCATCTGACACTCCCCCAGACTTTCCTCCAATCACTTCAAAATTATGCCCCCTCACTTTTTTACTCTGCTTATATATTTATATATTTTAATTGTTATAATGTCCCGCACTGTACTGCTGCCACAAAACGTCAAATTTCATGATATATATCAATAATAAACACGATTCCGATTCAGAGAGGGAACATCAGCTCTTTTCCAAATATCCAGAGAATAGTTCACATTAAATTAGTGATTATTGTCAGGATCAGTATCAGAATCAGGTTTAACAGCATTGGCATATGCCGTGAAATTTGCTGCTTTGCGCCAGCAGTGTGTAATTAAGGAACTATAAAGTACAATTATATATATAATATTAAATTAAATAATTAGTGGGAAAAGAGACCAAAGAAAAAGTGAGGTCATGTTTATGGATTCATTGTCCATTCAGAAATCTGATGGCAGAGGGGAAGAAGCTGTTCCCAAAACATTGAGAGTGTGTCTTCAGGCTCCTGTACCTCCTCCTTGATGGTAGCAATGAGAAGGGGGCATGTATTAGGTGATGGGGGGGGGGGGGTTCCTTAATGATGGATGCTGACTTTTTGAGGCATCGCTTTTGAAGGCTTCCTCGATGCTGGTGAGGCTAGTGCCCATGAAGTTTACAACTTTCTACAGACTTACTGACTTTCTGCAGTGTGTCCGTCAGTCTAACAGCTGGAGTATGAATCCACTTGTGTGGAGTTTGACATTCAGCCTGGAATCTTGTGAATGTGTTGCGAATTGCCAGTCTAGAGAGTGAGGCTCCAGACAGACATAGTAAACACCAGCACTCAGCAACAAGAGAGTCAGTCTTCACAATGAACCCTTCACCCACCATACTTGCTCTGGAGTGAAGGAGGATGAGAAGTGTACAAGACAAGTGGCCTTGATCGAGCGGGCAGCCATGGACTTTTTCCCAGGGTGGAAATCACTGTTACGAGGGGAATAATTTTAAGGTGTTTGAAGGAACATATAATGTCAGAGGTAGTTTGTTTTTACACAGAGAGTCTTGGATGCCCAAAACTTGCTGGCAGGGCTGGTGGTAAAGACAGATACATTAGGGACGTTTAAGAAACTCTTAAATCGGCACATGGATGGTATAAAAATGGAGGGCTAAGTGAAAGGGAAGGATAAGATTGATCTTTGAATTATATGTTACATTTTATTAACTTATTTGTGGTAATATTTTGTTTTATGTGCTGTGTGTTATATACAGAATGTTTCGTGGGTGCACCATGGTCCAGAAGCTTGTTTGGTTGTACATATGTACAGTCAGATGACAATGAACAATGAACTGGAACTTGAAGTAGGTTAAAGGGTTGGCAAGAAATTGTGGGCTGAAGGGCCTGTACTGTTCTATATTCTGTGATCCACTGTTGGGACAACACCTGGATGATCTATCGTTCTAGGTCCTTCCCACATCCACAACCTTCTGAATGTCCAGTGATTCTGGTCCTGAAATTGGAACTGGTTCATCATCCGTGAAGAGCTTGTCTTGCATGCAGTTCATACAGATCAAATCATTACTCACAGCGTACCGAGGTAGTACGAGTAAAGCAATAACAAAGCAGAATAAAGTGGACCAGAGGAAGTGTAGGCAGAGAATACGTGCAAGGTACGAGGTAGATTGTGAGGTCAAATGTCTAGCGTATCATACTAGGGAACTGTTCAACAGTCTTATGCAGTGCTGGGGGCAGCCGTCCCATAATGTTCAGCAGATCAGGGCAAGCAACAGCAACAACAAGCTCGTCCCACCCTGCACACACACACAAGACAGGCTTTCAGGCCTCCAGGCCTTCAGGCCACAGACTCTCAGACTCGCAGCCACTGGGCCTCCAATCTCCAGTCCCTGGCCCAGATTCACATACGTCAGACCTTTGCCCTCTGGACAAGCTGACCCAGGAGGTTCGACCTCCAGACTCGCTGACCCCTGGACTTTGACCTTTGGCTTTACCTTCCAGATTTCCCTGACCTCTGGGTATCAACACAAGGACTCACCCTGCATAGGGCTTGGACCTTTGGGCCTCGACCTCTGGACTCGCGCAGACCTCCAACCCAGAACTTGTCACCCTGGGGGTGTCACTGGCTCTCGTGCCTCTGCCTGAATGGTCCTTCCCCCAGAGTGACCTTAGAAATATTCCTACTGATCTAGCTCCCACTTCACACACAATACAGCCTCCCACACACAGCAGCAGGATAATGGCCAGAATATCTGATCTGATGTTGTGGCTTTGATTATGGGATAAATTGTACATTGGAGCAACTCTTCATTCTTTAAATAACTCCCTGAGAACTTTTACGGTCTGACTCCATTCAAGTCAAAGGTGTTCCAGTGTGTTGGCTGGGCTGTCTTCAATTACCAGCTCATTGAATAACAGCTTGACTGGTCTTTCTTTGCACTGGGAAACTATCTAAAGGCAACGTGACAGCCACCTTTCCAGAGGTGAAACATGGGGGCAGCAGTGGTTAGGGTAATGCTTTACAGCGCCAACCAGTATGTTCCGCACTCCCCCTCCCCTTAACTCCACCCAGATTCTACCCCTCACCTACAGACTGGGGGCAAGTCACAGCAGCCAATTAACCCCTCAATCTGCACATCATTGGGGCGTGGGAGGAAACAAGTCTCCATACACACAACACCAGAGGTCAGGAATAAACCTCGTCAATGGCCGTGCTTGGCAGCAGCCCGGCCCTAGTTACAGCGTCAGTGATTGGAAGATTGAGATCTCATTCTCCCCCGCTGTCTGTAAGTTCTTCCCGTGACCACATGGGTTTCCTCCTGGTGCTCCGGTTTCTTCCCACCATTCCATGGGTTAGGAGGTTAATTGGTCACATGGGTGTAGTTGGATGGCCTGGGTTTGCCAGGCCGCAAAGGCCAGTTACCATACTGTATCTCCAAATATACAAAAATCAAAGAATTTGTGGTCACGGAAGGTGTAAAATAGTTTGTCATTGTCGCAGCTACTGAGATAGAGTGAAAAACTTGTCTTGCATCCTGTTCACACAGATCAGATCGTTCCCCAATGCATTGAGCTCGAATGAGCTAAGACAATAAAGGTTTCAGAGGTACATTGTACGTCAGAGAAATGTATACAATATACATCCTGAAATGCTTTTTCTTCAAACCATCCACGAAAATAGAGTGCCCCAAGAATGAATGACAGTTAAATGTTAGAACCCCAAAGTCCCCCCCAGCTCCCCTCCCTCCCTCACGTAAGCAGCAGCAAGCAAAGTTCCCCCCCCAGCTCCCCTCCCTCCCGTGCGTAAGCAGCAGCAAGCAAAGTTCCCCCCCCCAGCTCCCCTCCCTCTCGTGCGTAAGCAGCAGCAAGCAACGATCCCCCTCCCCCCCACTGGCAAAAATAAAGCATCGGCACCCGCCACTGAGCACTCAAACGTGAGCAAGGCAACAGGAAAGACACAGACTTGCAGGTACCCCAAAGTCTACTCGTTCACCCGGCCTTCGACATACCACAGACTCTTCCTCTCTCCCTCTCTCTCCCCCTGATAAGGGAGAAAGACGTGTCTCCATTTCACAGCGAGAGGGGGGACGTAACAAACAACTGGCTGGTTTGTGATGTCCATTGCGTCACTTTTTCTGAGTTCTGTGCCCAAAGATCTCTAGGCACACAGCCTTAGATCTGCCATCTCCCATGACACACCATGGACACTGACCTCTTATCCCGTCATCTCCAGAGCCACGAAATCTTAGACCTCCGAAGTCCAGTGAAGCTCTCGGGCCTCGCCCTTGGCATGCTGAACAACGGCCAGTCGTGAAACCCCGAGAGCGGGTCCCATTCCCGCAAAGAACCGTAGTCAGTGTGTAACTCCGGGTCAGGGTCTTCAAAAGGACCCTGAAAGGGAAAAATAGAGATATTAAAGATGGAAATAGAGCAGTTTCTGAAGATGCAAGCAAAGGAGTTGCCGTTAGGTGCCATATCCCTCCTAAGCTCAATGCAGAGTAAAGTGAACAGCGACAGAGAGAGTGCAGTGCAGGTCATAACGAGGTCAAGGGTCCATCAGCCAATATGGTCTTGTTTGGTTAGGTTGAAGGGTCATTACAACAACATGGTCTAAAGGGTGTTGACTGTGCTGTAATGCTCTATGTTCTGTGTGTCTTGCATTGTTTGTTCATTCCACAGTGCACCGGGGAAACTGCAGTGGATCAGAGGAAGCTTAGTGCAGACAGCCAATCTGGTTCATGGTCAAAACAAGGCAGATTGTGAGGTCAAGCCTCTGTCTTATTGTACTAGGGAACCATGCAATAGTCTTATAACAGCAGGATGGAATCTGTCCTCGGGACGTGCTTTCAGGTTTTTGTGTCTTCCATTGGGAGGGGCGAGAAGAGAGAGTGTCCGGGGTGGGTGGGGTCATGGATTATGCTGGCTGCTTTACCGAGGCAGTGAGAAGTGTAGACGTGCGGTCCTGATTTAGGATCTTGGCTTGAAACATTGACAGTTTATTCCCCTCCACAGATGCTGCCTGACCTTCAGCGTTTTGTCTATAGAGGGGAGGCTGGTTTCCGTGAAGTGCCGAGCTGTGTCTGCAGTTTCCTGTGGTCATGGAGAGAGTTGTTGGCGTACCAAGCTGTTGTGCATCTGGAGAGGATGCCTTTCCTTTTAGTTTTCAGCTTCCCTCTGGCTTCCAGAACAGTGGAAATGTTTACAGAATGGAGGTATGACTAAGGCCAGGATTTAGTTCCAATACCTAGCTGCCCTTGAGAAGGTGGGGGTGAGTCACCTCTTGAACTGCTGCAGTCCTTCTGGTGAAGGGTACCTTACCGTGACTTTGGGAGGGATATCGAGGGCTTAGACCGGGTGAACTTGAACTGCTGCAGTCCTTCTGGTGAAGGGTACCTTACCGTGACTTTGGGAGGAATATCGAGGGCTTAGACCGGGTGAACTTGTTGTGTGCTGTGCTTTGGGGAAGGTAGAGAGATGCACTATGAATCTGAGACAATCCCGTCCCCACCAAGTAGAGAATTCCATTGTTCTGTTCAGATTTCTCCTGCACATGTTAGAATACAGAATTCCTAGCAATGTGGAGGAACAGAGGGGCTTGGGGTCCTTGGACATAGGTCCTTCAAAGTTGCTAGACAAGTTGATAGGGTCGTCAAGAAGCTGTATGTGGAGTTTGGCCTTCATTAGTCAATGGATTGAGTTCAAGACCCTTTTATCCTTTCTCTTTTCATCTTTCCATCATCGCCCTCTGGCGCTCCTGTTTACTCACCTGTCAGATTTCCCCTTTTTCAGCCCTTTACCTCTTCCACCTATTGCCTCCCAGCTTCTTAGTTTGTCCTATGTCCCCCGCAACCACCCACCTTCCCCCTCACCTGACAACTGGAACTCCTTCTCTTCCCCCACCTTATTCAGGCTTCTGCCCCCTTCCTTTCCAGTTCTCGCCCAAAAATCCGACTGTTTATTCCCCCACATAAATGCTGCCTTACCTGCTGAGTTTTTCCAGCACTTGGTGTGTGTTTTTTTCTCTACACAGTCACAGAGCACTACAGCACAGAAACAGACCCTTCAGCCCATCTAGTCAGTGCTGAACTATCAATCTGCTTAGTCCCATCGGCCTATAGCCCTCCATCCATGTACCTATCCAAATTTCTCTTAAATGTTGAAATCAAACCCGCATCTACCACTTCTGTTGGCAGCTCGTTCCACACTCTCACCACCCTGAGTGAAGAAGTTCCCTCCCATGTTCCTCTTAAATATTTCACCTTTCACCCTTAACCCACGACCTCATGTTCCAGTCTCAACCAATCTCGGTGAAAAATGACTGCTTATATTATCAATGCCCCTCACAATTTTATATACCTTTATGAAATCTCCCCTCATTCTCCTACACTCCAGGGAGTAAAGTTCTAACCTATTCAACCTTTCCCAATAACTTAGATCCTCAAGTCCTGGCATCATCTTTGTAAATTTTCTCCACACTCTTTCAATCTTACTAATATCTTTCCTGTAGGTAACTGATCAGAACTGCACGCAATGCTCCAAATCTGACCTCATCAATGTCTTATACAATTTCAACATAACATCCCAACTCCTGTACTCAGTACTTTGATCTATGAAGGCCAATGTGCCGAAAGCTCTCTTTATGACCCTATCTAAATGTGACACCACTTTCATGGAATTATGGATCTACCTCTCTTCTACTGCACTCCTCAGTGTGTAAGTCCTATTCTTGTTGGTCCTTGCAAAGTGCAACACACCACACTTGTCAACATTGAATTCCTTCTGCCACTTTTCAGCTCAATTTTCCAGCTGGCCCAGGTCCTGCTGAAAACTTTGCTGGTCTTCCTCGCTGTCCACTACACCCCAGTCTTGGTGTCATCAGAAAACTTGCAGATCCAGTTTACTATATCATCATCCAGATCATCATTGATATGGGTGACAAACAACAATGGACCCAGCACTCATCCCGGCGGTACTCCTTTAGTTACAAGCCTCCAATCAGAGAGAGACAACCATCTATTATCACTCTCTGGCTTCTCCCACAAACCCAGCCAATGTCTAATTCATTTTACAACTCATCTTGAATGACAAATGTCCAAATCTCTTGACCAAACTCCCATGTGGGACCTTGTCAAAGGCCTTGCTAAATTCCATGTAGACAACATCTATGGTCTTGCTTTCATCACTGTTCCTGGTAATTTCCTTGAAAGATTCTGTAAGATTGATTAGACACAAGTCATGTTGACCATCTCTAATTAGTCCACATCTATCCAAATATTATATGCCCTATCTCTTAGAATACCCTCCAATAACTTACCCACTACTGATGTCAGACTCACCAACCTGTAATTTTCTGAGCCTTTCTTAAACAAAAGAACAACATTAGCTATGTTGTAATCCTCTGGCACTCACCAGTTGCTAAGGACATTTTGAATATCTCTGCTAGGGCCCCTGCAATTTCTGCATTAGCATCCCACTGAGTCTGAGGGAACACATTGTCAGGCCCTGGGGATCTATCAGGTCTAATTTGCCTCAAGACAGCAAACACCTCCTCCCCTGTAGTCCATGTCACTGCTGCTTTGCCTTGCTGCTATAGACTCTGCGGCTGTCTCCCAAGTAAATAAACGTGCAAAAAAGTCCATTTCAAATCTCCCCCATCTCTTTTGACTCTATGCATAGGTGACCACTCTGATCTTCAAGAGGACCCATTTTATCCCTTGCTATCCTTTGACTCTGCAGAATCCATTCGGATTCTCCTTCGTCATGCCTTCAATTAGTCTTCCTGGTCGCCTTCTTAAGTGTTCTCTTAATCGCTGCTGCGAGATAACGCTGCAGTTCTATACAACTCTGGTTAGACCACACTTGGAGTATTGTGTTCATTCCTGGTCACCTGGACTAGCGAGTGTCTCTTGTGAGGATAGTTTGAGTGAGCTTGGACTTCTCTTTTTGGAACAAGGCGGTATGAGAGGTAATTTGACAGAGATGTGCAAGATGATATAACAAGATTATATAAAAGGGAGGTAAGAGTTGATATTGGAAAATGATGCTGATGATGTAGTAATGGAGGACAAAAAATGGCATATGAACTTAATGGGTATTTTGCATCTGTCTTCACTGTGGAAGACTCTAGCAATGAGCCAGAGGTCTGTGAGTGTCAAGGAGCAGGAGGGAGTGCCATTGCTATTACAAAGGATAAAGTATAAGGCAAGGTGGCTTTTCCTGGAGTCCTGAGAGAGGTTGCTGAAGAGATAACAGATGCATTGGTTATGATCTTTAAATAAACACTTGATTCTGGCATGGTCCCGGAGGACTGGAAAATTGCAAATGTCACTCCACTCTTCAAGAAGGGAGGAAGGCAAAAGAAAGGAAATTTACGGCCAGTTAGTCTAACCTCAGTGGTTGGGAAAGTGTTGGAGTCTATTATTAAGGATGAGGTTTCGAGGTCCTTGGAGACTAATGATAAAATAAGTCAAAGTCAGCATGGTTTCTGTGAAGGGAAATCTTGCCTGACAAATCTGTTAGAGTTCTTCAAGGAAGTAACACACAGGGTGGACAAAGGAGAGACAGTGGATGTCATTCACTTGGATGTTCAGAAGGCATTTGATAAGGTGCCACACATGAGGCTGCTGAACAAGATAAAATCCTGTGGCGTTACAGGAAAGATACTGACATGGATAGAAGAATGACTGACAGGCAGGAGGCAGCAAGTGGGAATAATGCCTGCAGGTGACCAGTGGTGTTCCACGGGGTCTCTGTTAAGACCGATTCTATTTCCGTTATATGTCAATGATTTGGATGATGGCTTTGTTGTAAAGTTTGTAGATGATATGAAGATTGGTGGAGGGGCAGGTAGTTTTGAGGAGGTAGAGAGGCTAGAGAAGGACTTAGACAGATTAGGAGAATGGGAAAAGAAATAGCAGATGGAATACAGTGTCAGGAAGTGTATGGTTATGCACTTTGGTACAAGAAATGGAAATGTTGACTATTTTCTAAATGGACATAATATACAAAGTAACTGAGATGCAAGCGGATCTGGGAGTCCCTATGCAGGATCCTCTAAAGGTTCATTTGCAAGTTAAATCTGTGGTGAGGAAGGCAAATGCAATGTTAGCATTCATTTCAAGAGGACTAGAATATAAAAGCAAGGATGTAATGTTAAGACTTTATAAAGCACTGGTGATGCCTCACTTGGAGTATTGTCAGCAGTTTGGGCACCTTAACTTAGAAAGGATGTGTTGAAATGGAGAGGGTTCAAAGGAGGTTCACGAAAATGATTCCAGGATTGAACGGTTTGTCATATGAAGAGTGTCTGATTGGTCCGGGCTTGTGTTCATTAGAATTCAGAAGAATGAAGGGTGACCTCATTGAATGGTGACAGGGCTTGATAGAGTGGACGTGGAGAGGTTGTTTTCTACGGTGGAGGAGTCTAAGACCAGACAGCACAGCCTCAGAATAGAGTGGTGCCCTTTAAGAATGGAGATTTCTCTCGCTAAGGATGGTGGATCTGTGTAATTCTTTGCCAAGGCAGCTGTGGAGGCCAAGTCTTTGTGTATATTTAAGGCAGATGTTGATAGATTCTTGATTGGTCAGGGCATGAAGGGATACGGGGAGAAGGCAGGATACTGGGGCTGAGACGAAAAGTGGATCAGCCACGATGAAATGGCGGAGCAGACTCGATGGTCCAAATGGCCTAATTCTGCTCCTATATCTTATTTCAGAGGCCTGAATGTTTTGTAGATAATACTAATTACATTTTAATTTGAAACTGTTAATAGATTTGTGAACACCTGATTACTGTATGTACTTCTGTGAGTGAATAAATTTGTGTAAAATTGTAAAAAGGAACGGGGTAGTCAAGGAGAGAACAAAGGAGACACTAGGGACTGCAGATGTTGGAAATGAGACAAGAACACAAAGTGTTGGATGATCTCAGTGGGTGAAGCAGCATCTGTGGAGATGGTGGGGATGGGGAAGGAATTTTTGGCATCTCAGGTTCAAGAGCCTTATGTCCTGCACCACCAGGTTCAGGAATAGTTACAATCCTACACCCATCAGGCTCCTGAAACAGCATGGATAACTTCACTCACCTCAACGCTGAACTGATTCTAATCCCTACACTCCTCCAACCCTCCCCTCCTCCAATCACTTTAAAATTAAGGCCAGCTGTATTAGCCATTGGAAAAATCTCTGGTTATCCACTCTATCAATGCCTCCTAAGACATAGGAGCCGAATGAGGCCATTCAGCCCATCGAGTCTGCTCCGCCATTCCATCATGGCTGATCCCACTCAACCCCATACACCTGCCTTCTTGCCACATCCTTTGATGCCCCGACCGATCAGGAAACAATTAACTTTAGCCTTAAATATACACATGGACTTGGCCTCCACTGCAATCTGTGGCAGAAGATTCCTCAGACTAACCTCTCTCTGGCTAAGAAAAGTTCCTCCTTGCCTCCATTCTAAAAGGTCACCCCTCAATTTTGAGGCTGTGCCCTCTAGTTTTGGATAAACCTCCCCCCAAAGGAAACATCCTCTCCATATCCACCCTGTCTAGTCCTTTCAATATTCGGTAGGTTTCAATGAGATTCCCCATATTCTTCTAAATTCCAGTGAAACAGGCCCAAAGTTGCCAAAGGCTCCTCATATGTTAACCCCTTCATTCCCAGAATCATCCTTGTGAGCCTCCTCTGGACTCTCTCCAGTGACAACACATCCTTTCTGAGATATGGGGCTCAAAACTGTTGACAATACTCCAGGTGTGGCCTGACCAGTGACTGATAAAGGCTTAGCATTATCTCCTTGTTTTCATATTCTATTCCCCTTGAAATAAATGCCAACATTGCATTTGCCTTCTTTACCGCAGACTCAACCTGTAAATTAACCTTCGGGGAAACTTGCACAAGGACTCCCAAGTCCCACTGCACCTCTGCTGTTTGAACCTTCTCCCATTTCGGTAACAGTCCACAGTATAGCTCCTTTTACCAAAATGCATTCTCATACATTTCCCAACACTGTATTCCATCGGCCACTTTTTTGCCCATTCTTCCAATTTGTCTAAGTCCTGCTGCAATCACATTGCTTCCTCACACTACCTACCCCTCCACCTATCTTCACTTCATCTGCAGACTTTGCCACAAAGCCGTCGATTATATTATCCATATCATTGTCAAACAGTGTGAAAAGTAGTGGTCCCGATACAGACCCCCGTGGAACACCACTAGTCACCAGCAGCCAACCAGAAAAGGCTCCTTTTATTCCCAGTCTTTGCTTCCTGCCGATCAGCCATTGCTTTATCCATGTTAGAATCTTTCCTGTAATACCATGGGCTCATAGCTTGTTAAGCAGCCTCATGTGTGGCACTTTGTCAAAGGCTTCACAGAAATCCAAATACACAACATCAACCAATTCTTCTTTGTCTATTCTGCTTGCTATTTCTTCAAAAAATTCCAACAGATTTGTCAGGCAAGATTCTCCCTTGAGGAAACCATGCTGACTATGGCCTATTTTATCATGTGCCTTCAGGATCCAGATGATTGTAGTGTTATAACTGTTTCTGAACACTGGTGTGAGACCCTAAGGCTTCTACACCTGAAATGTTGACCATTCCTATTCCCCAACATCACCCTCCGCACACACAGATGTTTCAACCCACTGAATTCCCCCAATACTTGGTGTGCTGTTCTAGATTGCAGCATCTGGTGTCTCATCTGTCCTGTCTTCCCTACCCCATTCTGCGTTGTGAACTGTGACGGGATTCGAATCTGGGAGAACCTGCCTCGACCCTGGGCCTATCAACAGAGGCACCTCCCGAGAGCTCCCTCCTCTCTCCCATTCTTGCCTCTGGAACGTGCTACGAGATCGCACACAGGACCTGTTCTCAATTACAAATGTAAGAGATTCTGCAGGTGCTGGAAGTCCAGAGCAACACACATAGAAAATGCTGGAGAGGAACTCAGCAGGTCAGGGTGTGTGTGTGTGTGTGTGTGTGTGTGTGTGTGTGTGTGTGTGTGTGTGTGTGTGTGTGTGTGTGTGTGTGTGTGTGTGTGTGTGTGTGTGTGTGTGTGTGTGTGTGTGTGTGTGTGAGTGTGTGAGAGTGTGTGTGTGTGAGTGAGTGTGAGTGTGTGAGAGTGTGTGTGTGAGTGTGTGTGTATGAGTGTGAGTGTGTGAGAGAGTGTGTGTGAGTGAGTGTGAGAGTGTGTGTGTGTGAGTGAGTGTGAGTGTGTGTGAGTGTGTATGTGAGTGTGTGTGTGAGTGTGAGTGTGTGAGAGAGTGTGTGTGAGTGAGTGTGAGAGTGTGTGTGTGTGAGTGTGTGAGTGAGTGTGAGTGTGTGAGAGTGTGTGTGTGAGTGTGTGAGAGTGTGGGTGAGTGTGTGAGAGTGTGTGTGAGTGTGGGTGTATGTGTGAGTGAGTGTGTGTGTGTGTGTGTGTGTGAGTGTGTGAGAGTGTGTGTGTGTGAGTGTGAGTGTGTGAGAGTGTGTGTGTGTGTGCGCGGCTCAGAAGCTGGATCCTTGGCCCAGGGTATCGATGCAATCACGAAGAAGAAGCCCCTCATCTACAGGAGTGATTTACAGCAACGAGTGAACTCGCTGACCTACACGGTCACTGAGAACAGGCAAACTTCACATAAACAGCAGCTGAGACGGGGACTGAACCCACTTCTCTGGGCAGCAGAACTCAGCAGGTCAGGCAGCGCCAGGTCCTGGCGGAGGGTCTCAGCCCGAAACATCGGCTGCTCATTCCCCTCCATAGATGCTGCCTGACCTGCTGAGTTCCTCCAGCATTCTATGTGCTGTCTTTTATTTACTTTATTTAGAGGTTTCTGTTTTTACACAGCTATAAAAGTTTATTTACAACACATATACACAAGAAGCAGACATTCAATATTTACAAGACAGTGAGTATACTCAGATTAAATATGGTTACTATCGTCTATAAAACAGTCAATACCCCAGTGAGGGGGGGAGGGGGCACCGCTCACAGAAGTCTCACAAAGTGCCTGTCGAAACCGCATGCTCCCTCTCCAAGGATACAGCACGGTAACATGCCCTCCCGGCCCAACTACACCCATGTCAGCAATCCACCTACTGACCCGATCACCTTTGGACTGTGGGGAAAGTGGGGGCGCCTCGAGGAAACCCGGGCGGCCACCTGGGGGGGAGGGGGGGGGAATGTAAAATCTCTTCACCAGCATTTTGCGTGTGCCGTTTCCGATCACTGTGTGTCCAAGGACGGGTTGATGATTTGGGTGGGAAGCAGACACAGGTACCCCGACACGCCGGTGCGAGCCGCGGCTCCGTGGCCGCTGCGTTGTCAGCTCGGTCTGAAACCTCCTTACAACTGCTGGTGTCCGAAAGCCGTGTTTACACAGCTGAGGCGAGCTGTGTGCCTGAAGAATGATTGAACGTGACACCCACACACAGGCACAAGGGCGGCTCCATCTGCCAGACCCGCACTTCACCCGTAATTCAAACCAGACTGACAAATGGGTGCTGGCCCCTCTCCGCAGTCTGGCTCCAAAAACTCTGCTGCCCCACAATCTCCCTTCCTGCCCTTCCATTACAGTCTCCCTCTCTCATTCAACAGTTCCCCAATCACTCACACTCCCTCTCTCTCCTTATCCCTATCCCTCGCCTCCAGCCCACTCTCCCTCCTCAATCCTCTGCTTCTTTCTGCTGCCCCACATTTACCCTTCCCCCTCTCCCCTTACAATTGCCCACTCATTCAATAGTTGCCCAATCAATCCCACACCCTCCCTCTCTGACTCCCCACCCTCTCTCTTTCTCTGTCTCAGCCTCCTCACTCATTCTCACCCTGCCCTCCCTCGCTCTGCCTTCCCAGTCTCCCTCTGCTACCCCTCATGCCACCATTCCTTTCTCTCGTTCTGCCTCTCTGCTTCCCCATCGTCTCCTTCCTTCTCACTTTCTACCTCTCTCTTCTCTCTCCCTCTCTCAATATCTCCCAATATGCCAAAACCCCTCTCTCTCTCTCTGCTACCCCTCCACCACTCCCTGTCTACTTCTGCCTCTATCTCCCAAAGTATCAGTCCCTTATGTACATGAGGGACCGTCCCCCAGAGAGGGTCAGTGTGTGTGAGGGACCGTCCCCCAGTGATGGTCAGTGTGTGTGTGGGACCGTCCCCCAGTGAGGGTCAATGTGTGTGTGGGACTGTCCCCCAGTGAGGGTCAGTGTGTGTGTGGGAACCATCCCCCAGTGGGGGTCAGTGTGTGTGGGACCGTCCCCCAGTGAGGGTCAGTGTGTGTGTGGGACCGTCCCCCAGTGAGGGTCAGTGTGTGTGGGACTGTCCCCCAGTGAGGGTCAGTGTGTGTGTGGGACCGTCCCCCAGTGAGGGTCAGTGTGTGTGAGGGACCATCCCACAGTGAGGGTCAGTGTGTGTGTGGGACTGTCCCCCAGAGAGGGTCAGTGTGTGTGTGGGATCGTCCCCCAGTGATGGTCAGTGTGTGTGTGGGACCGTCCCCCAGTGAGGGTCAGTGTGTGTGTGGGACTGTCCCCCAGTGAGGGTCAGTGTGTGTGAGGGACCGTCCCCCAGAGAGGGTCAGTGTGTGTGTGGGATCGTCCCCCAGTGAGGGTCAGTGTGAGTGTGGGACTGTCCCCCAGTGAGGGTCAGTGTGTGTGTGGGACCGTCCCCCCAGTGAGGGTCAGTGTGTGTGGGACCGTTTCCCAGTGAGGGTCAGTGTGTGTGGGGGACTGTCCCCCAGTGAGGGTCAGTGTGTGTGTGTGTGTGTGTGTGGGACCGTCCCCCAGTGAGGATCAGTGTGTGTGTGGGACCGTCCCCCAGTGAGGGTCAGTGTGTGTGGAACCGTCCCCCCAGTGAGGGTCAGTGTGTGTGTGGGACCGTCCCCAGTGAGGGTCAGTGTGTGTGTGGGATCGTCCCCCAGTGAGGGTCAGTGTGTGTGTGGGACTGTCCCCCAGTGAGGGTCAGTGTGTGTGTGTGGGGGACCGTTTCCCAGTGAGGGTCAGTGTGTGTGTGGGACTGTCCCCCAGTGAGGGTCAGTGTGTGTGTGTGGGGGACCGTTTCCCAGTGAGGGTCAGTGTGTGTGGGGGACCGTCCCCCAGTGAGGGTCAGCGTGTGAGTGGGACCGTCCCCCAGTGAGGGTCAGTGTGTGTGGAACCGTCCCCCCAGTGAGGGTCAGTGTGTGTGTGGGACCATCCCCCAGTGAGGGTCAGTGTGTGTGTGGGATCGTCCCCCAGTGAGGGTCAGTGTGTGTGTGGGACTGTCCCCCAGTGAGGGTCAGTGTGTGTGTGTGTGGGACCGTTTCCCAGTGAGGGTCAGTGTGTGTGGGGGACTGTCCCCCAGTGAGGGTCAGTGTGTGTGTGTGTGTGGGACCGTCCCCCAGTGAGGATCAGCGTGTGTGTGGGACCGTCCCCCAGTGAGGGTCAGTGTGTGTGGAACCGTCCCCCCAGTGAGGGTCAGTGTGTGTGTGGGACCGTCCCCCAGTGAGGGTCAGTGTGTGTGTGGGATCGTCCCCCAGTGAGGGTCAGTGTGTGTGTGGGACTGTCCCCCAGTGAGGGTCAGTGTGTGTGTGTGTGGGACCGTTTCCCAGTGAGGGTCAGTGTGTGTGGGGGACCGTCCCCCAGTGAGGGTCAGTGTGTGTGTGGGACCGTTTCCCAGTGAGGGTCAGTGTGTGTGTGGGACCGTGCCCCAGTGAGGGTCAGTGTGTGTGTGGGGACCATCCCCCAGTGAGGGTCAGTGTGTGTGGGACCGTTTCCCAGTGAGGGTCAGTGTAAGTGTGGGACCGTCCCCCAGTGAGGGTCAGTGTGTGTGTGGGACTGTTCCCCAGTGAGGGTCAGTGTGTGTGAGGGACCGTCCCCCGGTGAGGGTCAGTGTGTGTGTGGGACCGTACCCCAGTGAGGGTCAGTGTGTGTGTGGGACTGTCCCCCAGTGAGGGTCAGTGTGTGTGGGACCGTTTCCCAGTGAGGGTCAGTGTGAGTGTGTGGGACCGTTTCCCAGTGAGGGTCAGTGTGTGTGTGGGACCATTCCCCAGTGAGGGTCAGTGTGTGTGAGTCTATCCCCCAGTGAGGGTCAGTGTGAGTGTGTGACCGTTTCCCAGTGAGGGTCAGTGTGTGTGTGGGATCATACCCCAGTGAGGTTCAGTGTGTGTGAGGGACCGTACCCCGGTGAGGGTCAGTGTGTGTGTGGGACCGTACCCCAGTGAGGGTCAGTGTGTGTGTGGGACCATCCCCCAGTGAGGTTCAGTGTGGGTGAGGGACCGTCCCCCGGTGAGGGTCAGTGTGTGTGTGGGACCGTACCCCAGTGAGGGTCAGTGTGTGTGTGGGTCCGCCCCCAGTGAGGATCAGTGTGTGTGTGGGACCGTCCCCCAGTGAGGGTCAGTGTGTGTGTGGGAACGTCCCCCAGTGAGGGTTAGTGTGTGTGTGGGACTGTCCCTCAGTGAGGGTCAATGTGTGTGTGGGACCGTTCCCCAGTGAGGGTCAGTGTGTGTGGGACCGTCCCCGTGTGTGTGTGTGTGTGTGTGGGACCGTCCCCCAGTGAGGGACAGTGTGAGTGTGGGACTGTCCCCCAGTGAGGGTCAGTGTGTGTGTGGGACCGTCCCCCAGTGAGGGTCAGTGTGTGTGTGGGACCATCCCCCAGTGATGGTCAGTGTGTGTGTGGAACCGTCCCCCAGTGAGGATCAGTGTGTGTGTGGGACCGTTCCCCAGGGAGGGTCAGTGTGTGTGTGGGACCGTTCCCCAGTGAGGGTCAGTGTGTGTGGAACCGTCCCCGTTTGTGTGTGTGTGTGTGGGACCGTCCCCCAGTGAGGGTCAGTGTGTGCATGGGACCGTGTCTCAGTGAGGGTCAGTGTGTGTGTGGAACCGTCCCCCAGTGAGGATCAGTGTGTGTGTGGAACCGTCCCCCAGTGAGGATCAGTGTGTGTGTGGGACTGTCCCCCAGTGAGGGTCAGTGTGTGTGTGGAACCGTCCCCCAGTGAGGATCAGTGTGTGAGTGGGACTGTCCCCCAGTGAGGGTCAGTGTGTGTGTGGGACCATCCCCCAGTGATGGTCAGTGTGTGTGTGGAACCGTCCCCCAGTGAGGATCAGTGTGTGTGTGGGACCGTTCCCCAGGGAGGGTCAGTGTGTGTGTGGGACCGTTCCCCAGTGAGGGTCAGTGTGTGTGGGACCGTCCCCGTGTGTGTGTGTGTGTGTGGGACCGTCCCCCAGTGAGGGTCAGTGTGTGCATGGGACCGTGTCCCAGTGAGGGTCAGTGTGTGTGTGGAACCGTCCCCCAGTGAGGATCAGTGTGTGTGTGGAACCGTCCCCCAGTGAGGATCAGTGTGTGTGTGGGACTGTCCCCCAGTGAGGGTCAGTGTGTGTGTGGAACCGTCCCCCAGTGGGGGTCAGTGTGTGTGTGGAACCGTCCCCCAGTGAGGATCAGTGTGTGTGTGGGACCATCCCCCAGTGATGGTCAGTGTGTGTGTGGAACCGTCCCCCAGTGAGGATCAGTGTGTGTGTGGGACCGTTCCCCAGTGAGGGTCAGTGTGTGTGTGGGACCGTCCCCGTGTGTGTGTATGTGTGTGGGACCGTTCCCCAGTGAGGGTCAGTGTGTGTGTGGGACCGTCCCCGTGTGTGTGTATGTGTGTGGGACCGTTCCCCAGTGAGGGTCAGTGTGTGTGTGGGACCGTCCCCGTGTGTGTGTATGTGTGTGGGACCGTCCCCCAGTGAGGGACAGTGTGAGTGTGGGACTGTCCCCCAGTGAGGGTCAGTGTGTGTGTGGAACCGTCCCCCAGTGAGGATCAGTGTGTGTGTGGGACTGTCCCCCAGTGAGGGTCAGTGTGTGTGTGGGACCATCCCCCAGTGATGGTCAGTGTGTGTGTGGAACCGTCCCCCAGTGAGGATCAGTGTGTGTGTGGGACCGTTCCCCAGGGAGGGTCAGTGTGTGTGTGGGACCGTTCCCCAGTGAGGGTCAGTGTGTGTGGGACCGTCCCCGTGTGTGTGTGTGTGTGTGGGACCGTCCCCCAGTGAGGGTCAGTGTGTGCATGGGACCGTGTCCCAGTGAGGATCAGTGTGTGTGTGGAACCGTCCCCCAGTGAGGATCAGTGTGTGTGTGGAACCGTCCCCCAGTGAGGATCAGTGTGTGTGTGGGACTGTCCCCCAGTGAGGGTCAGTGTGTGTGTGGAACCGTCCCCCAGTGGGGGTCAGTGTGTGTGTGGAACCGTCCCCCAGTGAGGATCAGTGTGTGTGTGGGACCATCCCCCAGTGATGGTCAGTGTGTGTGTGGGACCGTCCCCGTGTGTGTGTATGTGTGTGGGACCGTTCCCCAGTGAGGGTCAGTGTGTGTGTGGGACCGTCCCCGTGTGTGTGTATGTGTGTGGGACCGTTCCCCAGTGAGGGTCAGTGTGTGTGTGGGACCGTCCCCGTGTGTGTGTATGTGTGTGGGACCGTCCCCCAGTGAGGGTCAGTGTGTGTGTGGGACCATCCCCCAGTGATGGTCAGTGTGTGTGTGGAACCGTCCCCCAGTGAGAGTCAGTGTGTGTGTGGGACCGTGTCCCAGTGAGGGTCAGTGTGTGTGTGGGACCGTCCCCGTGTGTGTGTATGTGTGTGGGACCGTCCCCCAGTGAGGGTCAGTGTGTGTGTGGGACCATCCCCCAGTGATGGTCAGTGTGTGTGTGGAACCGTCCCCCAGTGAGGATCAGTGTGTGTGTGGGACCGTTCCCCAGTGAGGGTCAGTGTGTGTGTGGGACCGTCCCCCAGTGAGAGTCAGTGTGTGTGTGGGACCGTGTCCCAGTGAGGGTCAGTGTGTGTGTGGGACCGTCCCCGTGTGTGTGTATGTGTGTGGGACCGTCCCCCAGTGAGGGTCAGTGTGTGTGTGGGACCATCCCCCAGTGATGGTCAGTGTGTGTGTGGAACCGTCCCCCAGTGAGGATCAGTGTGTGTGTGGGACCGTTCCCCAGTGATGGTCAGTGTGTGTGTGGGACCGTCCCCCAGTGAGGGTCAGTGTGTGTGTGGGACCGTTCCCCAGTGAGGGTCAGTGTGTGTTCACCCCGTGACTCTCAGTCGGGCTGGGAACGGTGGGATTGTGTCAAGCTGTGATGGAGGGAGTGTTGCATCCTGAGAGTGAAGGAAAAGCCAGACAGTGACAGAGAGGAGAATGAGTTACAAGATGGACGGTGTGAGGATGATTGGGACGAGGGTGATTTGCAAGCTTCTGTGTCACTGGGATTCGAAATTCGGTGATCCCACAGCGCCACCTAGTGGCACAGGCACTGAGCGAGGACTGGACCGTCAGTTGGTCACTGGGAGTTTGGGATGGGATGGATACTGGTCAGTGCGGTCACTGGGATGGGATGGACACTGGTCAGTGTGGTCACTGGGAGCTGTGGGATGGGATGGACACTCGTCAGTTGGTCACTGGGAGTGTGGGATGGGATGGACACTGGTCAGTGTGGTCACTGGGAGTGTGGGATGGGATGGACACTGGTCCATTGGTCACTGGGACTGTGGGATGGGATGGGCACTGGTCCATTGGTCACTGGGAGATGTGGGATGGGCTGGTCACTGGTCAGTGGGGTCTTTGGGGTCTGTGGGAGGGATGGTCACCGGTCAGTGTGGTCAGTGGGGTCTGTGGGAGGGATGGTCACTGGTCAGAGTGGTCAGTGGGGTCTGTGGGAGGGATGGTCACTGGTCAGTGGGGTCTGTGGGAGGGATGGTCACTGGTCAATGTGGTCAGTGGGGTCTGTGGGAGGGATGGTCACAGGTCAGTGGGGTCTGTGGGAGGGATGGTCACTGGTCAGTGTGGTCAGTGGGGTCTGTGGGAGGGATGGTCACTGGTCAGTGTGGTCAGTGTGGTCTGTGGGAGGGATGGTCACTGGTCACTGTGGTCAGTGGGGTCTGTGGGAGGGATGGTCACCGGTCAGTGGGGTCTGTGGGAGGGATTGTCACTGGTCAGTGTGGTCAGTGGGGTCTGTGGGAGGGATGGTCACTGGTCACTGTGGTCAGTGGGGTCTGTGGGAGGGATGGTCACTGGTCAGTGGGGTCTGTGGGAGGGATGGTCACTGGTCAGTGTGGTCAGTGGGGTCTGTGGGAGGGATGGTTACTGGTCAATGGGGTCAGTGTGGTCTGTGGGAGGGATGGTCACCGGTCAGTGTGGTCAGTGGGGTCTGTGGGAGGGATGGTCACTGGTCAGTGGCGTCAGTGTGGTCTGTGGGAGGGATGGTCACCGGTCAGTGTGGTCAGTGGGGTCTGTGGGAGGGATAGTCACTGGTCAGTGTGGTCAGTGTGGTCAGTGGGGTCTGTGTGAGGGATGGTCACCGGTCAGTGGGGTCTGTGGGAGGGTTGGTCACTGGTCAGTTTGGTCAGTGGGATCTGTGGGAGCGATGGTCACTGGTCAGTGGGGTCAGTGGGGTCTGTGGGAGGGATGTTCACTGGTCAGTGTGGTCAGTGGGAGGGATGTTCACTGGTCAGTGTGGTCAGTGGGAGGGATGGTCACCGGTCAGTGGGGTCTGTGGGAGGGATGGTCACCGGTCAGTGGGTCAGTGGGAGGGATGGTCACAGGTCAGTGTGGTCAGTGGGGTCTGTGGGATGGATGGTCACTGGTCAGTGGGGTCTGTGGGAGGGATGGTCACTGGTCAATGTGGTCAGTCGGGTCTGTGGGAGGGATAGTCACTGGTCAGTGGGGTCTGTGGGAGGGATGGTCACTGGTCAGTGTGGTCAGTGGGGTCTGTGGGAGGGATGGTCACTGGTCAGTGTGGTCAGTGGGGTCTGTGGGATGGATGGTCACCGGTCAGTGGGGTCTGTGGGAGGAATGGTCACCAGTCAGTGTGGTCAGTGGGAAGGATGGTCACTGGTCAATGTGGTCAGTGGGGTCTGTGGGAGGGATGGTCACCGGTCAGTGTGGCCAGTGGGGTCTGTGGGAGGGATGGTCACTGGTCAGTGTGGTCTGTGGGGTCTGTGGGAGGGATGGTCACCTGTCAATGTGGTCAGTGGGAGGGATGTTCAATGGTCAGTGGGGTCTGTGGGAGGGATGGTCACTGGTCAGTGTGGTCTGTGGGGTCTGTGGGAGGGATGGTCACCGGTCAGTGTGGTCAGCGGGGTCTGTGGGAGGGATGGTCACTGGTCAGTGGGCTCTGTGGGAGGGATTGTCACTGGTCAGTGTGGTCAGTGGGGTCTGTGGGAGGGATGGTCACTGGTCAGTGTGGTCAGTGGGGTCTGTGGGAGGGATGGTCACTGGTCAGTGGGGTCTGTGGGAGGGATCGTCACTGGTCAGTGTGGTCAGTGGGAGGGATGGTCAATTGTCAGTGGGGTCTGTGGGAGGGATGGTCACCGGTCAGTGGGGTCTTTGGGAGGGATGGTCACAGGTCAGTGTGGTCAGTGGGGTCTGTGGGAGGGATGGTCACTGGTCAGTGTGGTCAGTTGGAGGGATGGTCAGTGGTCAGTGTGGTCTTTGGGAGGGATGGTCACCGGTCAGTGTGGTCAGTGGGGTCTGTGGGAGGGATCGTCACTGGTCAGTGTGGCCAGTGGGAGGGATGGTCAATTGTCAGTGGGGTCTGTGGGAGGGATGGTCACCGGTCAGTGGGGTCTTTGGGAGGGATGGTCACAGGTCAGTGTGGTCAGTGGGGTCTGTGGGAGGGATGGTCACTGGTCAGTGTGGTCAGTTGGAGGGATGGTCAGTGGTCAGTGTGGTCTTTGGGAGGGATGGTCACCGGTCAGTGTGGTCAGTGGGGTCTGTGGGAGGGATGGTCACTGGTCAGTGTGGTCAGTTGGAGGAATGGTCACAGATCAGTGTGGTCTGTGGGAGGGATGGTCACCGGTCAGTGTGGTCAGTGGGGACTGTGGGAGGGATGGTCACTGGTCAATGTGGTCAGTGGGGTCTGTGGGAGGGATAGTCACCGGTCATTGTGGTCAGTGGGAGGGATGGTCACCGGTCAGTGGGGTCTCTGGGAGGGATGGTCACTGGTCAGTGGGGTCTGTGGGAGGGATGGTCACTGGTCAGTTTGGTCAGTGGGATCTGTGGGAGGGATGTTCACTGGTCAGTGGGGTTGAGTGGGGTCTGTGGGAGGGATGTTCACTGGTCAGTGTGGTCAGTGGGAGGGATGGTCACCGGTCAGTGGGGTCTGTGGGAGGGATGGACACCGGTCAGTGGGGTCAGTGGGAGGGATGGTCACAGGTCAGTGTGGTCAGTAGAGTCTGTGGGAGGGATGGTCACTGGTCAGTAGCGTCAGTGGGGTCTGTGGGAGGGATGGTCACAGGTCATTGTGGTCTGTGGGAGGGATGGTCACTGGTCAATGTGGTCAGTGGGGTCTGTGGGAGGTATAGTCACTGGTCAGTGGGGTCTGTGGGAGGGATGGTCACTGGTCAGTGTGGTCAGTGTGGTCTGTGGGAGTGATGTTCACTGGTCAGTGTGGTCAGTGGGGTCTGTGGGATGGATGGTCACCGGTCAGTGGGGTCTGTGGGAGGGATGGTCACTGGTCAATGTGGTCAGTGGGAGGGATGGTCACTGGTCAGTGGGGTCTGTGGGAGGGATGGTCACTGGTCAGTGTGGTCAGTGGGGTCTGTGGGAGGGATGTTCACTGATCAGTGTGGTCAGTGGGAGGGATGGTCACCGGTCAGTGGGGTCTGTGGGAGGGATGGACACCGGTCAGTGGGGTCAGTGGGAGGGATGGTCACAGGTCAGTGTGGTCAGTAGAGTCTGTGGGAGGGATGGTCACTGGTCAGTAGCGTCAGTGGGGTCTGTGGGAGGGATGGTCACAGGTCATTGTGGTCTGTGGGAGGGATGGTCACTGGTCAATGTGGTCAGTGGGGTCTGTGGGAGGTATAGTCACTGGTCAGTGGGGTCTGTGGGGGGGATGGTCACTGGTCAGTGTGGTCAGTGGGGTCTGTGGGAGTGATGTTCACTGGTCAGTGTGGTCAGTGGGGTCTGTGGGATGGATGGTCACCGGTCAGTGGGGTCTGTGGGAGGGATGGTCACTGGTCAATGTGGTCAGTGGGAGGGATGGTTACTGGTCAATGTGGTCAGTGGGGTCTGTGGGAGGGATGGTCACTGGTCAGTGTGGTCAGTGGGGTCTGTGGGAGGGATGGTCACTGGTCAGTGGAGTCAGTGAGGTCTGTGGGAGGGATGGTCACTGGTCAGTGTGGTCAGCGGGGTCTGTGGGAGGGATGGTCACTGGTCAGTGGGCTCTGTGGGAGGGATGGTCACTGGTCAGTGGGGTCTGTGGGAGGGATGTTCACTGGTCAGTGGGGTCTGTGGGAGGGATGGTCACTGGTCAGTGTGGTCTGTGGGGTCTGTGGGAGGGATGGTCACCGGTCAGTGTGGTCAGCGGGGTCTGTGGGAGGGATGGTCACTGGTCAGTGTGGTCAGTGGGGTCTGTGGGAGGGATGGTCACTGGTCAGTGTGGTCAGTGGGGTCTGTGGGAGGGATGGTCACCGGTCAGTGGGGTCAGTGGGAGGGATGGTCAATGGTCAGAGGGGTCAGTGGGGTCTGTGGGAGGGATGGTCACAGGTCAGTGTGGTCAGTGGGGTCTGTGGGAGGGATGGTCACTGGTCAGTGTGGTCTTTGGGAGGGATGGTCACCGGTCAGTGTGGTCAGTGGGGTCTGTGGGAGGGATGGTCACTGGTCAGTGTGGTCAGTTGGAGGAATGGTCACAGATCAGTGTGGTCAGTAGAGTCTGTGGGAGGGATGGTCACTGGTCAGTGTGGTCAGTGGGGTCTGTGGGAGGGATGGTCACAGGTCATTGTGGTCTGTGGGAGGTATAGTCACTGGTCAGTGGGGTCAGTGGGGTCTGTGGGAGGGATGTTCATTGGTCAGTGTGGTCAGTGGGAGGGATGGTCACCGGTCAGTGGGGTCTGTGGGAGGGATGGACACCGGTCAGTGGGGTCAGTGGGAGGGATGGTCACAGGTCAGTGTGGTCAGTGGGGTCTGTGGGAGGGATGGTCACTGGTCAGTAGGGTCAGTGGGGTCTGTGGGAGGGATGGTCACAGGTCATTGTGGTCTGTGGGAGGGATGGTCACTGGTCAATGTGGTCAGTGGGGTCTGTGGGAGGGATAGTCACTGGTCAGTGGGGTCTGTGGGAGGGATGGTCACTGTTCAGTGTGGTCAGTGGGGTCTGTGGGATGGATGGTCACCGGTCAGTGGGGTCTGTGGGAGGGATGGTCACCAGTCAGTGTGGTCAGTGGGAGGGATGGTCACTGGTCAATGTGGTCAGTGGGGTCTGTGGGAGGGTTGGTCACCTGTCAGTGTGGTCAGTGGGGTCTGTGGGAGGGATGTTCACTGGTCAGTGGGGTCTGTGGGAGGGATGGTCACTGGTCAGTGTGGTCTGTGGGTCTGTGGGAGGGATGGTCACTGGTCAGTGTGGTCATTGGGGTCTGTGGGAGGGATGGTCACTGGTCAGTGGGGTCTGTGGAAGGGATGGTCACTGGTCAGTGTGGTCAGTGGGGTCTGTGTGAGGGATGGTCACCGGTCAGTGGGGTCTGTGGGAGGGATGGTCACTGGTCAGTGGGGTCAGTGGGGTCTGTGGGAGGAATGGTCACAGGTCAGTGTGGTCTGTGGGAGGGATGGTCACTGGTCAATGTGGTCAGTGGGGTCTGTGTGAGGGATGGTCACCGGTCAGTGTGGTCAGTGGGGTCTGTGGGATGGATGGTCACCGGTCAGTGGGGTCTGTGGGAGGGATGGTCACTGGTCAATGTGGTCAGTGGGAGGGATGGTCACTGGTCAATGTGGTCAGTGGGGTCTGTGGGAGGGATGGTCACTGGTCAGTGTGGTCAGTGGGGTCTGTGGGAGGGATGGTCACTGGTCAGTGGAGTCAGTGAGGTCTGTGGGAGGGATGGTCACTGGTCAGTGTGGTCAGCGGGGTCTGTGGGAGGGATGGTCACTGGTCAGTGGGCTCTGTGGGAGGGATGGTCACTGGTCAGTGGGGTCTGTGGGAGGGATGTTCACTGGTCAGTGGGGTCTGTGGGAGGGATGGTCACTGGTCAGTGTGGTCTGTGGGGTCTGTGGGAGGGATGGTCACCGGTCAGTGTGGTCAGCGGGGTCTGTGGGAGGGATGGTCACTGGTCAGTGTGGTCAGTGGGGTCTGTGGGAGGGATGGTCACTGGTCAGTGTGGTCAGTGGGGTCTGTGGGAGGGATGGTCACCGGTCAGTGGGGTCAGTGGGAGGGATGGTCAATGGTCAGAGGGGTCAGTGGGGTCTGTGGGAGGGATGGTCACAGGTCAGTGTGGTCAGTGGGGTCTGTGGGAGGGATGGTCACTGGTCAGTGTGGTCTTTGGGAGGGATGGTCACCGGTCAGTGTGGTCAGTGGGGTCTGTGGGAGGGATGGTCACTGGTCAGTGTGGTCAGTTGGAGGAATGGTCACAGATCAGTGTGGTCTGTGGGAGGGATGGTCACCGGTCAGTGTGGTCAGTGGGGACTGTGGGAGGGATGGTCACTGGTCAATGTGGTCAGTGGGGTCTGTGGGAGTGATAGTCACCGGTCATTGTGGTCAGTGGGAGGGATGGTCACCGGTCAGTGGGGTCTGTGGGAGGGATGGTCACTGGTCAGTGGGGTCTGTGGGAGGGATGGTCACTGGTCAGTTTGGTCAGTGGGATCTGTGGGAGGGATGTTCACTGGTCAGTGGGGTCAGTGGGGTCTGTGGGAGGGATGTTCATTGGTCAGTGTGGTCAGTGGGAGGGATGGTCACCGGTCAGTGGGGTCTGTGGGAGGGATGGACACCGGTCAGTGGGGTCAGTGGGAGGGATGGTCACAGGTCAGTGTGGTCAGTGGGGTCTGTGGGAGGGATGGTCACTGGTCAGTAGGGTCAGTGGGGTCTGTGGGAGGGATGGTCACAGGTCATTGTGGTCTGTGGGAGGGATGGTCACTGGTCAATGTGGTCAGTGGGGTCTGTGGGAGGGATAGTCACTGGTCAGTGGGGTCTGTGGGAGGGATGGTCACTGTTCAGTGTGGTCAGTGGGGTCTGTGGGATGGATGGTCACCGGTCAGTGGGGTCTGTGGGAGGGATGGTCACCAGTCAGTGTGGTCAGTGGGAGGGATGGTCACTGGTCAATGTGGTCAGTGGGGTCTGTGGGAGGGTTGGTCACCTGTCAGTGTGGTCAGTGGGGTCTGTGGGAGGGATGTTCACTGGTCAGTGGGGTCTGTGGGAGGGATGGTCACTGGTCAGTGTGGTCTGTGGGTCTGTGGGAGGGATGGTCACTGGTCAGTGTGGTCATTGGGGTCTGTGGGAGGGATGGTCACTGGTCAGTGGGGTCTGTGGAAGGGATGGTCACTGGTCAGTGTGGTCAGTGGGGTCTGTGTGAGGGATGGTCACCGGTCAGTGGGGTCTGTGGGAGGGATGGTCACTGGTCAGTGGGGTCAGTGGGGTCTGTGGGAGGAATGGTCACAGGTCAGTGTGGTCTGTGGGAGGGATGGTCACTGGTCAATGTGATCAGTGGGGTCTGTGTGAGGGATGGTCACCGGTCAGTAGGATCTGTGGGAGGGATGGTCACTGGTCAGTGGGGTCTGTGGGAGGGATGGTCACTGGTCAGTGTGGTCAGTTGGAGGCATGGTCACTGGTCAGTGGGGTCTGTGGGAGGGATGGTCACTGGTCAGTGGGGTCTGTGGGAGGGATGGTCACTGGTCAGTGTGGTCAGTTGGAGGCATGGTCACTGGTCAGTGTGGTCAGTGGGAGGGATGGTCACTGGTCGGTGTGGTCTGTGGGAGGGATGGTCACTGGTCAGTGTGGTCAGTTGGAGGCATGGTCACTGGTCAGTGGGGTCTGTGGGAGGGATGGTCACCGGTCAGTGGGGTCTGTGGGAGGGATGGTCACAGGTCAGTGTGGTCAGTGGGGTCTGTGGGAGGGATGGTCACAGGTCAGTGTGGTCAGTGGGATCTGTGGGAGGGATGGTCACTGGTCAGTGTGGTCAGTTGGAGGCATGGTCACTGGTCAGTGGGGTCTGTGGGAGGGATGGTCACTGGTCAGTGTGGTCAGTGGGAGGGATGGTCACTGGTCAGTGTGGTCAGTTGGAGGCATGGTCACTGGTCAGTGGGGTCTGTGGGAGGGATAATCACAGGTCAGTGTGGTCAGTGAGGTCTGTGGGAGGGATGGTCACTGGTCAGTGTGGTCAGTTGGAGGGATGGTCACTGGTCAGTGGGGTCTGTGGGAGGTATGGTCACCGGTCAGTGGGGTCTGTGGGAGAGATAGTCACCGGTCAGTGGGGTCTGTGGGAGGGATGGTCACTGGTCAGTGGGGTCTGTGGGAGGGATGGTCACCGGTCAGTGTGGTCAGTGTGGTCTGTGGGAGGGATGGTCACCGGTCAGTGTGGTCAGTGTGGTCTGTGGGAGGGATGGTCACCGGTCAGTGTGGTCAGTGGGGTCTGTGGGAGGGATGGTCACCGGTCAGTGTGGTCAGTGGGGTCTGTGGGAGGGATGGTCACCGGTGAGTGTGGTCTGTGGGAGGGATGGTCACCGGTCAGTGTGGTCTGTGGGAGGAATGGTCACCGGTCAGTGTGGTCAGTTGGAGGGATGGTCACTGGTCAGTGGGGTCTGTGGGAGGGATAGTCACCGGTCAGTGGGGTCTGTGGGAGGGATGGTCACTGGTCAGTGGGGTCTGTGGGAGGGATGGTCACCGGTATGTGTGGTCAGTGTGGTCTGTGGGAGGGATGGTCACCGGTCAGTGTGGTCAGTGTGGTCTGTGGGAGGGATGGTCACCGGTCAGTGTGGTCAGTGGGGTCTGTGGGAGGGATGGTCACCGGTCAGTGTGGTCAGTGGGGTCTGTGGGAGGGATGGTCACCGGTGAGTGTGGTCTGTGGGAGGGATGGTCACCGGTCAGTGTGGTCTGTGGGAGGAATGGTCACCGGTCAGTGTGGTCGGTGGGGTCTGTGGGAGGGATGGTCACCGGTCAGTGTGGTCTGTGGGAGGGATGGTCACTGGTCAGTGGGGTCTGTGGGAGGGATGGTTACTGCTCAATGGGGTCAGTGGGGTCTGTGGGAGGGATGGTCACTGGTCTGTGGGGTCTGTGGGAGGGATGGTCACCGGTCAGTGTGGTCAGTGGGGTCTGTGTGAGGGATGGTCACCGGTCAGTGGGGTCTGTGGGAGGAATGGTCACTGGTCAGTGTGGTCAGTGGTGTCAGTGGGAGGGATGGTCACTGGGCAGTGGGGTCTGTGGGAGGGATGGTCACCGGTCAGTGGGGTCTGTGGGAGGTATGGTCACTGGTCAGTGTGGTCAGTGGTGTCAGTGGGAGGGATGTTCTCTGGGCAGTGGGGTCTGTGGGAGGGATGGTCACCGGTCAGTGGGGTCTGTGGGAGGGATGGTCACTGGTCAGTGTGGTCAGTGGGAGCTGTGGGACGGGACTAGACAGTCACTGGGAGTACTGCGGGAGGACGCTCTGCAATTGGTATGCTCACTGAAGAGGATGGGACATGGTCACCCATCAATGTTGTCTGGTGCAGGAGGGTCGACATCGTGTGGCTGTCAAGTTACTTGCTTCCCGGCTGGGGTGGTGTCAGGCTGCTTAATGTGGAGTTTATTGCCACATTTACAAGGCCATGTATGTCCAGATGCAGTAAAACTCTATCTTGTAGCAGAATCTCAGGTATTTAGCTTCAGGAAAACAACGTTCACCAGAAAAGATAAATTATATTGGTCTTACCCCTTTTCACCTGCCTATCCCTCCTCCAGGTCCCCTTCTTTCTTGGCCTTTCTCTCATGGTCCATTCTCCCCTGCTCTCAGATTCTTTCATCGCCAACCATTTCCTTTTCCATTTATCATCTCCCACCGTCTTACTTCATCTCCTCTGCCCCACCCACATGGCATCACCGATCTCCTGCTGGCAAGTCCTCCTTCCCCTCGTCCCACTTTTCATTTTGGTATCTTCCCCCTCCCTTTCCAGTCTCAGTGAAGGGTCTTGGCCCGAAACATCGACTATCCATTCATTTCCATAGGTGCTGCCTGACCTGCTGAGTTCCTCCAGCAACTTGTGTGTGTGTTTCTCTGGATTTCCAGCATCTACAAAATCTCTTGTATTTATAAGTATTTGTGTTTATAAGTACTTTCATTAAACACAAACCATACAATAAAATAAAATTAAAACCACAAATATAAATTTCAACCATGGGTCACTTCGTATCACTTATATTCATTCCGTGTTCAAAGTACTTTGAGTATACTGTACTCCACCATAGAGCACCCATTTTCTTGTGGGCATTCACAGTAGAACAAAGAAATAGAATAGAATCAATGAAAAGCTGCACTTAAAGACCATCAAACTACTAAAGTCCCAAAGAAGACAAACTGTGCAAATGCAAAACAACAAAAAATAATAATAGCAGTTCTTAATATCTATAAACTAGATCTAATAACTAGACAATGGAAAACATCCTGTATTGTCCCGGTACCGAAGAAACCACAACCAAAGGAGTTGAATGACTTCAGACCTGTTGCCTTGACGTCGCACGTTATGAAGACCATGGAGCGGCTGATAATACAGAATCTGAGGCCACAAACCAGGCATGCCCAGGATCCTCTTCAGTTTGCGTATAAGGAGAAGGTGGGAGTGGAGGATGCTATCACGTATTTGCTGCACAAATCACTCTCTCACCTAGAGGGGGTCAGTTGTGCGGTGAGGATTACATTCCTTGACTTCTCTAGTGCCTTTAACACCATCCAGCCCAAGATCTTAAGGCACAAACTAACGGAGATGGGAGTAGACTCTCACATGGTGGATTGGATAGTGGACTACTTGACAGATAGACCTCAGTATGTGCGGTTGGGAGACTGTAGGTCTGACACGGTGGTCAGCAGCACAGGGGCGCCGCAGGGAACCGTACTCTCTCCGGTCCTGTTCACCCTGTACACATCAGACTTCCAATATAACTCGGAGTCCTGCCATGTGCAGAAGTTCGCTGATGACACGGCCATAGTGGGGTGTGTCAGGAATGGACAGGAGGAGGAGTATAGGAAACTGATACAGGACTTTGTGATATGGTGCAACTCAAACTACCTGCGTCTCAATATCACCAAGACCAAGGAGATGGTGGTGGACTTTAGGAGATCTAGGCCTCATATGGAGCCAGTGATCATTAATGGAGAATGTGTGGAGCAGGTTAAGACCTACAAGTATCTGGGAGTACAGTTAGACGAGAAGCTAGACTGGACTGCCAACACAGATGCCTTGTGCAGGAAGGCACAGAGTCGACTGTACTTCCTAAGAAGGTTGGCGTCATTCAATGTCTGTAGTGAGATGCTGAAGATGTTCTATAGGTCAGTTGTGGAGAGCGCCCTCTTCTTTGTGGTGGCGTGTTGGGGAGGAAGCATTAAGAAGAGGGACGCCTCACGTCTTAATAAGCTGGTAAGGAAGGCGGGCTCTGTCGTGGGCAAAGTACTGGAGGGTTTAACATCGGTAGCTGAGCGAAGGGCGCTGAGTAGGCTACGGTCAATTATGGATAACTCTGAACATCCTCTACATAGCACCATCCAGAGACAGAGAAGCAGTTTCAGCAACAGGTTACTATCGATGCAATGCTCCTCAGACAGGATGAAGAGGTCAATACTCCCCAATGCCATTAGGCTTTACAATTCTACCGCCAGGACTTAAGAACTTTTTAAAAGCTATTATTAATGCTTTTTGAGATAGTGATTTAGATGCATATCATATTTTTTACTGAGTTAAGTATTGTATGTAATTAGTTTTGCTACAACAAGTGTATGGGACATTGGAAAAAAAGTTGAATTTCCCCATGGGGATGAATAAAGTATCTATCTATCTATCTATCTATCTATCTATCTATCTATCTATCTATCTATCTATCTATCTATCTATCTAATACAACAACTTCTATTGAAACATTAGCATACTATAATCACCCTATCTATTTAAAAGAACAATCACCATTATCAAAATAAACTGAGGCATTTTCCAGGGTGACTTTCTAAGTCCACTATGGTTCTGTCTAGCTTTGAAACCACTCTCTAATTTACTGAATCGGATGAAAACTGAGGATCAAATCAGAAACAGATTATACCTCGACGAACCTTCTATACATGGACAATTTGAAATGATACACTCCTTCATCAGTAAAGCCAAAGCAATTAATTCAAGTAGTAAAACTGTTTTCTAAAGATATGACACGAACTTTGGACTGGATAAATGCAGAACATTAAACATAAAGGAAGGTGCAGTAGAGTGAACAGAATACAAAACAGAGCAGCAGGAGACAATACAACCGATGGATGAAGATGAAACATATAAATATCTGGGATATCAACAAGAAAAGCAAATAGATCATAGTGCGATGAAGGAAAAACTTTGACAGAACTTATTTCAAAGCTTAAGAAAGTCTGCCAAGCAGAACTCAATATTAAAAATATAACCAAGGCAATAAACGTGTTTGCTATACTCATATTAACGTATTCTTTTGGCATAATATCTTAGTCCAAAACTGATCAGGAAGGTTTTCGGAGAAAAATAAGAACTGAAATAACAAATTTTAGAAAACAGTATGTACACTCGAACATGCTTAGATTAGCACTATCTAGGAAAGAAGAAGGAAGAGAAATAACAGCCATTAAAAAGTTTACACAACAGTCAGGTAAAGTTCTAAAGATATATTTTCATCAATGAAAACGTGATTCTGCACTCTGTGCGAGTACATGCTATTCTGATAAGAAGTACACGCCACTAAACTTAAATGATAGCACAACCCTGAAAAATGAAGAGATTATCACTATTCAAGGGAAGGTTAACCAATGGAAGACCATGAGCCTCCATGGAAGACATCCCCATGGTGTGAACAGACTAGATGTCGACAAGGAAGCATCGATCACCTGGCTCAGAGTTGGAGACCTCTTCCCAGAAACAGAAGGATTTATTGTGGCAATACGGGACCAGGTGGTTACCACAAAAAAATTGTCAAAAATACATAATAAAAGACTAACAAATTCAGGATGATAAATACAGAAAATGCCAAGAGAAACCAAAACCAATCCAAAACATCACAGGATCCTGTAGCAGTTTAACTCAATCTGATTACTTACACCAACACAATCAAATGGCAAACATCATTCACCAAAATCTTGCTTTAAAATACAAACTCATAAAAGACACCATACCTTACAAGCCTGATCTAGTTTTGGAGTCAGAGTCCCACAGATTATGTTAAGGCTGATCCATTAGGACAGTTAGGACAATAACTGTCCAGATATAATATTACAGGATAAATAGGCAACAGCAACTTACTGAATAGATATACATTCCAAACACACATAAATCTATGCATGAAAAACACCAGAAAGATGCTGAGTTAGAAGAGGAAATTGAAAGACTATGGAACATCAACAGGGTATACATTGTCCCAATAGCAATATCTACAACTGGTATCATCCCAAAGTCACTACACAATAGCATTAAACAATTAGGCCTACACGCCAATATCTATGTAAAGCTTCAGAAAGCCACAATACGAAACACCACTCAAATGGTCCAAAAGTCCCCAGCAATTGAGAAGTGAGTGTGCTTAGCTACGCCTATGCCTCAGGTTTTACCAGCTTGAGCTGAGAAAAAAATTAATAATAATAATAATAATAACCAAGGCATTTTCCAGGGTGACTCTCTCAGGCCTCTATGGTTCTGTCTAGGTTTATACCTGCTCTCCAATTTACTGAATCAGACGAAAATTGGGCATCAAATCAGAAACAATGAAATGAGCTATAGTTTAACACACCTTCTATACATGGACAATTTGAAATGATACACTCCTTCAGTAAAGCTAAAGCAATCCAAATTGTAAAACTATTTTCTAAAGATCTAAACACGAACTTTGGACTGGATAAATGCAGAACATTAAACATAAAGGAAGGTGCAGTAGAACGAACAGAATACAAAACAGAGCAGCAGGAGACCATACAACCGATGGATGAATATGAAACATATAAATATCTGGGAAAGAAAATAGATCATGGTGCGATAAAGGGAAGACTGGGATATCAACAGATTCAAGACGATAAATGCAGAAAATGCCAAGAGAAACTAGGAACAATCCAACACATTACAGGATCCTGTAGAACCACTTCTGCAGGAAAATTTGCCAAGAACAATCATGGTCATGGATAGAGAAAAGAGTAAAAACAACAGTGTGAAGGGGATCTTCCCCACAGGCAAATTAAAGACAGATGGAAGACCATGATCACTCATGTCGTATGACATGGCACATAATGATGATGAAGATAACAGGATCCTGCAGCAGTTTAACTCAATCTGATTACATACAGAGGCACAACCAAGTGGCAAACACCATTCACCAAAATCATACTTTAAAATACAAACTCAAAAACAAACCATGTCTTACTATAAATACAAGCCTGATCCAGATTTAGATTCAGAGTGGTCCTACAGATTATATTACAACTGGTCCAAGGAGTATGGTGTATTGGCCTTCATCAATCGTGGAATTGAACTTAGGAGCTGAGAGGTAATGTTGCAGCTATATAGGACCCTGGTCAGACCCCACTTGGAGTACTGTGCTCAGTTCTGGTCACCTCACTACAGGAAGGATGTGGAAGCCATAGAAATGGTGCAGAAGAGATTTACAAGGATGTTGCCTGGATTGGAGAGCATGCTTTATGAGAATAGGTTGAGTGAATTCGGCCTTTTCTCCTTGGAGCGACGGAGGATGAGAGGTGACCTGATAGAGGTGTACAAGATGTTGAGAGGCCTTGGTCCTGTGGATAGTAAGAAGCTTTTTCCAAGGGCTGAAATGGTTGCCACAAGAGGACACAGGTTTAAGGTGCTGGGGAGTAGGATAAACAAGAAAGAACAACTTACTGAATAGATACACCATTCCAAACACACATTACATACAGAAATCTATGAGAAAGATGCCGAATTAAAAGAGGAAATTGAAAGACTATGGAACATCAACAGGGTATACATTGTCCCAATAGCAATATCTACAACTGGTATCATCCCAAAGTCACTACACAATAGCATTAAACAATTAGGCCTACGCACCAATATCTATGTAAATCTTCAGAAAGCCACAGTACTAAACACCGCTAGAATAGTCTGAAAGTTCCCAGCAATTGAGAGATGAGTGTGCTTGAGCTGAGATTTGGACAGAGCAGTTGCCCCTCAATGCCATTGACCCAGGTTCATCCCTGACCTCTGGAGTTGTCTCTGACCAGATTCTACCCGTCACCTACACAATGGGGATAAGTCACAGCGTTCAGTTAATGCACCACAACACTGGGGTGTGGGAGGAGACTTGTACGGTCACGGACAGCACCAACTTGGCAAGGCCCAGGAGGTCCCCCCGAGTGACCCACCTCGCTCTGTATTGGGTGACCATAGATCAGGAGTGAGCGGCTGCAGTGTGGCCAGGACTTGTGGGGCAGCCCCTTCAGATACTCAAACAGGGGCTGCGACCTCTCGCAGTCCATATAAACTGACTGCTCCCGGCCACAGACAGGACAGGTGGATGGGGTATCAGTGAACCCACACAGGAATCTAAAACACGTACTGCTCTGTGCAACACCCTCTATCCCAGGCCGCTACTGTACAGGGGGAAAAGCCCTGCATAGAGAGACTGCGTCTGGGGATCTCCCCCACCACTGAATGGGAGACAGAGCACCGTGGCGTGTCTGGTTAACAGATGAGGGCATGGAGGTGAAGGGCGTGAGGGAGCAGCCCCTATAAGGGCCGCCTGGGCGTGTTGTGAAATGTTACGGTGGGCATCCCTGGGAGATGGCTCATGTTGGTGCCAGTAGCACGGCAACACTTGCTGCCTGGCCCCAGCTCGTCCTCACACTGAAGATCATCGGGCTCTCTCTTCCCACCATCACAGACCTTTACACTACACGCTGCATCTGCAAAGGAAACAGCATTATGAAGGACCCCACGCACCCTTCATACAAACTCTTCTCCCTCCTGCCGTCTGGGAAAAGGCACCGAAGCATTCGGGCTCTCACGCCCAGACTATGTAACAGTTTCTTCCCCCAAGCCATCAGACTCCTCAATACCCAGAGCCTGGACTGACACCAACTTACTGCCCTCTACTATGCCTATTGTCTTGTTTATTATTTATTGTAATGCCTGCACTGTTTTGTGCACTTTATGCAGTCCTGGGTAGGTCTGTAGTCTAGTATAGCTTTCTCTGTGTTTTTTTTATTACATAGTTCAGTCTAGTTTTTGTACTGTGTCATGTAAACCATGGTCCTGAAAAACGTTGTCTCATTTTTACTGTGCACTGTACCAGCAGTTATGGTTGAAATGACGATAAAAGTGACTTGACTTGACTTGACACTGAGCCGGCAGTCCTCTCAAACGGCACGCTTCACTGACCGCCCTAATGCGCAGGTGAAAAATAAACCCAAGTTTCAACCTTCATCTGAAACCGCAGCTCAGCCGCTCTGTGGCCAGTTAGAGCCCGGCTCGGGAAGCAAAAAGGAGCACCCTTCAAGCCGGTCTCATTGTTTCCCATTACCCTGCTTGCTTCGAGCCCGAGAATCTTCACTCCCAGTGGGAAGCTGCCCATCATTCACAGTTCATTAAGCAGCACCGTGGATGTTATTACTCGGGAGTATCATGTGCTACTTGCAAAGTATTGATTTTTAAATTAACTTTCTGGATTGGCTATTGAGCAAAAATCCTGAGCCAAGAACTTGTTTTAAACGTTTAATTCTTCGTAAGTGAATGGTTCAGTTAGGATCAGTGAGCCTGTGCAAATGAGCTAACGACTGTCAGCTCAAATCAGCTCTGTTAGGATGCAGAACATGGAACATTACAGCACAAAACAGGCCCTTCAGCCCACGATGTTGTGCTGACATTTTAACCTACTCCAAGATCAATCTAACTCTTCCCTCCCACATAGCCCTCCATCTTGATGTCATCCATGTGCCTATCTAAGAGTTTCTTAAATGTCCTCAATGTACCTGCCTCTAACACCTCATCTGGCAGGGCGTCCCACACACACGTCTCTCTTTATGTAACAACATGTATCTCCCTGTACTACCTCTGTCAGCCACTCCAGGTTTTCCTCCAGTTATCTTAAAATTATTCCCTCTCCTACTAGCCATTTCCACCCTAGGAAAAATGCCTCAGGCTGTCCACTTAATCTTTGTGTCTTATCATCTTGTACACCTCTATCTAGTCACCTCTCATCCTCTTTCACTCCAAAAAGAAGAGCCCTATCTTGCTTGATCTTTATCATTTCACCCTATCTCTCTCTTTCTCTGTCTCCCTCAGTCTCTCCCTCTCTCTCTGTCTCTCTTTCTGTCACCCTCTCAGATTCAGATTATTGTCATTTAGAAACCACAAATACAATGCAGTTAAAAGAAATGAGACAACGTCCCCCCAGAATGATATCACAAAAGCATATGACAAAACAGACTACACCAGAAAATCCACATAACGTTTGGCAATCCCCAATCCAGAGTCCGGAGAGGCTGCTGCATATTAATATCGCGCTACTGTCTTAGCGTGTTCCCCGGAAAGGAGCTCCAAATCCACCAGACAAACAAGACCAAAAAACTAAAGCTACAAGACCTGCACAAAACCACATAATTACAACATATAGTTACAACAGTGCAAACAATAGCATAATTGATAAAAAAAAAACAGACCATGGGCACAGTAAAAATAGTCCAAAGATGTTAAAGGACGGTAAGTTTGAAAGAAACCACCACACAGTTTCCACAAGTTCTCCCCAGGGTCCCGACAGACTCGCCATCCCACGCCGGCGGCAGAAGGGAATACCCCCACTATGGACTTCCACACACTGCCCGACTCAGCCTCGCAGACACAGCACACAGTGAAAGCTCCATCAAACCCAGCCTCGCAGACGCAGCACACACTGAAAGCGACCTGACCGCAGCGGACTCCGTCCGTCGAACCTCCGAGCCGACGACCATCTCCTCTGGCACAGCTTCTCCGAGCACCATCCTATGCCGAGTGTATTAAGACGGCCCCACCAACGGCCATCGGCAACGCAACCCTGAGGACTGGGGGCCTGTTCTTCCCAGCAGAGTCCCGGACCTCACAGCAGCAGCAGCAACGAAGAAGGTCTTCCTGGAGATTTCCTGATGTTTCTCCGTGCTCCCACGTCCGTTTTCAATCAATTATGATTGCGCACGGCACCCCACATCACAAATAACAGATAATCAGCTCCGGAGTGGCCGCTGCAAGCTGTGTCGCACCGCCATCTTGGAAATACATCTGTCTGTCTTCCTCTAATTTTTTCCTCTCTCTCCTTCTCTCTGCCTCCCTCACTCTGTCTCTCTCTCACTCTTTTCCTCTCTCTCTCTCTCCTTCTCTCTGCCTCCCTCACTCTCCCTCTCTCTCTCAGCCTCACTCTGATTCAAAAAAAAACTCCCTCATTCTCTCTCCCTCGGCCTACCTCCTGTAGCCTCTGCAGGGCCTACCGGTCAGGTGTTAGATGTTTCCTGAGGATTATGTTTGTCAGTGAGGATTCTTGACTTCATCGGGAGGTGAGGGGTCATGTTCAGTAGCAGAGATTGGAAAGCAGCAACATGAAGCCATCTCGGAATTCTCTGCGTTATATACCATCACCATTCAGGACACCTTGTAGAAGTTGCGGCAAGGCAGGGGTTAATTTTACACCTGTATTGTGACTGGCCATTGATCTTGCAGGCAAGGGATTTGAACATACACAGTGTCTATTTCCCGAACTGCCCGTCAATTCTGTACAAAAGTGGCATTTCTCTGTTCAGATTTCAGAGTGGTGACAGGGGCCGTGCTGTTCGCCTCGTGCACAACTAAATAAAGTGCGATTGAGGAACGACTGTGAGTCGTCAGAGCTCAGTTAATCAGCGATGACAAGGTGATAGAAGTTTACAAATCTACGAGAGGCAGAGATAATATTTTTTCCCAGTGTAGCAATGCCAAGTATTAGAAGATACAGATTTGAGGGGAGGTTTAAAGAGATAAGCAAGGCAGGGTGTTTTTACAGAGAGTTTTAGGTGCCCGGAATACGCTGCCAGGGTGGTGGTGGAAGCAGATATGATAAGGGACTCAGAACCAGATTTATTGCCACTGTCATAGCGAACATGAGATCTGTTGTCTTGCAGCAGCAGTTCAATGTAAAGCCACGGGCAACGTACTATGGCTGCATATCAGTAGCACAGCGGTTGGCGTTATCATTTTACAGCCGAGTTCGATGGCCGCTGCTGCCTGTGATGAGTTTGTACGTTCTCCCCGTGATCGTGTGGGTTTCCTCCGGGTGCCCTGGTTTCCTCCCACATCTGAAGGAGGATTAGTGAGTTGTGGGTACGTCAGGTTGGTGCTGGAAACGCGGCCTCAGCATGTCCTCGCTGAGCTGATTTGACGCAAATTTCAATGTACATGTGACAAATAAAGCCAATCTTTAAAATCTTTTAAATCTTAACATTACTATAAATCCCAAAATAAGTAACCGGTGAACACAAAGAGAGTACCTACAGGCTCATGGGCCATTCAGTAATCCGGTGATGGAAACGAAGAAGCTGCTTCTGAATGGCTGAGTGCTGGTCTTGGGGCTGGTGTACCTTCTCACCGATGGTCGTAACAAGAAGAGGGACGTCCTCCCTGAGCCACTGCTCAGCTTTCTTTGTGACGCATCGATGTGTTGTGCCCAGGGTAGATTCTCCAAGAAGCTGACAGCCAGCAACTTAGAGCATTAGACAGAGAAACAGAAGTAGGCCATTCGGCCCATTGTGTTTCTCCTTGTTCACTCTTTCCACTGCGGATCCAGCAATGATAACTGATGCGAGTTCTCCCCCCATGGCACTTACGGGGTCAAATATGTTCCCTGGAGCATCAGGGATTCAGGTGAGATGACCAATTTAAGACATTGACTTAGATAAGAGTGGATGGCTAAAATGAGGGAGAGAGGGCACGGTGAGCAAGGGAAAGAGGGAGTGATGAGGGAGAGAGGAAGAGGTGAGGGAGGGAGAGGGACAGGTGAGGGAGAAAGAGGGAGTCGTGAAGCAGGGAAGAAGTGGTGAGGTGAGGGAGCGAGGGGGTAATGAGGGATAAGAGGCAGTGAGAGAGAGAGAGAGGAGAGGTGAGGGAGGTAGAGGGGTGGTGAAGGAGGGAGGGTGATGGGTGGTGAGGAAGAGAGAGCTGAGGGAGGGAGAGAGTTGGCAGTGAGGGACAGAGGTGATAGTGGGAGAAAGGTTGATGGAGGAAGAGAGGGTGAGGGAGAGAGAGGGAGCTGTGAAGGAGGGAGGAAATGGTGAGGTGAGGGACAGAGGGAGCAGTGAGGGAGGAAGAGAGAGTGTTGATGGAGGAGAGGGTGGTGAGAGAGAGAGGGGTGGTGAAGAAGAGAGAGCTGTGTGAGGGAGAGAGTGGGAGGTGAGGGAGGGAGAGGTTATGGAGGGAGATAAGGAGGTGATGGAGGGAGAGAGGGAGAGTTGAGGGAGAGAGAGAGGGAGCTGTGAAGGAGGGAGGAAGTGGTGAGGTGAGGGAGTGAGGGAGAAGTGAGGGAGGGGGACAGGTGGTGAGGAAGGGAGAGAGTGGGCAGTGTGGGAAAGAGGGAGAGGTGAGGAAGAGGGAGAGATGAGGGAGTTATAGAGGGAGTGGTGAGGGAGAGAGAAGTGAAAGAGAGAGGGAGCTGTGAGGGAGGGAGAGGTGAGGGTAGGAGAGGGGGTGGCATGAGAGGAAGAGAGGGGCGAGCAAGGGAGAGAGGGGTTGTGAGGAAGGAAGAGGGGTGGTGAGGGAAGGCGAGAGGAGGTGGTGAGGGAGATAGAGGGTCAGTATTGCAGTGGAATAGAGGGAGCTCCAGAGGCATGCGGGAGGAGCTGGCCAGAGTTGATTGGAAGAGGACACAAGCAAGGATAACGACAGAACAGAGATGGCTGAAGTTTCTGGGAGCAATTTGGAAACCACAAGATAAATTCATCCCAAAGAGGGATGATGCAGCTGCTGTTGACAAGGGAAGTCAAAAGCAAAAGAGGTAAGTGGTTACTCACTCTGGTTCAGGACCTGGTTGTTGAAGGGTAATAACTGCTCCTGAACCTGGTGGTGTGAGTCCCGAGGCTCCTGTACCTCGATCCTGAAGGCAGCAGTGAGAAGAGAGCATGGAATGGGGGGTTCGTGATGATGGGATTTCTCTCAATGAACACCCAACACCCTCAGAATGCTGAAATTCAGGACAAGCTTCAGTCTGAGACCAACCCTGGGAGTGTGTGATGGGACAGTGTAGAGGGAGCTTCACTCTGTGTCTGACCCTGGGAGTGTGTGATGGGACAGTGTAGAGGGAGCTTCACTCTGTGTCTGACCCTGGGAGTGTGTGATGGGACAGTGTAGAGGGAGCTTCACTCTGTGTCTGACCCTGGGAGTGTGTGATGGGACAGTGTGGAGGGAGCTTCACTCTGTGTCTGACCCTGGGAGTGTGTGATGGGACAGTGTGGAGGGAGCTTCACTCTGTGTCTGACCCTGGGAGTGTGTGATGGGACAGTGTAGAGGGAGCTTCACTCTGTGTCTGACCCCGGGAGTGTGTGATGGGACAGTGTAGAGGGAGCTTCACTCTGTGTCTGACCCCGGGAGTGTGTGATGGGACAGTGTAGAGGGAGCTTCACTCTGTGTCTGACCCTGGGAGTGTGTGATGGGACAGTGTAGAGGGAGCTTCACTCTGTGTCTGACCCCGGGAGTGTGTGATGGGACAGTGTGGAGGGAGCTTCACTCTGTGTCTGACCCTGGGAGTGTGTGATGGGACAGTGTGGAGGGAGCTTCACTCTGTGTCTGACCCTGGGAGTGTGTGATGGGACAGTGTAGAGGGAGCTTCACTCTGTGTCTGACCCCGGGAGTGTGTGATGGGACAGTGTAGAGGGAGCTTCACTCTGTGTCTGACCCCGGGAGTGTGTGATGGGACGGTGTAGAGGGAGCTTCACTCTGTGTCTGACCCCGGGAGTGTGTGATGGGATGGTGTAGAGGGAGCTTCACTCTGTGTCTGACCCTGGGAGTGTGTGATGGGACAGTGTAGAGGGAGCTTCACTCTGTGTCTGACCCCGGGAGTGTGTGATGGGACGGTGTAGAGGGAGCTTCACTCTGTGTCTGACCCTGGGAGTGTGTGATGGGACGGTGTAGAGGGAGCTTCACTCTGCGTCTGACCCTGGGAGTGTGTGATGGGACAGTGTGGAGGGAGCTTCACTCTGCGTCTGACCCTGGGAGTGTGTGATTGGACAGTGTAGAGAGAGTTTCACTCTGAGTCTGATCCTGGGAGTGTGTGATGGGACAGTGTAGAGGGAGTTTCACTCTGAGTCTGATCCTGGGAGTGTGTGATGGGACAGTGTAGAGGGAGTTTCACTCTGCGTCTGACCCTGGGAGTGTGTGATGGGACAGTGTAGAGGGAGCTTCACTCTGTGTCTGACCCTGGGAGTGTGTGATGGGACAGTGTAGAGGGAGCTTCACTCTGTGTCTGACCCTGGGAGTGTGTGATGGGACAGTGTAGAGGGAGCTTCACTCTGTGTCTGACCCTGGGAGTGTGTGATGGGACAGTGTAGAGGGAGCTTCACTCTGCGTCTGACCCTGGGAGTGTGTGATGGGACAGTATAGAGGGAACTTCATTCTGTGTCTGACCCTGGGAGTGTGTGATGGGACGGTGTAGAGGGAGATTCACTCTGTGTCTGACCCCGGGAGTGTGTGATGGGACAGTGTAGAGGGAGCTTCACTCTGTGTCTGACCCTGGGAAAGTTTTATACAGAAATAAGAAAAGAGGCAGAGCGTGTATAAACAAAGACAGGAATTCTATGGCAGTGCTGAGGTAGTGATAGGATTGTGTAGGTTAGTTCAAAAACTTGATGATTAACATAGACCATAGAATGATACGAAGATTGGTGATGTTGTGGGTAGCACAGATGACTGTCAAAGATATAGATCAGTTGCTGATATCAGCAGGGAACTGGCAGATGGTGATTGACCCGGACAAACGTCAAGTGTTGCACTTTTGTTGGTCAAATGGAAAGAGGCAGTTCACAGTGTTGATGAGCAGAGGCATCTTGGGGTCCAGGTTCATAACTCCCTGAAAATGGCTACACAGATTGAATGGCTGGTTAAGAAGGCGTGTGGCATGCTTGTCTTTATTAGCTGAGGTGTTGAGTTCAAAAGTCAGGAAGTTATGTTGCAGCTTTATAAACTTGTGTTGGAGCATTGCATACCGTTCCGGTCGCCCCCTTATAGAAAGGACGTTGAGGCTTTGAAGAGGGTATGGAAGAGGTTTACCAGGATATTGGCTTGTCTGGAGGGCAGGTTGGGAAAGCTCGGGTTGTTTTCTCTGGAGTGACGGATCTGAGGGGAGCTCTGATAGAGGTTTATAAGATTGTGAGAGGCATAGATAGAGTAGACAGACAATATCGTTTTCCCAGGGGTGAAATGTCTACTGTCAGAGGGCATGCATTTAAGGTGAGATGGGGTGATTCCAAAAAGGAGGTGTGAGGGGCAGGTTATTTTGCAGAGTGGTGGGTGCCTGGGGTATGATAGAGGCAGATACATTGGGAACTTTTAAGAGATGTTCAAATAGGCACGTGAATGTGAGGGAAATGTGATATGGACAATGTGTAGGCAGAAGAGATCAGTCTAGCTGACCATGTGATTACTAATTTAATCGGTTCAGTACAACATTGTGGGCCAAAGGCCTGTTGCTATCCTGTACTGGTCTACGTTCTACATTCTAACAGTACAACACAGAAAAGGCCTATTGGTGCACAAGGCAACATTTTGGCAATGCTGTGCCAACATCTTATCCTAACGCTAAGATCAATCTAACCCTTCCTCCCAGATAAGCCTTCATTTTCCCATCATCCGTGTACCTATCTAAGAGTTTCTTAAGTGGTCCTAATATATCTTCTTCTAGCACCACTCCTGACAGCAAGTTTCACCCATTCACTACACTCTGTGTTAAAAACAATACCTCTGACATCTCCACTGTACTTCATCCAAACATAGAAACATAGAAAATAGGTGCAGGAGTAGGCCATTCGGCCCTTCAAGCCTGCACCACCATTCAGTATGATCATGGCTGATCATCCAACTCAGAACCCTGTACCTGCTTTCTCTCCATACCCCCGATCCCTTTAGCCACAAGGGCCATATCTAACTCCCTCTTAAATATAGCCAATGAACCGGCCTCAACTGTTTCCTGTGGCAGAGAATTCCACAGATTCACCACTCTCTGTGTGAAGAAGTTTTTCCTCATCTCGGTCCTAAAAGGCTTCCCCTTTATCCTTAAACTGTGACCCCTCGTTCTGGACTTCCCCAACATTGGAAACAATCTTCCTGCATCTAGCCTGTCCAATCCCTTTAGAATTTTATACGTTTCAATAAGATCCCCCCTCAATCTTCTAAATTCCAGTGAGTATAAGCCTAGTTGATCCAGTCTTTCTTCATATGAAAGTCCTGCCATCCCAGGAATCAATCTGGTGAACCCTCTATGGCAAGAATGTCTTTCCTCAGATTAGGGAACCAAAACTGCACACAATACTCTAGGTGTGGTCTCGCCAAGGCCTTGTACAACTGCAGTAGAACCTCCCTGCTCCTGTACTCAAATCCTTTTGCTATGAATGCCAACATACCATTTGCCTTTTTCACCGCCTGCTGTACCTGCATGCCCACCTTCAATGACTGGTGTACAATGACACCCAGGTCTCGTTGCATCTCCCCTTTTCCTAATCGGCCACCGTTCAGATAATAATCTGTTTTCCTGTTCTTGCAACCAAAGTGGATAACCTCACATTTATCCACATTAAATTGCATCTGCCATGAATTTGCCCACTCACCTAACCTATCCAAGTCACCCTGCATCCTCTTAGCATCCTCCTCACAGCTAACACCGCCGCCCAGCTTCATGTCATCCGCAAACTTGGAGATGCTGCATTTAATTCCCTCGTCTAAATTATTAATATATATTGTAAACAACTGGGGTCTCAGCACTGAGCCTTGCGGTACCCCACTAGTCACTGCCTGCCATTCTGAAAAGGTCCCGTTTACTCCCACTCTTTGCTTCCTGTCTGCCAACCAATTCTCTATCCAAACACCTTACATTTCTGATCCCCTAGTATTAGTCATTTCCAACCTGGGAAAAGTCTCTGGAGGCCACTCTATCTACGCCTCTTATCATCTTGTACACACCACTTCTCATCCTCCTTCACTCCAAAGAGAGAAGCCCGAGCTCCCTCAAACTTTCCTGATAAGTCATGCCCTCTAATCCAGGCAGCATTCTGGTAAATCTCCTCTGCACCATCTCTAAAGCTTCCACATTCTTCCTGTAGTGAACTGAGCACAATATTTTGAGTGTGTCTAGAGCTGCAATATTATGTTACAGCTCTGGAACTCAATTCCCCTGACTAATGAAGACTACACACCAAATCCCTCCTGAATCATCTATCAACTTGCATGACAACCTTGAGGGATGCAGGAAATCAGCTATTCCTGAACCTGGTAGCGTGTTCCTGTAGGTTTCGGTACCTCTGACCTGATGGTAGCAGTGAGAAGAGGGCATTTCTCTAGATGGAGAGATCCTTGATGCCATCTTCTGGAGGCAGCTCCTGTAGATGCTCTCAGCAGTGGGGAGAGATGTGTCCATGACAGACGGGGCTTTGGCCATTACTTTTGCTCCAGTATGTTGGATTTGTTGTCCCAGCTTCTGATACAACCAGCCAGGGCACTTTCTACATTGCATTTGTAGAAGTTTGTTGGAGCTTTTGGTGATGTGCCAAATCTCCTTAATCTTCTAAGAAAGTAGAGGTGCTGACATGCTTTTCTGATTATATTATGTGTCAAAACAAAGTTAATTACTACCTCTTCTCTCCACCACTTTATACTGGGTATTTCCACTCTTTCTTCAGTCCAGACCTTCAAAAAACTTCACAGCCCTTTGGCCAGGACGTTGTGCTGAAAAATTAACCTATTCCAAGATCCATCTAATCCTTTCCTCCAACATAGCCCTCTATTTTTCTATCATCCATGTGTCTATCTAAGAATTTCTTAAATGTCCCTAATGTGTCTGCCTCTACTCCTAACCCTGGCAGAGTGTTCCATGTACCCACTGCCCTCTGTGCAAAAACACCTACCTCTGACATCCCCTCTGTACTTTCCTCCAAATACCATAAAATGATGCCCCCTCGTTTTGGCTACTTCCATCCTGGGAAAACATCTCTGGCAACACACTTGATTGATGCCTCTTGGCATCTTGTACACCTCCATTGAGTCACCTTTGGATCTGCCGAATCTCTTGTGTTTACAGAGAAAGCAGAGCTTAACAAATGAGCTCTTCTCAGACTGTAAGTTTCTAACAAGTGGGGTGCCCCTGGGATCAGTTCTTGGTCCACAGATGTTCAGATGACATAAATGACCTAGAGGGAGAATGGTGTGTGTGGTTTTCAGATTTACTGATTGGATGAGGAGGTGGAGGATGGGTTGGGAAGTTGGTGGAGTTGTGGAAAGTGCAAGAGGTTGTCAAAGGTTACAATGGAACATTGACAGGAAGCCCAACCAGGCTGAGGTTTCAACCTGGAAAAAATGTGAAGTGATTCACTTTGAAGGTTCTAACTTGAAGGCAGGTTCCCTCAAAGTTGCTGCACGGGTTGATGGGGTTGTTAAGAATGCATATGGTGTGTCGGGTTTCATTAGTCAAGGGACTGAGTTCATGAGGTAATTTTGCAACTGTATTAGAATCTGGTCAGACCACACTTGGATATTGTGCTCAGCTCTAGTCAGCACATTATAGGAAGGGTGTGGAAGCTTTAGAGAGAGTGCCGAGGAGATTTACCAGGATGCTGCCTAGATGAGAGAATGTGTCTTATGAGGAAAGCTTCAGTAACTAGGGCTTTTCTGCCTGGAGTGAGGGAGGATGAGAGGTGACATGATGGAGGTGTACAAGATGAAAAGAGACATAGTTTGAATGGATAGCCAAAGACTTTTTCCAGGGGCAGAAATAGTTAATTTTAACGTTATTGGAGGAAAGTGTAGGGGTGATGTCAGAGATAGGCTTTACATAGATTGGTGGGTTCATGGAACACGCCATGGATGGTGGTGGAGGCAGATACATTAAGGAGATTTAAGAGACTCTTAGGCACACGGATGAAAGAAAAATGGAGTATTATGTGGGAGGGAAGGGTTAGTTGAATCTTGGAGTAGGTGTAAGTTTGGCATAACATCGTGGGCTGAAGGGCCTGTACCGTGCTGTTATGTTCTATGTTCCTTCCAAAGAAAACTGCAGAAACTCTTGAAAATCCTGGGATTTCTGGCAACTGATAATGTAAGGCAGCCTGCGTGAGTGAAGAGGTTTTCCAGAGAGCCAGAGCTGCGGCCTCCTCCACACCCTGCTCTCTGATCTCTAATTCTAAAATAACAATGACAGTACTTCAAAGGTAGTTCGGTTTCTGCAGTGTCTCTGGGGTTTGCACAGAGTCTTTCTGCAATGGAATCATTGTAGGCTACTCACACACAGACACAGGCCCCATTCACCATGTGTTAAACCTTCCCCATTCACCGCGGTCGCATCTGTTCCCCGGCCGCCTCCCTCGCCAGCTACTGCAGCCCCATGTGTTGTCTACAGACAGGGTCCTTCCCACACCAGGGCTTACTGTGAACAGATGTGCAGCCACATCTCCCGCTCAGGGACCCGCGAGCTGGCCTCTGTCCAACCCGCAGGGATCTCTCTACAACACAGCCCCACCTCTGGAAGGGCCCCTTCTGCCCCCCTCCACCTCACTTCCACCAACTGCTGCCTGCAGTCTTGAACTTCGTCTGTCTGTTCTCCTCAGACCGAGTTCAGCGGCAGAAGCCACAACTAAAAATGCTGCGGACAGTTGTAAACTCAGCCAGTGTCATCACGGGCACCAGGCTCCCCAGCATCGAGAGCACCTTCAAAAGGCAGTGCTTCGAAACGCGACATCCATCACTGAGGACCCGACCACCCAGCACATGTCCTCTTCTCATTGTCACTCACTATCAAGGAGCCCGGAGCCTGAAGACCGATGCTCTGAAACCTCAATCTTTCAGGGACAGCTTCGTCCCCTCCACCATCAGATTTCTGAATGGACAATGAACCCATGAACACAACATCAGTACTTTACCCTCCCTGTTCACACTAATGATTTATATATATATAGTTTTGTTTCTAACGTATAGTGTTAAATCCAAATTTTTATCTCTTGCTCTGTACTGCTGCTGCAAAACGATAAATTGCACAACATACACCAGTGATAATAAACCTGATTCTGATTCAATCCAGGACCGGAGCCTCCATCCCTCCTTCTCAGTCAGCGAGACATCCTGACCGGTCAGGGGCACGACTGACCGGTGTGTCCCAGTCTCGGTCAGGGGCACGACTGACCGGTGTGTCCCAGTCTCGATCAGGGGCACGGCTGACCGGTGTGTCCCAGTCTCGGTCAGGGGCACGACTGACCCGTGTGTCCCAGTCTCCATCAGGGACACTGCTGACCGGTGTGTCCCAGTCTCGATCAGGGGCACGGCTGACCAGTGTGTCCCAGTCTCGGTCAGGGGCACGACTGACCGGTGTGTCCCAGTCTCGGTCAGGGGCACATCTGACCGGTGTGTCCCAGTCTCGATCAGGGGCACATCTGACCGGTGTGTCCAGTCTCGGTCAGGGGCACTACTGACCGGTGTGTCCAGTCTCGATCAGGGGCACATCTGACCAGTGTGTCCCAGTCTCGATCAGGGGCACGACTGACCGGTGTGTCCCAGTCTCGATCAGGGGCACATCTGACCGGTGTGTCCCAGTCTCGATCAGGGGCACATCTGACCGGTGTGTCCAGTCTCGGTCAGGGGCACTACTGACCGGTGTGTCCAGTCTCGATCAGGGGCACATCTGACCAGTGTGTCCCAGTCTCGATCAGGGGCACGACTGACCGGTGTGTCCCAGTCTCGATCAGGGGCACGACTGACCGGTGTGTCCCAGTCTCGGTCAGGGGCACGACTGACCGGTGTGTCCTAGTCTCGGTCAGGGGCACATCTGACCGGTGTGTCCCAGTCTCGATCAGGGGCACATCTGACCGGTGTGTCCAGTCTCGGTCAGGGGCACTACTGACCGGTGTGTCCAGTCTCGATCAGGGGCACATCTGACCAGTGTGTCCCAGTCTCGATCAGGGGCACGACTGACCGGTGTGTCCCAGTCTCGATCAGGGACACGACTGACCAGTGTGTCCAGTCTCGATCAGGGACACGACTGACCGGTGTGTCCCAGTCTCGGTCAGGGGCATATCTGACCGGTGTGTCCAGTCTCGGTCAGGGACATGACTGACCGGTTTGTCCCGGTCTCGATCAGGGGCACGGCTGACCGGTGTCTCCCGGTCTCGGTCAGGGGCACAACTGACCAGTGTGTCCCAGTCTCGGTCAGGGTCACAACTGACCAGTGTGTCCCGGTCTCGATCAGGGGCACGGCTGACCTGTGTGTCCCAGTCTCGGTCAGGTGCACGGCTGACCGGTGTGTCCAGTCTCGGTCAGGGGCACGGCTGACCGGTGTCCCAGTCTCGATCAGGGGCACATCTGACCGGTGTGTCCAGTCTCGATCATGGACACGGCTGACCGGTGTGTCCCAATCTTGGTCAGGGGCACGACTGACCGGTGTGTCCCAGTCTCGGTCAGGGGCACAACTGACCAGTGTGTCCCAGTCTCGGTCAGGGTCACAACTGACCAGTGTGTCCCGGTCTCGGTCAGGGGCACGACTGACCGGTGTGTCCCAGTCTCGGTCAGGGGCACGGCTGACCGGTGTGTCCCAGTCTCGGTCAGGGGCACAACTGACCAGTGTGTCCCAGTCTCGATCAGGGGCACGACTGACCAGTGTGTCCAGTCTCGATCAGAGACACGACTGACCGGTGTGTCCCAGTCTCGGTCAGGGGCACATCTGACCGGTGTGTCCCAGTCTCAGTCAGGGGCACGGCTGACCAGTGTGTCCCAGTCTCAGTCAGGGGCACGGCTGACCAGTGTGTCCAGTCTCGGTCAGGGACACGACTGACCGGTGTGTCCCAGTCTCGATCAGGGACACGGCTGACCGGTGTGTCCCAGTCTCGGTCAGGGGCACAACTGACCGGTGTGTCCCAGTCTCGATCATGGACACAGCTGACCGGTGTGTCCCAGTCTCGATCATGGACACGGCTGACCGGTGTGTCCAGTCTCGATCAGGGGCACGGCTGACCGGTGTGTCCAGTCTCGGTCAGGGGCACGGCTGACCGGTGTGTCCCAGTCTCGGTCAGGGGCACGACTGACCGGTGTGTCCCAGTCAGATCAGGGACACGACTGACCGGTGTCTCCAGTCTCGATCAGGGGCACGACTGACCGGTGTGTCCCAGTCTCGATCAGGGACACGACTGACCAGTGTGTCCAGTCTCGATCAGGGACACGACTGACCGGTGTGTCCCAGTCTCGATCAGGGACACGACTGACCAGTGTGTCCAGTCTCGATCAGGGACACGACTGACCGGTGTGTCCAGTCTCGATCAGGGGCACGACTGACCAGTGTGTCCAGTCTCGATCAGGGGCACGGCTGACCGGTGTGTCCCAGTCTCAGTCAGGGGCACGGCTGACCAGTGTGTCCCAATCTCGATCAGGGGCACGACTGACCGGTGTGTCCCTGTCTCGGTCAGGGGCACGACTGACCGGTGTGTCCCAGTCTCGATCAGGGGCACGGCTGACCAGTGTGTCCAGTCTCGGTCAGGGACACGACTGACCGGTGTGTCCAGTCTCGATCAGGGGCACGACTGACCGGTGTGTCCCAGTCTCGGTCAGGGGCACGACTGACCAGTGTGTCCAGTCTCGATCAGGGGCACGGCTGACAGGTGTGTCCAGTCTCGGTCAGGGGCACGGCTGACAGGTGTGTCCAGTCTCGGTCAGGGGCACGGCTGACCAGTGTGTCCAGTCTCGATCAGGGGCACGGCTGACCAGTGTGTCCCAGTCTCGGTCAGGGACACGACTGACCGGTGTGTCCCAGTCTCGATCAGGGGCACGGCTGACCAGTGTGTCCAGTCTCGGTCAGGGGCACGACTGACCAGTGTGTCCAGTCTCGGTCAGGGGCACGACTGACCGGTGTGTCCCAGTCTCGATCAGGGGCACGGCTGACCAGTGTGTCCAGTCTCGGTCAGGGACACGACTGACCGGTGTGTCCAGTCTCGATCAGGGGCACGACTGACCGGTGTGTCCCAGTCTCGGTCAGGGGCACGACTGACCAGTGTGTCCAGTCTCGATCAGGGGCACGGCTGACAGGTGTGTCCAGTCTCGGTCAGGGGCACGGCTGACAGGTGTGTCCAGTCTCGGTCAGGGGCACGGCTGACCGGTGTGTCCAGTCTCGATCAGGGGCACGGCTGACCAGTGTGTCCCAGTCTCGGTCAGGGACACGACTGACCGGTGTGTCCCAGTCTCGATCAGGGGCACGGCTGACCAGTGTGTCCAGTCTCGGTCAGGGGCACGACTGACCAGTGTGTCCAGTCTCGGTCAGGGACACGACTGACCGGTGTGTCCCAGTCTCGGTCAGGGGCACGGCTGACCAGTGTGTCCAGTCTCGGTCAGGGGCACGACTGACCAGTGTGTCCAGTCTCAGTCAGGGACACGACTGACCGGTGTGTCCCAGTCTCGATCAGGGGCACGGCTGACAGGTGTGTCCAGTCTCGGTCAGGGGCACGACTGACCGCTGTGTCCAGTCTCGATCAGGGGCACATCTGACCGGTGTGTCCCAGTCTCTATCAGGGGCACGGCTGACAGGTGTGTCCAGTCTCGGTCAGGGGCACGGCTGACAGGTGTGTCCCAGTCTCGGTCAGGGGCACGGCTGACCGGTGTGTCCCAGTCTCGATCAGGGGCACGGCTGACCATTGTGTCCCAGTCTCGGTCAGGGGCACGGCTGACCAGTGTGTCCAGTCTCGATCAGGGGCACGGCTGACCAGTGTGTCCCAGTCTCAGTCAGGGGCACGGCTGACCGGTGTGTCCAGTCTCGGTCAGGGACACGGCTGACCTGTGTGTCCTGGTCTCGATCAGGGACACGGCTGACCAGTGTGTCCCAGTCTCGGTCAGGGGCACGGCTGACCAGTGTGTCCAGTCTCGATCAGAGGCACGGCTGACCAGTGTGTTCCAGTCTCGGTCAGGGGCACGACTGACCGGTGTGTCCCAGTCTCAATCAGGACACGGCTGACCAGTTTCTCTGGTCTCAATCAGGGGCACGGCTGACCGGTGTGTCTGGTCTCAATCAGAGGTACGAATTACTGGTGTGTCTGGTCTCGATCAGGGGCACGACTGACCCGTGTGTCCCGGCCTCCATCAGAGCACAGCAGACCGGTGCATCCCGGTCTCAATCAGGTGACGGCTGACCAGTGTATCACGAACTGGGTCAGGGCACAACAGTCGGTTGTGTCCCATTCTCAATCAGGTCATGACAGACCGGTGTATCCAGGTCTCGATCAGGACACAACAGACTGGAGTATCTCAGTCTCGATCCGGACACAGCTGACCGGTGTGTTCCGTCTCGATCAGGACATGACAGACTGGGTGTATCCGGGTCTCGATTAGGACATGACTGTCTGGTGTGTCCCATCTAGATCAACACACAACTGACCGGTGTATCCCTGTCTTGATCAGGACATGACTGACCAGTGTGTCCTGGTCTCAGTTAGAACACGACTGACCGGTGTGTCCAGTCTCGATCAGGACATCACTGACCGGTGCTTCCCAGTCTCCATCAAGACACAACTGACTGGTGTGTCCAGTCTCGATCAGGACACGGCTGACCAGTGTGTCTGGTCTCGATCAGGGGCATGAATTACTAGTGTGTGTGGTCTCGATCAGGGGCACGGCTGACCGGTGTGTCCCAGTCTCGGTCAGGGGCACGACTGACCGGTGTGTCCCAGTCAGATCAGGGACACGACTGACCGGTGTCTCCAGTCTCGATCAGGGGCACGACTGACCGGTGTGTCCCAGTCTCGATCAGGGACACGACTGACCAGTGTGTCCAGTCTCGATCAGGGACACGACTGACCGGTGTGTCCCAGTCTCGATCAGGGACACGACTGACCAGTGTGTCCAGTCTCGATCAGGGACACGACTGACCGGTGTGTCCAGTCTCGATCAGGGGCACGACTGACCAGTGTGTCCAGTCTCGATCAGGGGCACGGCTGACCGGTGTGTCCCAGTCTCGGTCAGGGGCACGGCTGACCAGTGTGTCCCAATCTCGATCAGGGGCACGACTGACCGGTGTGTCCCTGTCTCGGTCAGGGGCACGACTGACCGGTGTGTCCCAGTCTCGATCAGGGGCACGGCTGACCAGTGTGTCCAGTCTCGGTCAGGGACACGACTGACCGGTGTGTCCAGTCTCGATCAGGGGCACGACTGACCGGTGTGTCCCAGTCTCGGTCAGGGGCACGACTGACCAGTGTGTCCAGTCTCGATCAGGGGCACGGCTGACAGGTGTGTCCAGTCTCGGTCAGGGGCACGGCTGACAGGTGTGTCCAGTCTCGGTCAGGGGCACGGCTGACCAGTGTGTCCAGTCTCGATCAGGGGCACGGCTGACCAGTGTGTCCCAGTCTCGGTCAGGGACACGACTGACCGGTGTGTCCCAGTCTCGATCAGGGGCACGGCTGACCAGTGTGTCCAGTCTCGGTCAGGGGCACGACTGACCAGTGTGTCCAGTCTCGGTCAGGGGCACGACTGACCGGTGTGTCCCAGTCTCGATCAGGGGCACGGCTGACCAGTGTGTCCAGTCTCGGTCAGGGACACGACTGACCGGTGTGTCCAGTCTCGATCAGGGGCACGACTGACCGGTGTGTCCCAGTCTCGGTCAGGGGCACGACTGACCAGTGTGTCCAGTCTCGATCAGGGGCACGGCTGACAGGTGTGTCCAGTCTCGGTCAGGGGCACGGCTGACAGGTGTGTCCAGTCTCGGTCAGGGGCACGGCTGACCGGTGTGTCCAGTCTCGATCAGGGGCACGGCTGACCAGTGTGTCCCAGTCTCGGTCAGGGACACGACTGACCGGTGTGTCCCAGTCTCGATCAGGGGCACGGCTGACCAGTGTGTCCAGTCTCGGTCAGGGGCACGACTGACCAGTGTGTCCAGTCTCGGTCAGGGACACGACTGACCGGTGTGTCCCAGTCTCGGTCAGGGGCACGGCTGACCAGTGTGTCCAGTCTCGGTCAGGGGCACGACTGACCAGTGTGTCCAGTCTCAGTCAGGGACACGACTGACCGGTGTGTCCCAGTCTCGATCAGGGGCACGGCTGACAGGTGTGTCCAGTCTCGGTCAGGGGCACGACTGACCGCTGTGTCCAGTCTCGATCAGGGGCACATCTGACCGGTGTGTCCCAGTCTCTATCAGGGGCACGGCTGACAGGTGTGTCCAGTCTCGGTCAGGGGCACGGCTGACAGGTGTGTCCCAGTCTCGGTCAGGGGCACGGCTGACCGGTGTGTCCCAGTCTCGATCAGGGGCACGGCTGACCATTGTGTCCCAGTCTCGGTCAGGGGCACGGCTGACCAGTGTGTCCAGTCTCGATCAGGGGCACGGCTGACCAGTGTGTCCCAGTCTCAGTCAGGGGCACGGCTGACCGGTGTGTCCAGTCTCGGTCAGGGACACGGCTGACCTGTGTGTCCTGGTCTCGATCAGGGACACGGCTGACCAGTGTGTCCCAGTCTCGGTCAGGGGCACGGCTGACCAGTGTGTCCAGTCTCGATCAGAGGCACGGCTGACCAGTGTGTTCCAGTCTCGGTCAGGGGCACGACTGACCGGTGTGTCCCAGTCTCAATCAGGACACGGCTGACCAGTTTCTCTGGTCTCAATCAGGGGCACGGCTGACCGGTGTGTCTGGTCTCAATCAGAGGTACGAATTACTGGTGTGTCTGGTCTCGATCAGGGGCACGACTGACCCGTGTGTCCCGGCCTCCATCAGAGCACAGCAGACCGGTGCATCCCGGTCTCAATCAGGTGACGGCTGACCAGTGTATCACGAACTGGGTCAGGGCACAACAGTCGGTTGTGTCCCATTCTCAATCAGGTCATGACAGACCGGTGTATCCAGGTCTCGATCAGGACACAACAGACTGGAGTATCTCAGTCTCGATCCGGACACAGCTGACCGGTGTGTTCCGTCTCGATCAGGACATGACAGACTGGGTGTATCCGGGTCTCGATTAGGACATGACTGTCTGGTGTGTCCCATCTAGATCAACACACAACTGACCGGTGTATCCCTGTCTTGATCAGGACATGACTGACCAGTGTGTCCTGGTCTCAGTTAGAACACGACTGACCGGTGTGTCCAGTCTCGATCAGGACATCACTGACCGGTGCTTCCCAGTCTCCATCAAGACACAACTGACTGGTGTGTCCAGTCTCGATCAGGACACGGCTGACCAGTGTGTCTGGTCTCGATCAGGGGCATGAATTACTAGTGTGTGTGGTCTCGATCAGGACACAACTGATCGGTGTGTCCCAGTCTTGGTCAGGACACAACTGACCGGTGCGTCCCAGTCTCGATCAGGACATGGCTGACCAGTGTGTCTGGTCATGAATTACCAGTGTGTGTGGTCTCGATCAGGACACAACTGACCGGTGTGTCTAGTCTCGACCAGGGCACGACTGACCGGTGTGTCTGGTCTCGATCAGGGGCACGAATTACCAGTGTGTATGGTGTCGATCAGGACACAACTGACCGGTGTGTCTAGTCTCGACCAGGGCACAACTGACCGGTGTGTCTGGTCTCAATCAGGGGCACGAATTACCAGTGTGTATGGTGTCGATCAGGACACAACTGACTGGTGTGTCTTGTCTAGATCAGTATACAACTGACCGGTGTGTCCTCTTCTCGATCAGGACACGGCTGACCATTGTATCCCAGTCTCGGTCAATGCATGACTGGCCAGTGTGTCCCGGTCTCGTTCAGGACACGGCTGACTGTTGTATCCCAGTCTCGATCAGGACACAACTGACTGGTGTGTCCCAGTCTTGATCAGGGCACAACTGACCGGTGTGTCCCGGTCTCAGTAAGGACATGACTGACCAGTGTGTCCAGTCTCAATCAGGACACGGTTGACCAGTGTGTCTGGTCTCGATCAGGGGCACGAATTACCAGTGTGTGTGGTCTTGATCAGGACATGACTGACTGGTGTGTCCTGGTCTCGATCAGGACACAACTGACCGGTGTGTCAGAGTCTCCATCAGGACACGGCTGACTGGTGCGTCCCAGTCTCGATCAGGACACTGCTGACTGGTGCGTCCCAGTCTCGGTCAGGGGCACGACTGACCGGTTGTGTCCCGTTCTCGATCAGGACATGACAGACCGGTGTATCCAGGTCTCGATTAGGACACGACTGTCTAGTGTGTCCCATCTCGATCAGCACACAACTGACTGGTGTATCCCGGTCTTGATCAGGACATGACTGACCAGTGTGTCCTGGTCTCAGTTAGGACACGACTGACCGGTGTGTCCAGTCTCGATCAGGGAATGACTGACCGCTGCGTCCCGGTCTCGATCAGGGTCACAACTGACCGGTGTGTCCCAGTCTTGGTCAGGACACAACTGACCGGTGCGTCCCAGTCTCGATCAGAGCAAGGCTGACCGGTGTGTCCGTTCTCGATCAGGACATGACAGACCGGTGTATCCCGGTCTCGATCAGTGGCACGACTGACCATTGTATCCCGGTCTCGGTCAGGGGCACGACTGACCAGTGTGACCGGTCTCGATCAGGACACGACAGACTGGTGTATCCCGGTCTAGATCAGGACACAACTGACCGCTGCATCCCAGTCTCGATCAGGACATGACTGACTGGTGTGTCCCGGTCTCGATCAGGGCACAACTGACCGGTGTGTCCCGGTCTCAGTAAGGACATGACTGACCGGTGTGTCCAGTCTCAATCAGGACACGGTTGACCAGTGTGTCTGGTCTCGATCAGGGGCACGAATTACCAGTGTGTGTGGTCTCGATCAGGACACGACTGACTGGTGTGTCCTGGTCTCGATCAGGACACAACTGACCGGTGTGTCAGAGTCTCGATCAGGACACTGCTGACTGGTGCGTCCCAGTCTCGATCAGGGGCACGACTGACCGGTTGTGTCCCGTTCTCGATCAGGACATGACAGACCGGGTGTATCCGGGTCTCGATTAGGACACGACTGTCTGGTGTGTCCCATCTCGATCAGCACACAACTTACCGGAGTATCCCGGTCTTGATCAGGACATGACTGACCAGAGTGTCCTGGTCTCAGTTTGGACACGACTGACCAGTGTGTCCAGTCTCCATCAGGACACAACTGACTGGTGTGTCCAGTCTCAATCAGTGAATGACTGACTGGTGCGTCCTGGTCTCGATCAGGGTCACAACTGATCGGCGTGTCCCAGTCTCGATCAGGACACGGCTGACCAGTGTGCCTGGTCTCGATCAAGGGCATGAATTACCAGTGTGTGTGGTCTCGATCAGGACACAACTGATCGGTGTGTCCCAGTCTTGGTCAGGACACAACTGACCGGTGCGTCCCGGTCTCGATCAGGACACGGCTGACCAGTGTGTCTGGTCATGAATTACCAGTGTGTGTGGTCTCGATCAGGACACAACTGACCGGTGTGCCTAGTCTCGATCAGGGCACGACTGACCGGTGTGTCTGGTCTCAATCAGGGGCACGAATTACCAGTGTGTATGCTCTCGATCAGGACACAACTGACCAGTGTGTCAGAGTCTCAATCAGGACACAACTGACTGGTGCATCCCAGTCTCGATCAGGACACAACTGACCAGTGTGTCAGAGTCTCAATCAGGACACAACTGACCGGTGCGTCCCAGTCTCGATCAGGACACAACTGACCGGTGCGTCCCAGTCTCGATCAGGACACAACTGACCGGTGTGTCCAGTCTCGATCAGGGACACGACTGACCGGTGTGTCCAGTCTCGATCAGGGGCACGGCTGACCAGTGTGTCCAGTCTCGGTCAGGGGCACGACTGACCAGTGTGTCCAGTCTCGGTCAGGGGCACGACTGACCGGTGTGTCCCAGTCTCGATCAGGGGCACGGCTGACCAGTGTGTCCAGTCTCGGTCAGCGACACGACTGACCGGTGTGTCCAGTCTCGATCAGGGGCACGACTGACCGGTGTGTCCCAGTCTCGGTCAGGGGCACGACTGACCAGTGTGTCCAGTCTCGATCAGGGGCACGGCTGACAGGTGTGTCCAGTCTCGGTCAGGGGCACGGCTGACAGGTGTGTCCAGTCTCGGTCAGGGGCACGGCTGACCAGTGTGTCCAGTCTCGATCAGGGGCACGGCTGACCAGTGTGTCCCAGTCTCGGTCAGGGACACGACTGACCGGTGTGTCCCAGTCTCGATCAGGGGCACGGCTGACCAGTGTGTCCAGTCTCGGTCAGGGGCACGACTGACCAGTGTGTCCAGTCTCGGTCAGGGACACGACTGACCGGTGTGTCCCATTCTCTGTCAGGGGCACGGCTGACCAGTGTGTCCAGTCTCGGTCAGGGGCACGACTGACCAGTGTGTCCAGTCTCGGTCAGGGACACGACTGACCGGTGTGTCCCAGTCTCGGTCAGGGGCACGGCTGACTGGTGTGCCCCAGTCTCGATCAGGGGCACGGCTGACAGGTGTGTCCAGTCTCGGTCAGGGGCACGACTGACCGCTGTGTCCAATCTCGATCAGGGGCACGGCTGACCAGTGTGTTCCAGTCTCGGTCAGGGGCACGACTGACCGGTGTGTCCCAGTCTCAATCAGGACACGGCTGACCAGTTTCTCTGGTCTCAATCAGGGGCACGGCTGACCGGTGTGTCTGGTCTCAATCAGAGGTACGAATTACTGGTGTGTCTGGTCTCGATCAGGGGCACGACTGACCCGTGTGTCCCGGCCTCCATCAGAGCACAGCAGACCGGTGCATCCCGGTCTCAATCAGGTGACGGCTGACCAGTGTATCACGAACTGGGTCAGGGCACAACAGTCGGTTGTGTCCCATTCTCAATCAGGTCATGACAGACCGGTGTATCCAGGTCTCGATCAGGACACAACAGACTGGAGTATCTCAGTCTCGATCCGGACACAGCTGACCGGTGTGTCCCGTCTCGATCAGGACATGACAGACTGGGTGTATCCGGGTCTCGATTAGGACATGACTGTCTGGTGTGTCCCATCTAGATCAACACACAACTGACCGGTGTATCCCTGTCTTGATCAGGACATGACTGACCAGTGTGTCCTGGTCTCAGTTAGAACACGACTGACCGGTGTGTCCAGTCTCGATCAGGACATCACTGACCGGTGCTTCCCAGTCTCCATCAAGACACAACTGACTGGTGTGTCCAGTCTAGATCAGGGAATGACTGACCGGTGCGTCCCGGTCTCGATCAGGGTCACAACTGACCGGTATGTCCCAGTCTCGATCAGGACACGGCTGACCAGTGTGTCTGGTCTCGATCAGGGGCATGAATTACTAGTGTGTGTGGTCTCGATCAGGACACAACTGATCGGTGTGTCCCAGTCTTGGTCAGGACACAACTGACCGGTGCGTCCTAGTCTCGATCAGGACATGGCTGACCAGTGTGTCTAGTCTCGACCAGGGCACGACTGACCGGTGTGTCTGGTCTCGATCAGGGGCACGAATTACCAGTGTGTATGGTGTCGATCAGGACACAACTGACCGGTGTGTCTAGTCTCGACCAGGGCACAACTGACCGGTGTGTCTGGTCTCGATCAGGGGCACGAATTACCAGTGTGTATGGTGTCGATCAGGACACAACTGACCGGTGTGTCTAGTCTCGACCAGGGCACAACTGACCGGTGTGTCTGGTCTCAATCAGGGGCACGAATTACCAGTGTGTATGGTGTCGATCAGGACACAACTGACTGGTGTGTCTTGTCTAGATCAGTATACAACTGACCGGTGTGTCCTCTTCTCGATCAGGACACGGCTGACCATTGTATCCCAGTCTCGGTCAATGCATGACTGGCCAGTGTGTCCCGGTCTCGTTCAGGACACGGCTGACTGTTGTATCCCAGTCTCGATCAGGACACAACTGACTGGTGTGTCCCAGTCTTGATCAGGGCACAACTGACCGGTGTGTCCCGGTCTCAGTAAGGACATGACTGACCAGTGTGTCCAGTCTCAATCAGGACACGGTTGACCAGTGTGTCTGGTCTCGATCAGGGGCACGAATTACCAGTGTGTGTGGTCTTGATCAGGACATGACTGACTGGTGTGTCCTGGTCTCGATCAGGACACAACTGACCGGTGTGTCAGAGTCTCCATCAGGACACGGCTGACTGGTGCGTCCCAGTCTCGATCAGGGGCACGACTGACCGGTTGTGTCCCGTTCTCGATCAGGACATGACAGACCGGTGTATCCAGGTCTCGATTAGGACACGACTGTCTAGTGTGTCCCATCTCGATCAGCACACAACTGACTGGTGTATCCCGGTCTTGATCAGGACATGACTGACCAGTGTGTCCTGGTCTCAGTTAGGACACGACTGACCGGTGTGTCCAGTCTCGATCAGGGAATGACTGACCGCTGCGTCCCGGTCTCGATCAGGGTCACAACTGACCGGTGTGTCCCAGTCTTGGTCAGGACACAACTGACCGGTGCGTCCCAGTCTCGATCAGAGCAAGGCTGACCGGTGTGTCCGTTCTCGATCAGGACATGACAGACCGGTGTATCCCGGTCTCGATCAGTGGCACGACTGACCATTGTATCCCGGTCTCGGTCAGGGGCACGACTGACCAGTGTGACCGGTCTCGATCAGGACACGACAGACTGGTGTATCCCGGTCTAGATCAGGACACAACTGACCGCTGCATCCCAGTCTCGATCAGGACATGACTGACTGGTGTGTCCCGGTCTCGATCAGGGCACAACTGACCGGTGTGTCCCGGTCTCAGTAAGGACATGACAGACCGGTGTGTCCAGTCTCAATCAGGACACGGTTGACCAGTGTGTCCAGTCTCGGTCAGGGGCACGACTGACCAGTGTGTCCAGTCTCGGTCAGGGGCACGACTGACCGGTGTGTCCCAGTCTCGATCAGGGGCACGGCTGACCAGTGTGTCCAGTCTCGGTCAGCGACACGACTGACCGGTGTGTCCAGTCTCGATCAGGGGCACGACTGACCGGTGTGTCCCAGTCTCGGTCAGGGGCACGACTGACCAGTGTGTCCAGTCTCGATCAGGGGCACGGCTGACAGGTGTGTCCAGTCTCGGTCAGGGGCACGGCTGACAGGTGTGTCCAGTCTCGGTCAGGGGCACGGCTGACCAGTGTGTCCAGTCTCGATCAGGGGCACGGCTGACCAGTGTGTCCCAGTCTCGGTCAGGGACACGACTGACCGGTGTGTCCCAGTCTCGATCAGGGGCACGGCTGACCAGTGTGTCCAGTCTCGGTCAGGGGCACGACTGACCAGTGTGTCCAGTCTCGGTCAGGGACACGACTGACCGGTGTGTCCCATTCTCTGTCAGGGGCACGGCTGACCAGTGTGTCCAGTCTCGGTCAGGGGCACGACTGACCAGTGTGTCCAGTCTCGGTCAGGGACACGACTGACCGGTGTGTCCCAGTCTCGGTCAGGGGCACGGCTGACTGGTGTGCCCCAGTCTCGATCAGGGGCACGGCTGACAGGTGTGTCCAGTCTCGGTCAGGGGCACGACTGACCGCTGTGTCCAGTCTCGATCAGGGGCACATCTAACCGGTGTGTCCCAGTCTCTATCAGGGGCACGGCTGACAGGTGTGTCCAGTCTCGGTCAGGGGCACGGCTGACAGGTGTGTCCCAGTCTCGGTCAGGGGCACGGCTGACCGGTGTGTCCCAGTCTCGATCAGGGGCACGGCTGACCATTGTGTCCCAGTCTCGGTCAGGGGCACGGCTGACCAGTGTGTCCAGTCTCGATCAGGGGCACGGCTGACCAGTGTGTCCCAGTCTCAGTCAGGGGCACGGCTGACCGGTGTGTCCAGTCTCGGTCAGGGACACGGCTGACCTGTGTGTCCTGGTCTCGATCAGGGACACGGCTGACCAGTGTGTCCCAGTCTCGGTCAGGGGCACGGCTGACCAGTGTGTTCCAGTCTCGGTCAGGGGCACGACTGACCGGTGTGTCCCAGTCTCAATCAGGACACGGCTGACCAGTTTCTCTGGTCTCAATCAGGGGCACGGCTGACCGGTGTGTCTGGTCTCAATCAGAGGTACGAATTACTGGTGTGTCTGGTCTCGATCAGGGGCACGACTGACCCGTGTGTCCCGGCCTCCATCAGAGCACAGCAGACCGGTGCATCCCGGTCTCAATCAGGTGACGGCTGACCAGTGTATCACGAACTGGGTCAGGGCACAACAGTCGGTTGTGTCCCATTCTCAATCAGGTCATGACAGACCGGTGTATCCAGGTCTCGATCAGGACACAACAGACTGGAGTATCTCAGTCTCGATCCGGACACAGCTGACCGGTGTGTCCCGTCTCGATCAGGACATGACAGACTGGGTGTATCCGGGTCTCGATTAGGACATGACTGTCTGGTGTGTCCCATCTAGATCAACACACAACTGACCGGTGTATCCCTGTCTTGATCAGGACATGACTGACCAGTGTGTCCTGGTCTCAGTTAGAACACGACTGACCGGTGTGTCCAGTCTCGATCAGGACATCACTGACCGGTGCTTCCCAGTCTCCATCAAGACACAACTGACTGGTGTGTCCAGTCTAGATCAGGGAATGACTGACCGGTGCGTCCCGGTCTCGATCAGGGTCACAACTGACCGGTATGTCCCAGTCTCGATCAGGACACGGCTGACCAGTGTGTCTGGTCTCGATCAGGGGCATGAATTACTAGTGTGTGTGGTCTCGATCAGGACACAACTGATCGGTGTGTCCCAGTCTTGGTCAGGACACAACTGACCGGTGCGTCCTAGTCTCGATCAGGACATGGCTGACCAGTGTGTCTAGTCTCGACCAGGGCACGACTGACCGGTGTGTCTGGTCTCGATCAGGGGCACGAATTACCAGTGTGTATGGTGTCGATCAGGACACAACTGACCGGTGTGTCTAGTCTTGACCAGGGCACAACTGACCGGTGTGTCTGGTCTCGATCAGGGGCACGAATTACCAGTGTGTATGGTGTCGATCAGGACACAACTGACCGGTGTGTCTAGTCTCGACCAGGGCACAACTGACCGGTGTGTCTGGTCTCGATCAGGGGCACGAATTACCAGTGTGTATGGTGTCGATCAGGACACAACTGACTGGTGTGTCTTGTCTAGATCAGTATACAACTGACCGGTGTGTCCTCTTCTCGATCAGGACACGGCTGACCATTGTATCCCAGTCTCGGTCAATGCATGACTGGCCAGTGTGTCCCGGTCTCGTTCAGGACACGGCTGACTGTTGTATCCCAGTCTCGATCAGGACACAACTGACTGGTGTGTCCCAGTCTTGATCAGGGCACAACTGACCGGTGTGTCCCGGTCTCAGTAAGGACATGACTGACCAGTGTGTCCAGTCTCAATCAGGACACGGTTGACCAGTGTGTCTGGTCTCGATCAGGGGCACGAATTACCAGTGTGTGTGGTCTTGATCAGGACATGACTGACTGGTGTGTCCTGGTCTCGATCAGGACACAACTGACCGGTGTGTCAGAGTCTCCATCAGGACACGGCTGACTGGTGCGTCCCAGTCTCGATCAGGGGCACGACTGACCGGTTGTGTCCCGTTCTCGATCAGGACATGACAGACCGGTGTATCCAGGTCTCGATTAGGACACGACTGTCTAGTGTGTCCCATCTCGATCAGCACACAACTGACTGGTGTATCCCGGTCTTGATCAGGACATGACTGACCAGTGTGTCCTGGTCTCAGTTAGGACACGACTGACCGGTGTGTCCAGTCTCGATCAGGGAATGACTGACCGCTGCGTCCCGGTCTCGATCAGGGTCACAACTGACCGGTGTGTCCCAGTCTTGGTCAGGACAGAACTGACCGGTGCGTCCCAGTCTCGATCAGAGCAAGGCTGACCGGTGTGTCCGTTCTCGATCAGGACATGACAGACCGGTGTATCCCGGTCTCGATCAGTGGCACGACTGACCATTGTATCCCGGTCTCGGTCAGGGGCACGACTGACCAGTGTGACCGGTCTCGATCAGGACACGACAGACTGGTGTATCCCGGTCTAGATCAGGACACAACTGACCGCTGCATCCCAGTCTCGATCAGGACATGACTGACTGGTGTGTCCCGGTCTCGATCAGGGCACAACTGACCGGTGTGTCCCGGTCTCAGTAAGGACATGACAGACCGGTGTGTCCAGTCTCAATCAGGACACGGTTGACCAGTGTGTCTGGTCTCGATCAGGGGCACGAATTACCAGTGTGTGTGGTCTCGATCAGGACATGACTGACTGGTGTGTCCTGGTCTCGATCAGGACACAACTGACCGGTGTGTCAGAGTCTCGATCAGGACACTGCTGACTGGTGCGTCCCAGTCTCGATCAGGGGCACGACTGACCGGTTGTGTCCCGTTCTCGATCAGGACATGACAGACCGGGTGTATCCGGGTCTCGATTAGGACACGACTGTCTGGTGTGTCCCATCTCGATCAGCACACAACTTACCGGTGTATCCCGGTCTTGATCAGGACATGACTGACCAGAGTGTCCTGGTCTCAGTTTGGACACGACTGACCAGTGTGTCCAGTCTCCATCAGGACACAACTGACTGGTGTGTCCAGTCTCAATCAGTGAATGACTGACTGGTGCGTCCTGGTCTCGATCAGGGTCACAACTGATCGGCGTGTCCCAGTCTCGATCAGGACACGGCTGACCAGTGTGCCTGGTCTCGATCAAGGGCATGAATTACCAGTGTGTGTGGTCTCGATCAGGACACAACTGATCGGTGTGTCCCAGTCTTGGTCAGGACACAACTGACCGGTGCGTCCCGGTCTCGATCAGGACACGGCTGACCAGTGTGTCTGGTCATGAATTACCAGTGTGTGTGGTCTCGATCAGGACACAACTGACCGGTGTGCCTAGTCTCGATCAGGGCACGACTGACCGGTGTGTCTGGTCTCAATCAGGGGCACGAATTACCAGTGTGTATGCTCTCGATCAGGACACAACTGACCAGTGTGTCAGAGTCTCAATCAGGACACAACTGACTGGTGCATCCCAGTCTCGATCAGGACACAACTGACCAGTGTGTCAGAGTCTCAATCAGGACACAACTGACAGGTGCGTCCCAGTCTCGATCAGGACACAACTGACCGGTGCGTCCCAGTCTCGATCAGGACACAACTGACCGGTGTGTCCCAGTCTCGATCAGGACACGACTGACTGGTGTGTCTTGTCTAGATCAGTATACAACTGACCGGTGTGTCCTCTTCTCGATCAGGACACGGCTGAACATTGTATCCCAGTCTTGGTCAATGCATGACTGGCCAGTGTGTCCCGGTCTCGTTCAGGACACGGCTGACCGTTGTATCCCAGTCTCGATCAGGACACGACTGACTGGTGCGTTCGGTCTCGATCAGGGTCACGACTGATCGTTGTGTCCCAGTCTCGATCAGGACACAACTCACCGTTTAGTCCCAGTCTCGGTCAGGGACACAACTGACCGCTGCATCCCAGTTTCGATCAGGACACAACTGACCGCTGCATCCCAGTCTCGATCAGGACATGACTGACTGGTGTGTCCCAGTCTCCATGAGAACACAACTGACCGGTGTATCCCGGTCTCGTTCAGGGCACGACTGACCACTTTCTCTGGTCTCAATCAGGGGCACGGCTGACCGGTGTGTCTGGTCTCGATCAGGAGATGGCTGACCGGTGTATCCCAGTCTCGGTCAGGGCACGACAGTTGTTTGTGTCCCGTTCTCAATCAGGACATGACAGACCGGTGTATCCGGGACTCGATCAGGACATGACAGACCGGTGTATCCCAGTCTCGATCAGGGGCACGACAGACCATTGTATCCCGGTCTCGGTCAGGGGCATGACTGACCAGTGTGTCAGAGTCTCGATCAGGACACAACTGACCAGTGTGTCAGAGTCTCAATCAGGACACAACTGACCAGTGTGTCAGAGTCTCAATCAGGACACAACTGACCGGTGCGTCCCAGTCTCGATCAGGACACAAGTGACCAGTGTGTCAGAGTCTCAATCAGGACACAACTGACCGGTGTGTCAGAGTCTCAATCAGGACACAACTGACCGGTGTGTCAGAGTCTCAATCAGGACACAAATGACCAGTGTGTCAGAGTCTCAATCAGGACACAACTGACCGGTGCGTCCCAGTCTCGATCAGGACACAACTGACCAGTGTGTCAGAGTCTCAATCAGGACACGGCTGACTGGTGTGTCTTGTCTAGATCAGTATACAACTGACCGGTGTGTCCTCTTCTCGATCAGGACACGGCTGACCATTGTATCCCAGTCTCGGTCAATGCATGACTGGCCAGTGTCTCCCGGTCTCGTTCAGGACACGGCTGACCGTTGTATCCCAGTCTCGATCAGGACACGACTGACCACTTTCTCTGGTCTCAATCAGGGGCACGGCTGTCCGGTGTGTCTGGTCTCGATCAGGAGACGGCTGACCGGTGTATCCCGGTCTCGGTCAGGGGCACGACTGACCAGTGTGACTGGTCTTGATCAGGACACGACAGACTGGTGTATCCCAGTCTCAATCAAGACACGACTGTCTGGTGTGTCCCGTCTTGATCAGCACACAACTGACCGGTGTGTCCCAGTCTTGATCAGGGCACAACTGACCGGTGTGTCCCAGTCTTGATCAGGGCACAACTGACCAGTGTGTCCAGTCTCAATCAGGACACGGATGACCAGTGTGTCTGGTCTCGATCAGGGGCATGAATTACCAGTGTGTGTGGTCTCAATCAGGACACAACTGACCGGTGTATTCCAGTCTCGGTCAGGGCACGACAGTCGTTTGTGTCCCGTTCTCAATCAGGACATGACAGACCGGTGTATCCGGGACTCAATCAGGACATGACAGACTGGTGTATCCCGGTCTCGATCAGGGTCACAACTGACCGGTGTGTCCCAGTCTTGGTCAGTACACAACTGACCGGTGCGTCCCAGTCTCGATCAGAGCAAGGCTGACCGGTGTGTCCGTTCTCGATCAGGACATGACAGACCGGTGTATCCCGGTCTCGATCAGTGGCACGACTGACCATTGTATCCCGGTCTCGGTCAGGGGCACGACTGACCAGTGTGACCGGTCTCGATCAGGACACGACAGACTGGTGTATCCCGGTCTAGATCAGGACACAACTGACCGCTGCATCCCAGTCTCGATCAGGACATGACTGACTGGTGTGTCCCGGTCTCGATCAGGGCACAACTGACCGGTGTGTCCCGGTCTCAGTAAGGACATGACTGACCGGTGTGTCCAGTCTCAATCAGGACACGGTTGACCAGTGTGTCTGGTCTCGATCAGGGGCACGAATTACCAGTGTGTGTGGTCTCGATCAGGACATGACTGACTGGTGTGTCCTGGTCTCGATCAGGACACAACTGACCGGTATGTCCCAGTCTCGATCAGGACACGGCTGACCAGTGTGTCTGGTCTCGATCAGGGGCATGAATTACTAGTGTGTGTGGTCTCGATCAGGACACAACTGATCGGTGTGTCCCAGTCTTGGTCAGGACACAACTGACCGGTGCGTCCTAGTCTCGATCAGGACATGGCTGACCAGTGTGTCTAGTCTCGACCAGGGCACGACTGACCGGTGTGTCTGGTCTCGATCAGGGGCACGAATTACCAGTGTGTATGGTGTCGATCAGGACACAACTGACCGGTGTGTCTAGTCTCGACCAGGGCACAACTGACCGGTGTGTCTGCTCTCGATCAGGGGCACGAATTACCAGTGTGTATGGTGTCGATCAGGACACAACTGACCGGTGTGTCTAGTCTCGACCAGGGCACAACTGACCGGTGTGTCTGGTCTCGATCAGGGGCACGAATTACCAGTGTGTATGGTGTCGATCAGGACACAACTGACTGGTGTGTCTTGTCTAGATCAGTATACAACTGACCGGTGTGTCCTCTTCTCGATCAGGACACGGCTGACCATTGTATCCCAGTCTCGGTCAATGCATGACTGGCCAGTGTGTCCCGGTCTCGTTCAGGACACGGCTGACTGTTGTATCCCAGTCTCGATCAGGACACAACTGACTGGTGTGTCCCAGTCTTGATCAGGGCACAACTGACCGGTGTGTCCCGGTCTCAGTAAGGACATGACTGACCAGTGTGTCCAGTCTCAATCAGGACACGGTTGACCAGTGTGTCTGGTCTCGATCAGGGGCACGAATTACCAGTGTGTGTGGTCTTGATCAGGACATGACTGACTGGTGTGTCCTGGTCTCGATCAGGACACAACTGACCGGTGTGTCAGAGTCTCCATCAGGACACGGCTGACTGGTGCGTCCCAGTCTCGATCAGGGGCACGACTGACCGGTTGTGTCCCGTTCTCGATCAGGACATGACAGACCGGTGTATCCAGGTCTCGATTAGGACACGACTGTCTAGTGTGTCCCATCTCGATCAGCACACAACTGACTGGTGTATCCCGGTCTTGATCAGGACATGACTGACCAGTGTGTCCTGGTCTCAGTTAGGACACGACTGACCGGTGTGTCCAGTCTCGATCAGGGAATGACTGACCGCTGCGTCCCGGTCTCGATCAGGGTCACAACTGACCGGTGTGTCCCAGTCTTGGTCAGGACAGAACTGACCGGTGCGTCCCAGTCTCGATCAGAGCAAGGCTGACCGGTGTGTCCGTTCTCGATCAGGACATGACAGACCGGTGTATCCCGGTCTCGATCAGTGGCACGACTGACCATTGTATCCCGGTCTCGGTCAGGGGCACGACTGACCAGTGTGACCGGTCTCGATCAGGACACGACAGACTGGTGTATCCCGGTCTAGATCAGGACACAACTGACCGCTGCATCCCAGTCTCGATCAGGACATGACTGACTGGTGTGTCCCGGTCTCGATCAGGGCACAACTGACCGGTGTGTCCCGGTCTCAGTAAGGACATGACAGACCGGTGTGTCCAGTCTCAATCAGGACACGGTTGACCAGTGTGTCTGGTCTCGATCAGGGGCACGAATTACCAGTGTGTGTGGTCTCGATCAGGACATGACTGACTGGTGTGTCCTGGTCTCGATCAGGGGCACGACTGACCGGTTGTGTCCCGTTCTCGATCAGGACATGACAGACCGGGTGTATCCGGGTCTCGATTAGGACACGACTGTCTGGTGTGTCCCATCTCGATCAGCACACAACTTACCGGTGTATCCCGGTCTTGATCAGGACATGACTGACCAGAGTGTCCTGGTCTCAGTTTGGACACGACTGACCAGTGTGTCCAGTCTCCATCAGGACACAACTGACTGGTGTGTCCAGTCTCAATCAGTGAATGACTGACTGGTGCGTCCTGGTCTCGATCAGGGTCACAACTGATCGGCGTGTCCCAGTCTCGATCAGGACACGGCTGACCAGTGTGCCTGGTCTCGATCAAGGGCATGAATTACCAGTGTGTGTGGTCTCGATCAGGACACAACTGATCGGTGTGTCCCAGTCTTGGTCAGGACACAACTGACCGGTGCGTCCCGGTCTCGATCAGGACACGGCTGACCAGTGTGTCTGGTCATGAATTACCAGTGTGTGTGGTCTCGATCAGGACACAACTGACCGGTGTGCCTAGTCTCGATCAGGGCACGACTGACCGGTGTGTCTGGTCTCAATCAGGGGCACGAATTACCAGTGTGTATGCTCTCGATCAGGACACAACTGACCAGTGTGTCAGAGTCTCAATCAGGACACAACTGACTGGTGCATCCCAGTCTCGATCAGGACACAACTGACCAGTGTGTCAGAGTCTCAATCAGGACACAACTGACAGGTGCGTCCCAGTCTCGATCAGGACACAACTGACCGGTGCGTCCCAGTCTCGATCAGGACACAACTGACCGGTGTGTCCCAGTCTCGATCAGGACACGACTGACTGGTGTGTCTTGTCTAGATCAGTATACAACTGACCGGTGTGTCCTCTTCTCGATCAGGACACGGCTGAACATTGTATCCCAGTCTTGGTCAATGCATGACTGGCCAGTGTGTCCCGGTCTCGTTCAGGACACGGCTGACCGTTGTATCCCAGTCTCGATCAGGACACGACTGACTGGTGCGTTCGGTCTCGATCAGGGTCACGACTGATCGTTGTGTCCCAGTCTCGATCAGGACACAACTCACCGTTTAGTCCCAGTCTCGGTCAGGGACACAACTGACCGCTGCATCCCAGTTTCGATCAGGACACAACTGACCGCTGCATCCCAGTCTCGATCAGGACATGACTGACTGGTGTGTCCCAGTCTCCATGAGAACACAACTGACCGGTGTATCCCGGTCTCGTTCAGGGCACGACTGACCACTTTCTCTGGTCTCAATCAGGGGCACGGCTGACCGGTGTGTCTGGTCTCGATCAGGAGATGGCTGACCGGTGTATCCCAGTCTCGGTCAGGGCACGACAGTTGTTTGTGTCCCGTTCTCAATCAGGACATGACAGACCGGTGTATCCGGGACTCGATCAGGACATGACAGACCGGTGTATCCCAGTCTCGATCAGGGGCACGACAGACCATTGTATCCCGGTCTCGGTCAGGGGCATGACTGACCAGTGTGTCAGAGTCTCGATCAGGACACAACTGACCAGTGTGTCAGAGTCTCAATCAGGACACAACTGACCAGTGTGTCAGAGTCTCAATCAGGACACAACTGACCGGTGCGTCCCAGTCTCGATCAGGACACAAGTGACCAGTGTGTCAGAGTCTCAATCAGGACACAACTGACCGGTGTGTCAGAGTCTCAATCAGGACACAACTGACCGGTGTGTCAGAGTCTCAATCAGGACACAAATGACCAGTGTGTCAGAGTCTCAATCAGGACACAACTGACCGGTGCGTCCCAGTCTCGATCAGGACACAACTGACCAGTGTGTCAGAGTCTCAATCAGGACACGGCTGACTGGTGTGTCTTGTCTAGATCAGTATACAACTGACCGGTGTGTCCTCTTCTCGATCAGGACACGGCTGACCATTGTATCCCAGTCTCGGTCAATGCATGACTGGCCAGTGTCTCCCGGTCTCGTTCAGGACACGGCTGACCGTTGTATCCCAGTCTCGATCAGGACACGACTGACCACTTTCTCTGGTCTCAATCAGGGGCACGGCTGTCCGGTGTGTCTGGTCTCGATCAGGAGACGGCTGACCGGTGTATCCCGGTCTCGGTCAGGGGCACGACTGACCAGTGTGACTGGTCTTGATCAGGACACGACAGACTGGTGTATCCCAGTCTCAATCAAGACACGACTGTCTGGTGTGTCCCGTCTTGATCAGCACACAACTGACCGGTGTGTCCCAGTCTTGATCAGGGCACAACTGACCGGTGTGTCCCAGTCTTGATCAGGGCACAACTGACCAGTGTGTCCAGTCTCAATCAGGACACGGATGACCAGTGTGTCTGGTCTCGATCAGGGGCATGAATTACCAGTGTGTGTGGTCTCAATCAGGACACAACTGACCGGTGTATTCCAGTCTCGGTCAGGGCACGACAGTCGTTTGTGTCCCGTTCTCAATCAGGACATGACAGACCGGTGTATCCGGGACTCAATCAGGACATGACAGACTGGTGTATCCCGGTCTCGATCAGGGTCACAACTGACCGGTGTGTCCCAGTCTTGGTCAGTACACAACTGACCGGTGCGTCCCAGTCTCGATCAGAGCAAGGCTGACCGGTGTGTCCGTTCTCGATCAGGACATGACAGACCGGTGTATCCCGGTCTCGATCAGTGGCACGACTGACCATTGTATCCCGGTCTCGGTCAGGGGCACGACTGACCAGTGTGACCGGTCTCGATCAGGACACGACAGACTGGTGTATCCCGGTCTAGATCAGGACACAACTGACCGCTGCATCCCAGTCTCGATCAGGACATGACTGACTGGTGTGTCCCGGTCTCGATCAGGGCACAACTGACCGGTGTGTCCCGGTCTCAGTAAGGACATGACTGACCGGTGTGTCCAGTCTCAATCAGGACACGGTTGACCAGTGTGTCTGGTCTCGATCAGGGGCACGAATTACCAGTGTGTGTGGTCTCGATCAGGACATGACTGACTGGTGTGTCCTGGTCTCGATCAGGACACAACTGACCGGTATGTCCCAGTCTCGATCAGGACACGGCTGACCAGTGTGTCTGGTCTCGATCAGGGGCATGAATTACTAGTGTGTGTGGTCTCGATCAGGACACAACTGATCGGTGTGTCCCAGTCTTGGTCAGGACACAACTGACCGGTGCGTCCTAGTCTCGATCAGGACATGGCTGACCAGTGTGTCTAGTCTCGACCAGGGCACGACTGACCGGTGTGTCTGGTCTCGATCAGGGGCACGAATTACCAGTGTGTATGGTGTCGATCAGGACACAACTGACCGGTGTGTCTAGTCTCGACCAGGGCACAACTGACCGGTGTGTCTGCTCTCGATCAGGGGCACGAATTACCAGTGTGTATGGTGTCGATCAGGACACAACTGACCGGTGTGTCTAGTCTCGACCAGGGCACAACTGACCGGTGTGTCTGGTCTCGATCAGGGGCACGAATTACCAGTGTGTATGGTGTCGATCAGGACACAACTGACTGGTGTGTCTTGTCTAGATCAGTATACAACTGACCGGTGTGTCCTCTTCTCGATCAGGACACGGCTGACCATTGTATCCCAGTCTCGGTCAATGCATGACTGGCCAGTGTGTCCCGGTCTCGTTCAGGACACGGCTGACTGTTGTATCCCAGTCTCGATCAGGACACAACTGACTGGTGTGTCCCAGTCTTGATCAGGGCACAACTGACCGGTGTGTCCCGGTCTCAGTAAGGACATGACTGACCAGTGTGTCCAGTCTCAATCAGGACACGGTTGACCAGTGTGTCTGGTCTCGATCAGGGGCACGAATTACCAGTGTGTGTGGTCTTGATCAGGACATGACTGACTGGTGTGTCCTGGTCTCGATCAGGACACAACTGACCGGTGTGTCAGAGTCTCCATCAGGACACGGCTGACTGGTGCGTCCCAGTCTCGATCAGGGGCACGACTGACCGGTTGTGTCCCGTTCTCGATCAGGACATGACAGACCGGTGTATCCAGGTCTCGATTAGGACACGACTGTCTAGTGTGTCCCATCTCGATCAGCACACAACTGACTGGTGTATCCCGGTCTTGATCAGGACATGACTGACCAGTGTGTCCTGGTCTCAGTTAGGACACGACTGACCGGTGTGTCCAGTCTCGATCAGGGAATGACTGACCGCTGCGTCCCGGTCTCGATCAGGGTCACAACTGACCGGTGTGTCCCAGTCTTGGTCAGGACAGAACTGACCGGTGCGTCCCAGTCTCGATCAGAGCAAGGCTGACCGGTGTGTCCGTTCTCGATCAGGACATGACAGACCGGTGTATCCCGGTCTCGATCAGTGGCACGACTGACCATTGTATCCCGGTCTCGGTCAGGGGCACGACTGACCAGTGTGACCGGTCTCGATCAGGACACGACAGACTGGTGTATCCCGGTCTAGATCAGGACACAACTGACCGCTGCATCCCAGTCTCGATCAGGACATGACTGACTGGTGTGTCCCGGTCTCGATCAGGGCACAACTGACCGGTGTGTCCCGGTCTCAGTAAGGACATGACAGACCGGTGTGTCCAGTCTCAATCAGGACACGGTTGACCAGTGTGTCTGGTCTCGATCAGGGGCACGAATTACCAGTGTGTGTGGTCTCGATCAGGACATGACTGACTGGTGTGTCCTGGTCTCGATCAGGGGCACGACTGACCGGTTGTGTCCCGTTCTCGATCAGGACATGACAGACCGGGTGTATCCGGGTCTCGATTAGGACACGACTGTCTGGTGTGTCCCATCTCGATCAGCACACAACTTACCGGTGTATCCCGGTCTTGATCAGGACATGACTGACCAGAGTGTCCTGGTCTCAGTTTGGACACGACTGACCAGTGTGTCCAGTCTCCATCAGGACACAACTGACTGGTGTGTCCAGTCTCAATCAGTGAATGACTGACTGGTGCGTCCTGGTCTCGATCAGGGTCACAACTGATCGGCGTGTCCCAGTCTCGATCAGGACACGGCTGACCAGTGTGCCTGGTCTCGATCAAGGGCATGAATTACCAGTGTGTGTGGTCTCGATCAGGACACAACTGATCGGTGTGTCCCAGTCTTGGTCAGGACACAACTGACCGGTGCGTCCCGGTCTCGATCAGGACACGGCTGACCAGTGTGTCTGGTCATGAATTACCAGTGTGTGTGGTCTCGATCAGGACACAACTGACCGGTGTGCCTAGTCTCGATCAGGGCACGACTGACCGGTGTGTCTGGTCTCAATCAGGGGCACGAATTACCAGTGTGTATGCTCTCGATCAGGACACAACTGACCAGTGTGTCAGAGTCTCAATCAGGACACAACTGACTGGTGCATCCCAGTCTCGATCAGGACACAACTGACCAGTGTGTCAGAGTCTCAATCAGGACACAACTGACAGGTGCGTCCCAGTCTCGATCAGGACACAACTGACCGGTGCGTCCCAGTCTCGATCAGGACACAACTGACCGGTGTGTCCCAGTCTCGATCAGGACACGACTGACTGGTGTGTCTTGTCTAGATCAGTATACAACTGACCGGTGTGTCCTCTTCTCGATCAGGACACGGCTGAACATTGTATCCCAGTCTTGGTCAATGCATGACTGGCCAGTGTGTCCCGGTCTCGTTCAGGACACGGCTGACCGTTGTATCCCAGTCTCGATCAGGACACGACTGACTGGTGCGTTCGGTCTCGATCAGGGTCACGACTGATCGTTGTGTCCCAGTCTCGATCAGGACACAACTCACCGTTTAGTCCCAGTCTCGGTCAGGGACACAACTGACCGCTGCATCCCAGTTTCGATCAGGACACAACTGACCGCTGCATCCCAGTCTCGATCAGGACATGACTGACTGGTGTGTCCCAGTCTCCATGAGAACACAACTGACCGGTGTATCCCGGTCTCGTTCAGGGCACGACTGACCACTTTCTCTGGTCTCAATCAGGGGCACGGCTGACCGGTGTGTCTGGTCTCGATCAGGAGATGGCTGACCGGTGTATCCCAGTCTCGGTCAGGGCACGACAGTTGTTTGTGTCCCGTTCTCAATCAGGACATGACAGACCGGTGTATCCGGGACTCGATCAGGACATGACAGACCGGTGTATCCCAGTCTCGATCAGGGGCACGACAGACCATTGTATCCCGGTCTCGGTCAGGGGCATGACTGACCAGTGTGTCAGAGTCTCGATCAGGACACAACTGACCAGTGTGTCAGAGTCTCAATCAGGACACAACTGACCAGTGTGTCAGAGTCTCAATCAGGACACAACTGACCGGTGCGTCCCAGTCTCGATCAGGACACAAGTGACCAGTGTGTCAGAGTCTCAATCAGGACACAACTGACCGGTGTGTCAGAGTCTCAATCAGGACACAACTGACCGGTGTGTCAGAGTCTCAATCAGGACACAAATGACCAGTGTGTCAGAGTCTCAATCAGGACACAACTGACCGGTGCGTCCCAGTCTCGATCAGGACACAACTGACCAGTGTGTCAGAGTCTCAATCAGGACACGGCTGACTGGTGTGTCTTGTCTAGATCAGTATACAACTGACCGGTGTGTCCTCTTCTCGATCAGGACACGGCTGACCATTGTATCCCAGTCTCGGTCAATGCATGACTGGCCAGTGTCTCCCGGTCTCGTTCAGGACACGGCTGACCGTTGTATCCCAGTCTCGATCAGGACACGACTGACCACTTTCTCTGGTCTCAATCAGGGGCACGGCTGTCCGGTGTGTCTGGTCTCGATCAGGAGACGGCTGACCGGTGTATCCCGGTCTCGGTCAGGGGCACGACTGACCAGTGTGACTGGTCTTGATCAGGACACGACAGACTGGTGTATCCCAGTCTCAATCAAGACACGACTGTCTGGTGTGTCCCGTCTTGATCAGCACACAACTGACCGGTGTGTCCCAGTCTTGATCAGGGCACAACTGACCGGTGTGTCCCAGTCTTGATCAGGGCACAACTGACCAGTGTGTCCAGTCTCAATCAGGACACGGATGACCAGTGTGTCTGGTCTCGATCAGGGGCATGAATTACCAGTGTGTGTGGTCTCAATCAGGACACAACTGACCGGTGTATTCCAGTCTCGGTCAGGGCACGACAGTCGTTTGTGTCCCGTTCTCAATCAGGACATGACAGACCGGTGTATCCGGGACTCAATCAGGACATGACAGACTGGTGTATCCCGGTCTCGATCAGGGTCACAACTGACCGGTGTGTCCCAGTCTTGGTCAGTACACAACTGACCGGTGCGTCCCAGTCTCGATCAGAGCAAGGCTGACCGGTGTGTCCGTTCTCGATCAGGACATGACAGACCGGTGTATCCCGGTCTCGATCAGTGGCACGACTGACCATTGTATCCCGGTCTCGGTCAGGGGCACGACTGACCAGTGTGACCGGTCTCGATCAGGACACGACAGACTGGTGTATCCCGGTCTAGATCAGGACACAACTGACCGCTGCATCCCAGTCTCGATCAGGACATGACTGACTGGTGTGTCCCGGTCTCGATCAGGGCACAACTGACCGGTGTGTCCCGGTCTCAGTAAGGACATGACTGACCGGTGTGTCCAGTCTCAATCAGGACACGGTTGACCAGTGTGTCTGGTCTCGATCAGGGGCACGAATTACCAGTGTGTGTGGTCTCGATCAGGACATGACTGACTGGTGTGTCCTGGTCTCGATCAGGACACAACTGACCGGTGTGTCAGAGTCTCGATCAGGACACTGCTGACTGGTGCGTCCCAGTCTCAATCAGGGGCACGACTGACCGGTTGTGTCCCGTTCTCGATCAGGACATGACAGACCGGGTGTATCCGGGTCTCGATTAGGACACGACTGTCTGGTGTGTCCCATCTCGATCAGCACACAACTGACCGGTGTATCCCGGTCTTGATCAGGACATGACTGACCAGAGTGTCCTGGTCTCAGTTTGGACACGACTGACCAGTGTGTCCAGTCTCCATCAGGACACAACTGACTGGTGTGTCCAGTCTCAATCAGTGAATGACTGACTGGTGCGTCCTGGTCTCGATCAGGGTCACAACTGATCGGCGTGTCCCAGTCTCGATCAGGACACGGCTGACCAGTGTGTCTGGTCATGAATTACCAGTGTGTTGTCTCGATCAGGACACAACTGACCAGTGTGTCAGAGTCTCAATCAGGACACAACTGACCGGTGCGTCCCAGTCTCGATCAGGACACAACTGACCAGTGTGTCAGAGTCTCAATCAGGACACGGCTGACTGGTGTGTCTTGTCTAGATCAGTATACAACTGACCGGTGTGTCCTCTTCTCGATCAGGACACGGCTGACCATTGTATCCCAGTCTCGGTCAATGCATGACTGGCCAGTGTCTCCCAGTCTCGATCAGGACACGACTGACCACTTTCTCTGGTCTCAATCAGGGGCACGGCTGTCCGGTGTGTCTGGTCTCGATCAGGAGACGGCTGACCGGTGTATCCCGGTCTCGGTCAGGGGCACGACTGACCAGTGTGACCGGTCTTGATCAGGACACGACAGACTGGTGTATCCCAGTCTCAATCAAGACACGACTGTCTGGTGTGTCCCGTCTTGATCAGCACACAACTGACCTGTGTGTCCCAGTCTCAATCAGGACACAACTGACCGGTGCGTCCCAGTCTCGATCAGGACACAAGTGACCAGTGTGTCAGAGTCTCAATAAGGACACAACTGACCGGTGTGTCAGAGTCTCAATCAGGACACAACTGACCGGTGTGAGTGTCTCAATCAGGACACAACTGACCGGTGCGTCCCAGTCTCGATCAGGACACAACTGACCAGTGTGTCAGAGTCTCAATCTGGACACGGCTGACTGGTGTGTCAGAGTCTCAATCAGGACACAACTGACCGGTGTGCCTAGTCTCGATCAGGGCACGACTGACCGGTGTGTCTGGTCTCAATCAGGGGCACGAATTACCAGTGTGTATGCTCTCGATCAGGACACAACTGACCAGTGTGTCAGAGTCTCAATCAGGACACAACTGACTGGTGCATCCCAGTCTCGATCAGGACACAACTGACCAGTGTGTCAGAGTCTCAATCAGGACACAACTGACAGGTGCGTCCCAGTCTCGATCAGGACACAACTGACCGGTGCGTCCCAGTCTCGATCAGGACACAACTGACCGGTGTGTCCCAGTCTCGATCAGGACACGACTGACTGGTGTGTCTTGTCTAGATCAGTATACAACTGACCGGTGTGTCCTCTTCTCGATCAGGACACGGCTGAACATTGTATCCCAGTCTTGGTCAATGCATGACTGGCCAGTGTGTCCCGGTCTCGTTCAGGACACGGCTGACCGTTGTATCCCAGTCTCGATCAGGACACGACTGACTGGTGCGTTCGGTCTCGATCAGGGTCACGACTGATCGTTGTGTCCCAGTCTCGATCAGGACACAACTCACCGTTTAGTCCCAGTCTCGGTCAGGGACACAACTGACCGCTGCATCCCAGTCTCGATCAGGACATGACTGACTGGTGTGTCCCAGTCTCCATGAGAACACAACTGACCGGTGTATCCCGGTCTCGTTCAGGGCATGACTGACCACTTTCTCTGGTCTCAATCAGGGGCACGGCTGACCGGTGTGTCTGGTCTCGATCAGGAGATGGCTGACCGGTGTATCCCAGTCTCGGTCAGGGCACGACAGTTGTTTGTGTCCCGTTCTCAATCAGGACATGACAGACCGGTGTATCCGGGACTCGATCAGGACATGACAGACCGGTGTATCCCAGTCTCGATCAGGGGCACGACAGACCATTGTATCCCGGTCTCGGTCAGGGGCATGACTGACCAGTGTGTCAGAGTCTCGATCAGGACACAACTGACCAGTGTGTCAGAGTCTCAATCAGGACACAACTGACCAGTGTGTCAGAGTCTCAATCAGGACACAACTGACCGGTGCGTCCCAGTCTCGATCAGGACACAAGTGACCAGTGTGTCAGAGTCTCAATCAGGACACAACTGACCGGTGTGTCAGAGTCTCAATCAGGACACAACTGACCGGTGTGTCAGAGTCTCAATCAGGACACAAATGACCAGTGTGTCAGAGTCTCAATCAGGACACAACTGACCGGTGCGTCCCAGTCTCGATCAGGACACAACTGACCAGTGTGTCAGAGTCTCAATCAGGACACGGCTGACTGGTGTGTCTTGTCTAGATCAGTATACAACTGACCGGTGTGTCCTCTTCTCGATCAGGACACGGCTGACCATTGTATCCCAGTCTCGGTCAATGCATGACTGGCCAGTGTCTCCCGGTCTCGTTCAGGACACGGCTGACCGTTGTATCCCAGTCTCGATCAGGACACGACTGACCACTTTCTCTGGTCTCAATCAGGGGCACGGCTGTCCGGTGTGTCTGGTCTCGATCAGGAGACGGCTGACCGGTGTATCCCGGTCTCGGTCAGGGGCACGACTGACCAGTGTGACTGGTCTTGATCAGGACACGACAGACTGGTGTATCCCAGTCTCAATCAAGACACGACTGTCTGGTGTGTCCCGTCTTGATCAGCACACAACTGACCGGTGTGTCCCAGTCTTGATCAGGGCACAACTGACCGGTGTGTCCCAGTCTTGATCAGGGCACAACTGACCAGTGTGTCCAGTCTCAATCAGGACACGGATGACCAGTGTGTCTGGTCTCGATCAGGGGCATGAATTACCAGTGTGTGTGGTCTCAATCAGGACACAACTGACCGGTGTATTCCAGTCTCGGTCAGGGCACGACAGTCGTTTGTGTCCCGTTCTCAATCAGGACATGACAGACCGGTGTATCCGGGACTCAATCAGGACATGACAGACTGGTGTATCCCGGTCTCGATCAGGGTCACAACTGACCGGTGTGTCCCAGTCTTGGTCAGTACACAACTGACCGGTGCGTCCCAGTCTCGATCAGAGCAAGGCTGACCGGTGTGTCCGTTCTCGATCAGTGGCACGACTGACCATTGTATCCCGGTCTCGGTCAGGGGCACGACTGACCAGTGTGACCGGTCTCGATCAGGACACGACAGACTGGTGTATCCCGGTCTAGATCAGGACACAACTGACCGCTGCATCCCAGTCTCGATCAGGACATGACTGACTGGTGTGTCCCGGTCTCGATCAGGGCACAACTGACCGGTGTGTCCCGGTCTCAGTAAGGACATGACTGACCGGTGTGTCCAGTCTCAATCAGGACACGGTTGACCAGTGTGTCTGGTCTCGATCAGGGGCACGAATTACCAGTGTGTGTGGTCTCGATCAGGACATGACTGACTGGTGTGTCCTGGTCTCGATCAGGACACAACTGACCGGTGTGTCAGAGTCTCGATCAGGACACTGCTGACTGGTGCGTCCCAGTCTCGATCAGGGGCACGACTGACCGGTTGTGTCCCGTTCTCGATCAGGACATGACAGACCGGGTGTATCCGGGTCTCGATAAGGACACGACTGTCTGGTGTGTCCCATCTCGATCAGCACACAACTGACCGGTGTATCCCGGTCTTGATCAGGACATGACTGACCAGAGTGTCCTGGTCTCAGTTTGGACACGACTGACCAGTGTGTCCAGTCTCCATCAGGACACAACTGACTGGTGTGTCCAGTCTCAATCAGTGAATGACTGACTGGTGCGTCCTGGTCTCGATCAGGGTCACAACTGATCGGCGTGTCCCAGTCTCGATCAGGACACGGCTGACCAGTGTGCCTGGTCTCGATCAAGGGCATGAATTACCAGAGTGTGTGGTCTCGATCAGGACACAACTGATCGGTGTGTCCCAGTCTTGGTCAGGACACAACTGACCGGTGCGTCCCGGTCTCGATCAGGACACGGCTGACCAGTGTGTCTGGTCATGAATTACCAGTGTGTTGTCTCGATCAGGACACAACTGACCAGTGTGTCAGAGTCTCAATCAGGACACAACTGACCGGTGCGTCCCAGTCTCGATCAGGACACAACTGACCAGTGTGTCAGAGTCTCAATCAGGACACGGCTGACTGGTGTGTCTTGTCTAGATCAGTATACAACTGACCGGTGTGTCCTCTTCTCGATCAGGACACGGCTGACCATTGTATCCCAGTCTCGGTCAATGCATGACTGGCCAGTGTCTCCCGGTCTCGTTCAGGACACGGCTGACCGTTGTATCCCAGTCTCGATCAGGACACGACTGACCACTTTCTCTGGTCTCAATCAGGGGCACGGCTGTCCGGTGTGTCTGGTCTCGATCAGGAGACGGCTGACCGGTGTATCCCGGTCTCGGTCAGGGGCACGACTGACCAGTGTGACCGGTCTTGATCAGGACACGACAGACTGGTGTATCCCAGTCTCAATCAAGACACGACTGTCTGGTGTGTCCCGTCTTGATCAGCACACAACTGACCTGTGTGTCCCAGTCTCAATCAGGACACAACTGACCGGTGCGTCCCAGTCTCGATCAGGACACAAGTGACCAGTGTGTCAGAGTCTCAATAAGGACACAACTGACCGGTGTGTCAGAGTCTCAATCAGGACACAACTGACCGGTGTGTCAGTGTCTCAATCAGGACACAACTGACCGGTGCGTCCCAGTCTCGATCAGGACACAACTGACCAGTGTGTCAGAGTCTCAATCTGGACACGGCTGACTGGTGTGTCTTGTCTAGATCAGTATACAACTGACCGGTGTGTCCTCTTCTCGATCAGGACACGGCTGACCATTGTATCCCAGTCTCGGTCAATGCATGACTGGCCAGTGTCTCCCGGTCTCGTTCAGGACACGGCTGACCGTTGTATCCCAGTCTCGATCAGGACACGACTGACCACTTTCTCTGGTCTCAATCAGGGGCACGGCTGTCCGGTGTGTCTGGTCTCGATCAGGAGACGGCTGACCGGTGTATCCCGGTCTCGGTCAGGGGCACGACTGACCAGTGTGACCGGTCTTGATCAGGACACGACAGACTGGTGTATCCCAGTCTCAATCAAGACACGACTGTCTGGTGTGTCCCGTCTTGATCAGCACACAACTGACCTGTGTGTCCCAGTCTTGATCAGGGCACAACTGACCGGTGTGTCCCAGTCTTGATCAGGGCACAACTGACCAGTGTGTCCAGTCTCAATCAGGACACGGATGACCAGTGTGTCTGGTCTCGATCAGGGGCATGAATTACCAGTGTGTGTGGTCTCAATCAGGACACAACTGACCGGTGTATCCCAGTCTCGGTCAGGGCACGACAGTCGTTTGTGTCCCGTTCTCAATCAGGACATGACAGACCGGTGTATCCGGGACTCAATCAGGACAAGACAGACTGGTGTATCCCGGTCTCGATCAGGGGCACGACAGACCATTGTATCCCGGTCTCGGTCAGGGGCATGACTGACCAGTGTGACCGGTCTCGATCAGGACACGACAGACTGGTGTATCCCAGTCTCGATCAGGACATGACAGACCGGTGTATCCCGGTCTCGATCAGGACATGACTGACTGGTGTATCCCGGTCTCGATCAGGGGCATGACTGACCAGTGTGACCGGTCTCGATCAGGACATGACAGACCGGTGTATCCCAGTCTCGATCAGGACATGACAGACCGGTGTATCCCAGTCTTGATCAGGGCACGACAGTTGTTTGTGTCCCGTTCTCAATCAGGACATGACTGACCGGTGTATCCGGGACTCGATCAGGACATGACAGACCGGTGCAACCCGGTCTCGATCAGGACACGACAGACTGGTGTATCCCGGTCTCGATCAGGGGCATGACAGACCGTTGTATCCTGGTCTCGGTCAGGGGCATGACTGACCAGTGTGACCGGTCTCGATCAGGACACGACAGACTGGTGTATCCCGGTCTCGATCAGGACACAACAGACCGGTGTATCCCGGTCTCGATCAGGACACGACAAACCATTGTATCCCGGTCTCGATCAGGGGCATGACTGACCAGTGTGACCGGTCTCGATCAGGACACGACAGACTGGTGTATCCCGGTCTCGATCAGGACACGACAGACCGGTGTATCCCAGTCTCAATCAAGACACGACTGTCTGGTGTGTCCCAGTCTTGATCAGGGAACAACTGACCGATGTGTCCCAGTCTTGATCAGGGCACAACTGACCGGTGTGTCCCAGTCTTGATCAGGGAACAACTGACCGGTGTGTCCCAGTCTTGATCAGGGCACAACTGACCGGTGTGTCCAGTCTTGATCAGGGGCACAACTGACCGGTGTGTCCCAGTCTTGATCAGGGCACAACTGACCGGTGTGTCCCGGTCTCAGTAAGGACATGACTGACCAGTGTGTCCAGTCTCAATCAGGACACAGTTGACCAGTGTGTCTGGTCTCGATCAGGGGCACGAATTACCAGTGTGTGTGGTCTCGATCAGGACATGACTGACGGGTGTGTCCTGGTCTCGATCAGGACACAACTGACCGGTGTGTCAGAGTCTCGATCAGGACACAGCTGACTGGTGCGTCCCAGTCTCGATCAGGACACGGCTGACCAGTGTGTCTGGTCTCAATCAGGGGCATGAATTACCAGTGTGTGTGGTCTCGATCAGGACACAACTGATCGGTGTGTCCCAGTCTTGGTCAGGACACAACTGACCGGTGCGTCCCAGTCTCGATCAGGACACAGCTGACCAGTGTGTGTGGTCTCAATCAGGACACAACTGACCGGTGTGTCTAGTCTCGATCAGGGCACGACTGACCGGTGTGTCTGGTCTTGATCGGGGGCACGAATTACCAGTGTGTCAGAGTCTCAATCAGGACACGGCTGACCAGTGTGTCAGAGTCTCAATCAGGACACAACTGACCGGTGCGTCCCAGTCTCGATCAGGACACGGCTGACCAGTGTGTGTGGTCTCGATCGGGACACAACTGACCGGTGTGACTAGTCTTGATCAGGGGCACGAATTACCAGCGTGTATGGTCTCGATCAGGACACAACTGACCAGTGTGTCAGAGTCTCAATCAGGACACAACTGACCGGTGCGTCCCAGTCTCGATCAGGACACAACTGACCAGTGTGTCAGAGTCTCAATCAGGACACAACTGACCGGTTCGTCCCAGTCTCGATCAGGACACAACTGACCGGTGTGTCAGTCTCCATCAGGACACAACTGACTGGTGTGTCTAGTCTCGATCAGGACACAACTGACCGGTGCGTCCCAGTCTCGATCAGGACACAGCAGACAGGTGCATCCCAGTCTCGATCAGGACACAACTGACCGGTGCGTCCCAGTCTCGATCAGGACACAGCAGACCGGTGTGTCTAGTCTCGATCAGGTCACAACTGACCAGTGTGTCAGAGTCTCCATCAGGACACAACTGACTGGTGTGTCCCAGTCTCGATCAGGACACAACTGACCGGTGTGTCCCAGTCTCGATCAGGTCACAACTGACCAGTGTGTCAGAGTCTCCATCAGGACACAACTGACTGGTGTGTCTAGTCTCGATCAGGACACAACTGACCGGTGCGTCCCAGTCTCGATCAGGACACAGCAGACTGGTGCATCCCAGTCTCGATCAGGACACAACTGACCGGTGCGTCCCAGTCTCGATCAGGACACAGCAGACCGGTGTGTCTAGTCTCGATCAGGACATGGCTGACTGGTGTGTCTTGTCTAGGTCAGTATACAACCGACCGGTGTGTCCTCTTCTCGATCAGGACACGGCTGACCATTGTATCCCAGTCTCGGTCAATGCATGACTGGCCAGTGTGTCCCGGTCTCGTTCAGGACACGGCTGACCGTTGTATCCCAGTCTCGATCAGGACACGACTGACTGGTGCGTTCGGTCTCGATCAGGGTCACGACTGATCAGTGTGTCCCGGTCTCGTTCAGGACACGGCTGACTGTTGTATACCAGTCTCGATCAGGACACGACTGACTGGTGCGTTCGGTCTCGATCAGGGTCACGACTGATCGTTGTGTCCAAGTCTCGATCAGGACACAACTCACCGTTTAGTCCCAGTCTCGGTCAGGGACACAACTGACCGCTGCATCCCAGTTTCGATCAGGACACAACTGACCGCTGCATCCCAGTCTCGATCAGGACATGACTGACTGGTGTGTCCCAGTCTCCATTAGGACACAACTGACCGGTGTATCCCGGTCTCGTTCAGGGCACGACTGACCACTTTCTCTGGTCTCAATCAGGGGTACGGCTGACCGGTGTGTCAGGTCTCGATCAGGAGACGGCTGACCGGTGTATCCCAGTCTCGGTCAGGGCACGACAGTCGTTTGTGTCCTGTTCTCAATCAGGACATGACAGACCGGTGTATCCGGGACTCGATCAGGACATGACAGACCGGTGTATCCCGGTCGCGATCAGGGGCACGACAGACCATTGTATCCCGGTCTCGGTCGGGGGCATGACTGACCAGTGTGACCGGTCTCGATCAGGACACGACAGACTGGTGTATCCCGGTCTCGATCAGGACACAACAGACCGGTGTATCCCGGTCTCGATCAAGAAACGACTGTCTGGTGTGTCCTGTCTTGATCAGCACACAACTGACCGGTGTGTCCCAGTCTTGATCAGGGCACAACTGACCAGTGTGTCCCAGTCTCAGTAAGGACATGACTGACCGGTGTGTCCAGTCTCAATCAGGACACAGTTGACCAGTGTGTCCAGTCTCAATCAGGACACGGTTGACCAGTGTGTGTGGTCTCAATCACGACACAACTGATCGGAGTGTCCCAGTCTTGGTCAGGACACAACTGACCGGTGTATCCCAGTCTCGGTCAGGGCACGACAGTCGTATGTGTCCCGTTCTCAATCAGGACATGACAGACCGGTGTATCCGGGACTCAATCAGGACATGACAGACCGGTGTATCCCGGTCTCGATCAGGGGCATGACAGACCATTGTATCCCGGTCTCGGTCAGGGGCATGACTGACCAGTGTGACCGGTCTCGATCAGGACATGACAGACCGGTGTATCCCAGTCTCAATCAAGACACGACTGTCTGGTGTGTCCCGGTCTCGATCAGGACACGACAAACCATTGTATCCCGGTCTCGATCAGGACACGACAGACTGGTGTATCCCGGTCTCGATCAGGACACAACAGACCGGTGTATCCCGGTCTCAATCAGGACACGACAAACCATTGTATCCCAGTCTCGATCAGGGGCATGACTGACCAGTGTGACCGGTCTCGATCAGGACACGACAGACTGGTGTATCCCGGTCTCGATCAGGACACGACAGACTGGTGTATCCCGGTCTCGATCAGGACACGACAGACCGGTGTATCCCAGTCTCAATCAAGAAACGACTGTCTGGTGTGTCCCAGTCTTGATCAGGGAACAACTGACCGATGTGTCCCAGTCTTGATCAGGGCACAACTGACCGGTGTGTCCCAGTCTTGATCAGGGAACAACTGACCGGTGTGTCCCAGTCTTGATCAGGGCACAACTGACCGGTGTGTCCAGTCTTGATCAGGGGCACAACTGACCGGTGTGTCCCAGTCTTGATCAGGGCACAACTGACCGGTGTGTCCCAGTCTTGATCAGGGCACAACTGACCGGTGTGTCCCGGTCTCAGTAAGGACATGACTGACCAGTGTGTCCAGTCTCAATCAGGACACGGTTGACCAGTGTGTCTGGTCTCGATCAGGGGCACGAATTACCAGTGTGTGTGGTCTCGATCAGGACATGACTGACTGGTGTGTCCTGGTCTCGATCAGGACACAACTGACCGGTGTGTCAGAGTCTCGATCAGGACACAGCTGACCAGTGTGTGTGGTCTCAATCAAGACACAACTGACCGGTGTGTCTAGTCTCGATCAGGGCACGACTGACCGGTGTGTCTCGTCTTGATCGGGGGCACGAATTACCAGTGTGTATGATCTCGATCAGGACACAACTGACCAGTGTGTCAGAGTCTCAATCAGGACACAACTGACCGGTGCATCCCAGTCTCGATCAGGACACAACTGACCAGTGTGTCAGAGTCTCAATCAGCACACAACTGACCAGTGTGTCAGAGTGTCAATCAGGACACAACTGACCGGTGTGTCAGAGTCTCAATCAGGACACAACTGACTGGTGCGTCCCAGTCTCGATCAGGACACGGCTGACCAGTGTGTGTGGTCTCGATCAGGACACAACTGACCGGTGTGACTAGTCTTGATCAGGGGCACGAATTACCAGCGTGTATGGTCTCGATCAGGACACAACTGACCGGTGTGTCAGAGTCTCCATCAGGACACAACTGACTGGTGTGTCTAGCCTCGATCAGGACACAACTGACCGGTGCGTCCCAGTCTCGATCAGGACACAGCAGACTGGTGCATCCCAGTCTCGATCAGGACACAACTGACCGGTGCGTCCCAGTCTCGATCAGGACACAGCAGACCGGTGTGTCTAGTCTCGATCAGGTCACAACTGACCAGTGTGTCAGAGTCTCCATCAGGACACAACTGACTGGTGTGTCCCAGCCTCGATCAGGACACAACTGACCAGTGTGTCCCAGTCTCGATCAGGTCACAACTGACCAGTGTGTCAGAGTCTCCATCAGGACACAACTGACTGGTGTGTCTAGTCTCGATCAGGACACAACTGACCGGTGCATCCCAGTCTCGATCAGGACACAACTGACCGGTGCGTCCCAGTCTCGATCAGGACACAGCAGACTGGTGCATCCCAGTCTCGATCAGGACACAACTGACCGGTGCGTCCCAGTCTCGATCAGGACACAGCAGACCGGTGTGTCTAGTCTCGATCAGGACATGGCTGACCATTGTATCCCAGTCTCGGTCAGGGGCATGACTGACCAGTGTGACCGGTCTCGATCAGGACACGACAGACTGGTGTATCCCGGTCTCGTTCAGGGGCATGACTGACCAGTGTGACCGGTCTCGATCAGGACATGACAGACCGGTGTATCCCAGTCTCGATCAGGACATGACAGACCGGTGTATCCCGGTCTCGATCAGGACATGACAGACTGGTGTATCCCGGTCTCGATCAGGGGCATGACTGACCAGTGTCACCGGTCTCGATCAGGACATGACAGACCGGTGTATCCCAGTCTCGATCAGGACATGACAGACCGGTGTATCCCGGTCTCGATCAGGACATGACAGACCGGTGTATCCCAGTCTCGATCAGGACATGACAGACCGGTGTATCCCGGTCTTGATCAGGACATGACAGACCGGTGTATCCCGGTCTCGATCAGGACACGACAGACCGGTGTATCCCGGTCTCGATCAGGACATGACAGACCGGTGTATCCCGGTCTCGATCAGGACATGACAGACCCTTGTATCCCGGTCTCGATCAGGGGCATGACTGACCAGTGTGACCGGTCTCGATCAGGACATGACAGACCGGTGTATCCCAGTCTCGATCAGGACATGACAGACTGGTGTATCCCGGTCTTGATCAGGGCACGACAGTTGTTTGTGTCCCGTTCTCAATCAGGACATGACAGACCGGTGTATCCGGGACTCGATCAGGACATGACAGACCGGTGTATCCCGGTCTCGATCAGGGGCACGACTGACCAGTGTGACCGGTCTCGATCAGGACATGACAGACCGGTGCAACCCGGTCTCGATCAGGACATGACAGACTGGTGTATCCCGGTCTCGATCAGGACACGACAAACCATTGTATCCTGGTCTCGATCAGGGGCATGACTGACCAGTGTGACCGGTCTCGATCAGGACACGACAGACTGGTGTATCCCGGTCTCGATCAGGACACGACAAACCATTGTATCCCGGTCTCGATCAGGGGCATGACTGACCAGTGTGACCGGTCTCGATCAGGACACGACAGACTGGTGTATCCCGGTCTCGATCAGGACACGACAGACTGGTGTATCCCGGTCTCGATCAGGACACGACAGACCGGTGTATCCCAGTCTCAATCAAGACACGACTGTCTGGTGTGTCCCAGTCTTGATCAGGGAACAACTGACCGATGTGTCCCAGTCTTGATCAGGGCACAACTGACCGGTGTGTCCCAGTCTTGATCAGGGCACAACTGACCGGTGTGTCCCAGTCTTGATCAGGGCACAACTGACCGGTGTGTCCCGGTCTCAGTAAGGACATGACTGACCAGTGTGTCCAGTCTCAATCAGGACACAGTTGACCAGTGTGTCTGGTCTCGATCAGGGGCACGAATTACCAGTGTGTGTGGTCTCGATCAGGACATGACTGACTGGTGTGTCCTGGTCTCGATCAGGACACAACTGACCGGTGTGTCAGAGTCTCGATCAGGACACAGCTGACTGGTGCGTCCCAGTCTCGATCAGGACACGGCTGACCAGTGTGTCTGGTCTCAATCAGGGGCATGAATTACCAGTGTGTGTGGTCTCGATCAGGACACAACTGATCGGTGTGTCCCAGTCTTGGTCAGGACACAACTGACCGGTGCGTCCCAGTCTCGATCAGGACACAGCTGACCAGTGTGTGTGGTCTCAATCAGGACACAACTGACCGGTGTGTCTAGTCTCGATCAGGGCACGACTGACCGGTGTGTCTGGTCTTGATCGGGGGCACGAATTACCAGTGTGTATGATTTCGATCAGGACACAACTGACCAGTGTGTCAGAGTCTCAATCAGGACACAACTGACCAGTGTGTCAGAGTCTCAATCAGGACACAACTGACCGGTGCATCCCAGTCTCGATCAGGACACAACTGACCAGTGTGTCAGAGTCTCAATCAGGACACGGCTGACCAGTGTGTCAGAGTCTCAATCAGGATACAACTGACCGGTGCGTCCCAGTCTCGATCAGGACACAACTGACCGGTGTGTCAGTCTCCATCAGGACACAACTGACTGGTGTGTCTAGTCTCTATCAGGACACAACTGACCGGTGCGTCCCAGTCTCGATCAGGACACAGCAGACAGGTGCATCCCAGTCTCGATCAGGACACAACTGACCGGTGCGTCCCAGTCTCGATCAGGACACAGCAGACCGGTGTGTCTAGTCTCGATCAGGTCACAACTGACCAGTGTGTCAGAGTCTCCATCAGGACACAACTGACTGGTGTGTCCCAGTCTCGATCAGGACACAACTGACCGGTGTGTCCCAGTCTCGATCAGGTCACAACTGACCAGTGTGTCAGAGTCTCCATCAGGACACAACTGACTGGTGTGTCTAGTCTCGATCAGGACACAACTGACCGGTGCGTCCCAGTCTCGATCAGGACACAGCAGACTGGTGCATCCCAGTCTCGATCAGGACACAACTGACCGGTGCGTCCCAGTCTCGATCAGGACACAGCAGACCGGTGTGTCTAGTCTCGATCAGGACATGGCTGACTGGTGTGTCTTGTCTAGATCAGTATACAACCGAACGGTGTGTCCTCTTCTCGATCAGGACACGGCTGACCATTGTATCCCAGTCTCGGTCAATGCATGACTGGCCAGTGTGTCCCGGTCTCGTTCAGGACGCGGCTGACCGTTGTATCCCAGTCTCGATCAGGACACGACTGACTGGTGTGTTCGGTCTCGATCAGGGTCACGACTGATCAGTGTGTCCCGGTCTCGTTCAGGACACGGCTGACTGTTGTATACCAGTCTCGATCAGGACACGACTGACTGGTGCGTTCGGTCTCGATCAGGGTCACGACTGATCGTTGTGTCCAAGTCTCGATCAGGACACAACTCACCGTTTAGTCCCAGTCTCGGTCAGGGACACAACTGACCGCTGCATCCCAGTTTCGATCAGGACACAACTGACCGCTGCATCCCAGTCTCGATCAGGACATGACTGACTGGTGTGTCCCAGTCTCCATTAGGACACAACTGACCGGTGTATCCCGGTCTCGATCAGGACACGACAGACTGGTGTATCCCGGTCTCGATCAAGAAACGACTGTCTGGTGTGTCCTGTCTTGATCAGGGCACAACTGACCAGTGTGTCCCAGTCTCAGTAAGGACATGACTGACCAGTGTGTCCAGTCTCAATCAGGACACGGTTGACCAGTGTGTCCAGTCTCAATCAGGACACGGTTGACCAGTGTGTGTGGTCTCAATCAGGACACAACTGATCGGAGTGTCCCAGTCTTGGTCAGGACACAACTGACCGGTGTATCCCAGTCTCGGTCAGGGCACGACAGTCGTTTGTGTCCCGTTCTCAATCAGGACATGACAGACCGGTGTATCCGGGACTCAATCAGGACATGACAGACTGGTGTATCCCGGTCTCGATCAGGACACGACAGACTGGTGTATCCCGGTCTCGATCAAGAAACGACTGTCTGGTGTGTCCTGTCTTGATCAGCACACAACTGACCGGTGTGTCCCAGTCTTGATCAGGGCACAACTGACCGGTGTATCCCAGTCTCGGTCAGGGCACGACAGTCGTTTGTGTCCCGTTCTATATCAGGACATGACAGACCGGTGTATCCGGGACTCAATCAGGACATGACAGACCGTTGTATCCCGGTCTCGATCAGGGGCATGACTGACCGGTATGTCCAGTCTTGATCAGGGGCACAACTGACCGGTGTGTCCCAGTCTTGATCAGGGCACAACTGACCGGTGTGTCCCAGTCTTGATCAGGGCACAACTGACCGGTGTGTCCCGGTCTCAGTAAGGACATGACAGACCAGTGTGTCCAGTCTCAATCAGGACACAGTTGACCAGTGTGTCTGGTCTCGATCAGGGGCACGAATCACCAGTGTGTGTGGTCTCGATCAGGACACAACTGATCGGTGTGTCCCAGTCTTGGTCAGGACACAACTGACTGGTGCGTCCCAGTCTCGATCAGGACACAACTGACCAGTGTGTCCCAGTCTCAGTAAGGACATGACTGACCAGTGTGTCCAGTCTCAATCAGGACACGGTTGACCAGTGTGTCCAGTCTCAATCAGGACACGGTTGACCAGTGTGTGTGGTCTCAATCAGGACACAACTGATCGGAGTGTCCCAGTCTTGGTCAGGACACAACTGACCGGTGTATCCCAGTCTCGGTCAGGGCACGACAGTCGTTTGTGTCCCGTTCTCAATCAGGACATGACAGACCGGTGTATCCGGGACTCAATCAGGACATGACAGACTGGTGTATCCCGGTCTCGATCAGGGGCATGACTGACCGGTGTGTCCAGTCTTGATCAGGGGCACAACTGACCGGTGTGTCCCAGTCTTGATCAGGGCACAACTGACCGGTGTGTCCCAGTCTTGATCAGGGCACAACTGACCGGTGTGTCCCGGTCTCAGTAAGGACATGACTGACCAGTGTGTCCAGTCTCAATCAGGACACAGTTGACCAGTGTGTCTGGTCTCGATCAGGGGCACGAATTACCAGTGTGTGTGGTCTCGATCAGGACATGACTGACTGGTGTGTCCTGGTCTCGATCAGGACACAACTGACCGGTGTGTCAGAGTCTCAATCAGGACACAGCTGACTGGTGCGTCCCAGTCTCGATCAGGACACGGCTGACCAGTGTGTCTGGTCTCAATCAGGGGCATGAATTACCAGTGTGTGTGGTCTCGATCAGGACACAACTGATCGGTGTGTCCCAGTCTTGGTCAGGACACAACTGACCGGTGCGTCCCAGTCTCGATCAGGACACAACTGACCAGTGTGTCAGAGTCTCAATCAGGACACGGCTGACCAGTGTATCAGAGTCTCAATCAGGACACAACTGACCGGTGCGTCCCAGTCTCGATCAGGACACGGCTGACCAGTGTGTGTGGTCTCAATCAGGACACAACTGACCGGTGTGTCTAGTCTCGATCAGGGCACGACTGACCGGTGTGTCTGGTCTTGATCGGGGGCACGAATTACCAGTGTGTATGGTGTCGATCAGGACACAACTGACCAGTGTGTCAGAGTCTCAATCAGGACACAACTGACCGGTGCATCCCAGTCTCGATCAGGACACAACTGACCAGTGTGTCAGAGTCTCAATCAGGACACGGCTGACCAGTGTGTCAGAGTCTCAATCAGGACACAACTGACCGGTGCGTCCCAGTCTCGATCAAGACACGGCTGACCAGTGTGTGTGGTCTCGATCGGGACACAACTGACCGGTGTGACTAGTCTTGATCAGGGGCACGAATTACCAGCGTGTATGGTCTCGATCAGGACACAACTGACCAGTGTGTCAGAGTCTCAATCAGGACACAACTGACCGGTGCGTCCCAGTCTCGATCAGGACACAACTGACCAGTGTGTCAGAGTCTCAATCAGGACACAACTGACCGGTTCGTCCCAGTCTCGATCAGGACACAACTGACCGGTGTGTCAGTCTCCATCAGGACACAACTGACTGGTGTGTCTAGTCTCGATCAGGACACAACTGACCGGTGCGTCCCAGTCTCGATCAGGACACAGCAGACCAGTGTGTCTAGTCTCGATCAGGTCACAACTGACCAGTGTGTCAGAGTCTCCATCAGTACACAACTGACTGGTGTGTCCCAGTCTCGTTCAGGACACAACTGACCGGTGTGTCCCAGTCTCGATCAGGTCACAACTGACCAGTGTGTCAGAGTCTCCATCAGGACACAACTGACTGGTGTGTCTAGTCTCGATCAGGACACAACTGACCGGTGCGTCCCAGTCTCGATCAGGACACAGCAGACTGGTGCATCCCAGTCTCGATCAGGACACAACTGACCGGTGCGTTCCAGTCTCGATCAGGACACAGCAGACCGGTGTGTCTAGTCTCGATCAGGACATGGCTGACTGGTGTGTCTTGTCTAGATCAGTATACAACCGACCGGTGTGTCCTCTTCTCGATCAGGACACGGCTGACCATTGTATCCCAGTCTCGGTCAATGCATGACTGGCCAGTGTGTCCCGGTCTCGTTCAGGACGCGGCTGACCTTTGTATCCCAGTCTCGATCAGGACACGACTGACTGGTGCGTTCGGTCTCGATCAGGGTCACGACTGATCAGTGTGTCCCGGTCTCGTTCAGGACACGGCTGACTGTTGTATACCAGTCTCGATCAGGACACGACTGACTGGTGCGTTCGGTCTCGATCAGGGGCACAACTGACCGGTGTGTCCCAGTCTTGATCAGGGCACAACTGACCGGTGTGTCCCAGTCTTGATCAGGGCACAACTGACCGGTGTGTCCCGGTCTCAGTAAGGACATGACTGACCAGTGTGTCCAGTCTCAATCAGGACACAGTTGACCAGTGTGTCTGGTCTCGATCAGGGGCACGAATTACCAGTGTGTGTGGTCTCGATCAGGACATGACTGACTGGTGTGTCCTGGTCTCGATCAGGACACAACTGACCGGTGTGTCAGAGTCTCGATCAGGACACAGCTGACTGGTGCGTCCCAGTCTCGATCAGGACACGGCTGACCAGTGTGTCTGGTCTCAATCAGGGGCATGAATTACCAGTGTGTGTGGTCTCGATCAGGACACAACTGATCAGTGTGTCCCAGTCTTGGTCAGGACACAACTGACCGGTGCGTCCCAGTCTCGATCAGGACACAGCTGACCAGTGTGTGTGGTCTCAATCAGGACACAACTGACCGGTGTGTCTAGTCTCGATCAGGGCACGACTGACCGGTGTGTCTGGTCTTGATCGGGGGCAGGAATTACCAGTGTGTATGGTGTCGATCAGGACACAACTGACCAGTGTGTCAGAGTCTCAATCAGGACACAACTGACCGGTGCATCCCAGTCTCGATCAGGACACAACTGACCAGTGTGTCAGAGTCTCAATCAGGACACGGCTGACCAGTGTGTCAGAGTCTCAATCAGGACACAACTGACCGGTGCGTCCCAGTCTCGATCAGGACACGGCTGACCAGTGTGTGTGGTCTCGATCGGGACACAACTGACCGGTGTGACTAGTCTTGATCAGGGGCACGAATTACCAGCGTGTATGGTCTCGATCAGGACACAACTGACCAGTGTGTCAGAGTCTCAATCAGGACACAACTGACCGGTGCGTCCCAGTCTCGATCAGGACACAACTGACCAGTGTGTCAGAGTCTCAATCAGGACACAACTGACCGGTTCGTCCCAGTCTCGATCAGGACACAACTGACCGGTGTGTCAGTCTCCATCAGGACACAACTGACTGGTGTGTCTAGTCTCGATCAGGACACAACTGACCGGTGCGTCCCAGTCTCGATCAGGACACAGCAGACAGGTGCATCCCAGTCTCGATCAGGACACAACTGACCGGTGCGTCCCAGTCTCGATCAGGACACAGCAGACCGGTGTGTCTAGTCTCGATCAGGTCACAATTGACCAGTGTGTCAGAGTCTCCATCAGGACACAACTGACTGGTGTGTCTAGTCTCGATCAGGACACAACTGACCGGTGCGTCCCAGTCTCGATCAGGACACAGCAGACTGGTGCATCCCAGTCTCGATCAGGACACAACTGACCGGTGCGTCCCAGTCTCGATCAGGACACAGCAGACCGGTGTGTCTAGTCTCGATCAGGACATGGCTGACTGGTGTGTCTTGTCTAGATCAGTATACAACCGACCGGTGTGTCCTCTTCTCGATCAGGACACGGCTGACCATTGTATCCCAGTCTCGGTCAATGCATGACTGGCCAGTGTGTCCCGGTCTCGTTCAGGACGCGGCTGACCGTTGTATCCCAGTCTCGATCAGGACACGACTGACTGGTGCGTTCGGTCTCGATCAGGGTCACGACTGATCAGTGTGTCCCGGTCTCGTTCAGGACACGGCTGACTGTTGTATACCAGTCTCGATCAGGACACGACTGACTGGTGCGTTCGGTCTCGATCAGGGTCACAACTGATCGTGGTGTCCAAGTCTCGATCAGGACACAACTCACCGTTTAGTCCCAGTCTCGGTCAGGGACACAACTGACCGCTGCATCCCAGTTTCGATCAGGACACAACTGACCGCTGCATCCCAGTCTCGATCAGGACATGACTGACTGGTGTGTCCCAGTCTCCATTAGGACACAACTGACCGGTGTATCCCGGTCTCGATCAGGACACGACAGACTGGTGTATCCCGGTCTCGATCAAGAAACGACTGTCTGGTGTGTCCTGTCTTGATCAGCACACAACTGACCGGTGTGTCCCAGTCTTGATCAGGGCACAACTGACCAGTGTGTCCCAGTCTCAGTAAGGACATGACTGACCAGTGTGTCCAGTCTCAATCAGGACACGGTTGACCAGTGTGTCCAGTCTCAATCAGGACACGGTTGACCAGTGTGTGTGGTCTCAATCAGGACACAACTGATCGGAGTGTCCCAGTCTTGGTCAGGACACAACTGACCGGTGTATCCCAGTCTCGGTCAGGGCACGACAGTCGTTTGTGTCCCGTTCTCAATCAGGACATGACAGACCGGTGTATCCGGGACTCAATCAGGACATGACAGACCGTTGTATCCCGGTCTCGATCAGGGGCATGACTGACCAGTGTGACCGGTCTCGATCAGGACATGACAGACCGGTGTATCCCAGTCTCGATCAGGACATGACAGACTGGTGTATCCCGGTCTTGATCAGGGCACGACAGTTGTTTGTGTCCCGTTCTCAATCAGGACATGACAGACCGGTGTATCCGGGACTCGATCAGGACATGACAGACCGGTGCAACCCGGTCTCGATCAGGGGCATGACTGACCAGTGTGACCGGTCTCGATCAGGACACGACAGACTGGTGTATCCCGGTCTCGATCAGGGGCATGACTGACCAGTGTGACCTGTCTCGATCAGGACATGACAGACCGGTGTATCCCAGTCTCGATCAGGACATGACAAACCATTGTATCCCGGTCTCGGTCAGGGGCATGACTGACCAGTGTGACCGGTCTCGATCAGGACACGACAGACTGGTGTATCCCCGTCTCGATCAGGGCACAACAGACCGGTGTATCCCGGTCTCGATCAGGACACGACAAACCATTGTATCCCGGTCTCGATCAGGGGCATGACTGACCAGTGTGACCGGTCTCGATCAGGACACGACAGACTGGTGTATCCCGGTCTCGATCAGGACACGACAGACCGGTGTATCCCAGTCTCAATCAAGACACGACTGTCTGGTGTGTCCCGGTCTCGATCAGGACACGACAAACCATTGTATCCCGGTCTCGATCAGGACACGACAGACTGGTGTATCCCGGTCTCGATCAGGACACAACAGACCGGTGTATTCCGGTCTCGATCAGGACACGACAAACCATTGTATCCCGGTCTCGATCAGGGGCATGACTGACCAGTGTGACCGGTCTCGATCAGGACACGACAGACTGGTGTATCCCGGTCTCGATCAAGAAACGACTGTCTGGTGTGTCCTGACTTGATCAGCACACAACTGACCGGTGTGTCCCAGTCTTGATCAGGGCACAACTGACCAGTGTGTCCCAGTCTCAGTAAGGACATGACTGACCAGTGTGTCCAGTCTCAATCAGGACACGGTTGACCTGTGTGTCCAGTCTCAATCAGGACACGGTTGACCAGTGTGTGTGGTCTCAATCAGGACACAACTGATCGGAGTGTCCCAGTCTTGGTCAGGACACAACTGACCTGTGTATCCCAGTCTCGGTCAGGGCACGACAGTCGTTTGTGTCCCGTTCTCAATCAGGACATGACAGACCGGTGTATCCGGGACTCAATCAGGACATGACAGACCGGTGTATCCCGGTCTCGATCAGGGGCATGACAGACCATTGTATCCCGGTCTCGGTCAGGGGCATGACTGACCAGTGTGACCGGTCTCGATCAGGACATGACAGACCGGTGTATCCCAGTCTCAATCAAGACACGACTGTCTGGTGTGTCCCGGTCTCGATCAGGACACGACAAACCATTGTATCCCGGTCTCGATCAGGACACGACAGACTGGTGTATCCCGGTCTCGATCAGGACACAACAGACCGGTGTATCCCGGTCTCAATCAGGACACGACAAACCATTGTATCCCGGTCTCGATCAGGGGCATGACTGACCAGTGTGACCGGTCTCGATCAGGACACGACAGACTGGTGTATCCCGGTCTCGATCAGGACACGACAGACTGGTGTATCCCGGTCTCGATCAGGACACGACAGACCGGTGTATCCCAGTCTCAATCAAGAAACGACTGTCTGGTGTGTCCCAGTCTTGATCAGGGAACAACTGACCGATGTGTCCCAGTCTTGATCAGGGCACAACTGACCGGTGTGTCCCAGTCTTGATCAGTGAACAACTGACCGGTGTGTCCCAGTCTTGATCAGGGCACAACTGACCGGTGTGTCCAGTCTTGATCAGGGGCACAACTGACCGGTGTGTCCCATTCTTGATCAGGGCACAACTGACCGGTGTGTCCCAGTCTTGATCAGGGCACAACTGACCGGTGTGTCCCGGTCTCAGTAAGGACATGACTGACCAGTGTGTCCAGTCTCAATCAGGACACGGTTGACCAGTGTGTCTGGTCTCGATCAGGGGCACGAATTACCAGTGTGTGTGGTCTCGATCAGGACACAACTGACCAGTGTGTCCTGGTCTCGATCAGGACACAACTGACCGTTGTGTCAGAGTCTCGATCAGGACACAGCTGACTGGTGCGTCCCAGTCTCGATCAGGACACGACTGACTGGTGTGTTCGGTCTCGATCAGGGTCACGACTGATCAGTGTGTCCCGGTCTCGTTCAGGACACGGCTGACTGTTGTATACCAGTCTCGATCAGGACACGACTGACTGGTGCGTTCGGTCTCGATCAGGGGCACAACTGACCGGTGTGTCCCAGTCTTGATCAGGGCACAACTGACCGGTGTGTCCCAGTCTTGATCAGGGCACAACTGACCGGTGTGTCCCGATCTCAGTAAGGACATGACTGACCAGTGTGTCCAGTCTCAATCAGGACACAGTTGACCAGTGTGTCTGGTCTCGATCAGGGGCACGAATTACCAGTGTGTGTGGTCTCGATCAGGACATGACTGACTGGTGTGTCCTGGTCTCGATCAGGACACAACTGACCGGTGTGTCAGAGTCTCGATCAGGACACAGCTGACTGGTGCGTCCCAGTCTCGATCAGGACACGGCTGACCAGTGTGTCTGGTCTCAATCAGGGGCATGAATTACCAGTGTGTGTGGTCTCGATCAGGACACAACTGATCGGTGTGTCCCAGTCTTGGTCAGGACACAACTGACCGGTGCGTCCCAGTCTCGATCAGGACACAGCTGACCAGTGTGTGTGGTCTCAATCAGGACACAACTGACCGGTGTGTCTAGTCTCGATCAGGGCACGACTGACCGGTGTGTCTGGTCTTGATCGGGGGCACGAATTACCAGTGTGTATGGTGTCGATCAGGACACAACTGACCAGTGTGTCAGAGTCTCAATCAGGACACAACTGACCGGTGCATCCCAGTCTCGATCAGGACACAACTGACCAGTGTGTCAGAGTCTCAATCAGGACACGGCTGACCAGTGTGTCAGAGTCTCAATCAGGACACAACTGACCGGTGCGTCCCAGTCTCGATCAGGACACGGCTGACCAGTGTGTGTGGTCTCGATCGGGACACAACTGACCGGTGTGACTAGTCTTGATCAGGGGCACGAATTACCAGCGTGTATGGTCTCGATCAGGTCACAACTGACCAGTGTGTCAGAGTCTCCATCAGTACACAACTGACTGGTGTGTCCCAGTCTCGATCAGGACACAACTGACCGGTGTGTCCCAGTCTCGATCAGGTCACAACTGACCAGTGTGTCAGAGTCTCCATCAGGACACAACTGACTGGTGTGTCTAGTCTCGATCAGGACACAACTGACCGGTGCGTCCCAGTCTCGATCAGGACACAGCAGACTGGTGCATCCCAGTCTCGATCAGGACACAACTGACCGGTGCGTCCCAGTCTCGATCAGGACACAGCAGACCGGTGTGTCTAGTCTCGATCAGGACATGGCTGACTGGTGTGTCTTGTCTAGATCAGTATACAACCGACCGGTGTGTCCTCTTCTCGATCAGGACACGGCTGACCATTGTATCCCAGTCTCGGTCAATGCATGACTGGCCAGTGTGTCCCGGTCTCGTTCAGGACGCGGCTGACCTTTGTATCCCAGTCTCGATCAGGACACGACTGACTGGTGCGTTCGGTCTCGATCAGGGTCACGACTGATCAGTGTGTCCTGGTCTCGTTCAGGACACGGCTGACTGTTGTATACCAGTCTCGATCAGGACACGACTGACTGGTGCGTTCGGTCTCGATCAGGGGCACAACTGACCGGTGTGTCCCAGTCTTGATCAGGGCACAACTGACCGGTGTGTCCCAGTCTTGATCAGGGCACAACTGACCGGTGTGTCCCGGTCTCAGTAAGGACACGGCTGACCAGTGTGTCTGGTCTCAATCAGGGGCATGAATTACCAGTGTGTGTGGTCTCGATCAGGACACAACTGATCGGTGTGTCCCAGTCTTGGTCAGGACACAACTGACCGGTGCGTCCCAGTCTCGATCAGGACACAGCTGACCAGTGTGTGTGGTCTCAATCAGGACACAACTGACCGGTGTGTCTAGTCTCGATCAGGGCACGACTGACCGGTGTGTCTGGTCTTGATCGGGGGCACGAATTACCAGTGTGTATGGTGTCGATCAGGACACAACTGACCAGTGTGTCAGAGTCTCAATCAGGACACAACTGACCGGTGCATCCCAGTCTCGATCAGGACACAACTGACCAGTGTGTCAGAGTCTCAATCAGGACACGGCTGACCAGTGTGTCAGAGTCTCAATCAGGACACAACTGACCGGTGCGTCCCAGTCTCGATCAGGACACGGCTGACCAGTGTGTGTGGTCTCGATCGGGACACAACTGACCGGTGTGACTAGTCTTGATCAGGGGCACGAATTACCAGCGTGTATGGTCTCGATCAGGACACAACTGACCAGTGTGTCAGAGTCTCAATCAGGACACAACTGACCGGTGCGTCCCAGTCTCGATCAGGACACGACTGACCAGTGTGTCAGAGTCTCAATCAGGACACAACTGACCGGTTCGTCCCAGTCTCGATCAGGACACAACTGACCGGTGTGTCAGTCTCCATCAGGACACAACTGACTGGTGTGTCTAGTCTCGATCAGGACACAACTGACCGGTGCGTCCCAGTCTCGATCAGGACACAGCAGACAGGTGCATCCCAGTCTCGATCAGGACACAACTGACCGGTGCGTCCCAGTCTCGATCAGGACACAGCAGACCGGTGTGTCTAGTCTCGATCAGGTCACAATTGACCAGTGTGTCAGAGTCTCCATCAGGACACAACTGACTGGTGTGTCTAGTCTCGATCAGGACACAACTGACCGGTGCGTCCCAGTCTCGATCAGGACACAGCAGACTGGTGCATCCCAGTCTCGATCAGGACACAACTGACCGGTGCGTCCCAGTCTCGATCAGGACACAGCAGACCGGTGTGTCTAGTCTCGATCAGGACATGGCTGACTGGTGTGTCTTGTCTAGATCAGTATACAACCGACCGGTGTGTCCTCTTCTCGATCAGGACACGGCTGACCATTGTATCCCAGTCTCGGTCAATGCATGACTGGCCAGTGTGTCCCGGTCTCGTTCAGGACGCGGCTGACCGTTGTATCCCAGTCTCGATCAGGACACGACTGACTGGTGCGTTCGGTCTCGATCAGGGTCACGACTGATCAGTGTGTCCCGGTCTCGTTCAGGACACGGCTGACTGTTGTATACCAGTCTCGATCAGGACACGACTGACTGGTGCGTTCGGTCTCGATCAGGGTCACGACTGATCGTGGTGTCCAAGTCTCGATCAGGACACAACTCTCCGTTTAGTCCCAGTTTCGATCAGGACACAACTGACCGCTGCATCCCAGTCTCGATCAGGACATGACTGACTGGTGTGTCCCAGTCTCCATTAGGACACAACTGACCGGTGTATCCCGGTCTCGATCAGGACACGACAGACTGGTGTATCCCGGCCTCGATCAAGAAACGACTGTCTGGTGTGTCCTGTCTTGATCAGCACACAACTGACCGGTGTGTCCCAGTCTTGATCAGGGCACAACTGACCAGTGTGTCCAAGTCTCAGTAAGGACATGACTGACCAGTGTGTCCAGTCTCAATCAGGACACGGTTGACCAGTGTGTCCAGTCTCAATCAGGACACGGTTGACCAGTGTGTGTGGCCTCAATCAGGACACAACTGATCGGAGTGTCCCAGTCTTGGTCAGGACACAACTGACCGGTGTATCCCAGTCTCGGTCAGGGCACGACAGTCGTTTGTGTCCCGTTCTCAATCAGGACATGACAGACCGGTGTATCCGGGACTCAATCAGGACATGACAGACCGTTGTATCCCGGTCTCGATCAGGGGCATGACTGACCAGTGTGACCGGTCTCGATCAGGACATGACAGACCGGTGTATCCCAGTCTCGATCAGGACATGACAGACTGGTGTATCCCGGTCTTGATCAGGGCACGACAGTTGTTTGTGTCCCGTTCTCAATCAGGACATGACAGACCGGTGTATCCGGGACTCGATCAGGACATGACAGACCGGTGCAACCCGGTCTCGATCAGGGGCATGACTGACCGGTGTGTCCCGGTCTCAGTAAGGACATGACTGACCAGTGTGTCCAGTCTCAATCAGGACACGGTTGACCAGTGTGTCTGGTCTCGATCAGGGGCACGAATTACCAGTGTGTGTGGTCTCGATCAGGACACAACTGACCAGTGTGTCCTGGTCTCGATCAGGACACAACTGACCGTTGTGTCAGAGTCTCGATCAGGACACAGCTGACTGGTGCGTCCCAGTCTCGATCAGGACACGACTGACTGGTGTGTTCGGTCTCGATCAGGGTCACGACTGATCAGTGTGTCCCGGTCTCGTTCAGGACACGGCTGACTGTTGTATACCAGTCTCGATCAGGACACGACTGACTGGTGCGTTCGGTCTCGATCAGGGGCACAACTGACCGGTGTGTCCCAGTCTTGATCAGGGCACAACTGACCGGTGTGTCCCAGTCTTGATCAGGGCACAACTGACCGGTGTGTCCCGATCTCAGTAAGGACATGACTGACCAGTGTGTCCAGTCTCAATCAGGACACAGTTGACCAGTGTGTCTGGTCTCGATCAGGGGCACGAATTACCAGTGTGTGTGGTCTCGATCAGGACATGACTGACTGGTGTGTCCTGGTCTCGATCAGGACACAACTGACCGGTGTGTCAGAGTCTCGATCAGGACACAGCTGACTGGTGCGTCCCAGTCTCGATCAGGACACGGCTGACCAGTGTGTCTGGTCTCAATCAGGGGCATGAATTACCAGTGTGTGTGGTCTCGATCAGGACACAACTGATCGGTGTGTCCCAGTCTTGGTCAGGACACAACTGACCGGTGCGTCCCAGTCTCGATCAGGACACAGCTGACCAGTGTGTGTGGTCTCAATCAGGACACAACTGACCGGTGTGTCTAGTCTCGATCAGGGCACGACTGACCGGTGTGTCTGGTCTTGATCGGGGGCACGAATTACCAGTGTGTATGGTGTCGATCAGGACACAACTGACCAGTGTGTCAGAGTCTCAATCAGGACACAACTGACCGGTGCATCCCAGTCTCGATCAGGACACAACTGACCAGTGTGTCAGAGTCTCAATCAGGACACGGCTGACCAGTGTGTCAGAGTCTCAATCAGGACACAACTGACCGGTGCGTCCCAGTCTCGATCAGGACACGGCTGACCAGTGTGTGTGGTCTCGATCGGGACACAACTGACCGGTGTGACTAGTCTTGATCAGGGGCACGAATTACCAGCGTGTATGGTCTCGATCAGGTCACAACTGACCAGTGTGTCAGAGTCTCCATCAGTACACAACTGACTGGTGTGTCCCAGTCTCGATCAGGACACAACTGACCGGTGTGTCCCAGTCTCGATCAGGTCACAACTGACCAGTGTGTCAGAGTCTCCATCAGGACACAACTGACTGGTGTGTCTAGTCTCGATCAGGACACAACTGACCGGTGCGTCCCAGTCTCGATCAGGACACAGCAGACTGGTGCATCCCAGTCTCGATCAGGACACAACTGACCGGTGCGTCCCAGTCTCGATCAGGACACAGCAGACCGGTGTGTCTAGTCTCGATCAGGACATGGCTGACTGGTGTGTCTTGTCTAGATCAGTATACAACCGACCGGTGTGTCCTCTTCTCGATCAGGACACGGCTGACCATTGTATCCCAGTCTCGGTCAATGCATGACTGGCCAGTGTGTCCCGGTCTCGTTCAGGACGCGGCTGACCTTTGTATCCCAGTCTCGATCAGGACACGACTGACTGGTGCGTTCGGTCTCGATCAGGGTCACGACTGATCAGTGTGTCCTGGTCTCGTTCAGGACACGGCTGACTGTTGTATACCAGTCTCGATCAGGACACGACTGACTGGTGCGTTCGGTCTCGATCAGGGGCACAACTGACCGGTGTGTCCCAGTCTTGATCAGGGCACAACTGACCGGTGTGTCCCAGTCTTGATCAGGGCACAACTGACCGGTGTGTCCCGGTCTCAGTAAGGACACGGCTGACCAGTGTGTCTGGTCTCAATCAGGGGCATGAATTACCAGTGTGTGTGGTCTCGATCAGGACACAACTGATCGGTGTGTCCCAGTCTTGGTCAGGACACAACTGACCGGTGCGTCCCAGTCTCGATCAGGACACAGCTGACCAGTGTGTGTGGTCTCAATCAGGACACAACTGACCGGTGTGTCTAGTCTCGATCAGGGCACGACTGACCGGTGTGTCTGGTCTTGATCGGGGGCACGAATTACCAGTGTGTATGGTGTCGATCAGGACACAACTGACCAGTGTGTCAGAGTCTCAATCAGGACACAACTGACCGGTGCATCCCAGTCTCGATCAGGACACAACTGACCAGTGTGTCAGAGTCTCAATCAGGACACGGCTGACCAGTGTGTCAGAGTCTCAATCAGGACACAACTGACCGGTGCGTCCCAGTCTCGATCAGGACACGGCTGACCAGTGTGTGTGGTCTCGATCGGGACACAACTGACCGGTGTGACTAGTCTTGATCAGGGGCACGAATTACCAGCGTGTATGGTCTCGATCAGGACACAACTGACCAGTGTGTCAGAGTCTCAATCAGGACACAACTGACCGGTGCGTCCCAGTCTCGATCAGGACACGACTGACCAGTGTGTCAGAGTCTCAATCAGGACACAACTGACCGGTTCGTCCCAGTCTCGATCAGGACACAACTGACCGGTGTGTCAGTCTCCATCAGGACACAACTGACTGGTGTGTCTAGTCTCGATCAGGACACAACTGACCGGTGCGTCCCAGTCTCGATCAGGACACAGCAGACAGGTGCATCCCAGTCTCGATCAGGACACAACTGACCGGTGCGTCCCAGTCTCGATCAGGACACAGCAGACCGGTGTGTCTAGTCTCGATCAGGTCACAATTGACCAGTGTGTCAGAGTCTCCATCAGGACACAACTGACTGGTGTGTCTAGTCTCGATCAGGACACAACTGACCGGTGCGTCCCAGTCTCGATCAGGACACAGCAGACTGGTGCATCCCAGTCTCGATCAGGACACAACTGACCGGTGCGTCCCAGTCTCGATCAGGACACAGCAGACCGGTGTGTCTAGTCTCGATCAGGACATGGCTGACTGGTGTGTCTTGTCTAGATCAGTATACAACCGACCGGTGTGTCCTCTTCTCGATCAGGACACGGCTGACCATTGTATCCCAGTCTCGGTCAATGCATGACTGGCCAGTGTGTCCCGGTCTCGTTCAGGACGCGGCTGACCGTTGTATCCCAGTCTCGATCAGGACACGACTGACTGGTGCGTTCGGTCTCGATCAGGGTCACGACTGATCAGTGTGTCCCGGTCTCGTTCAGGACACGGCTGACTGTTGTATACCAGTCTCGATCAGGACACGACTGACTGGTGCGTTCGGTCTCGATCAGGGTCACGACTGATCGTGGTGTCCAAGTCTCGATCAGGACACAACTCTCCGTTTAGTCCCAGTTTCGATCAGGACACAACTGACCGCTGCATCCCAGTCTCGATCAGGACATGACTGACTGGTGTGTCCCAGTCTCCATTAGGACACAACTGACCGGTGTATCCCGGTCTCGATCAGGACACGACAGACTGGTGTATCCCGGCCTCGATCAAGAAACGACTGTCTGGTGTGTCCTGTCTTGATCAGCACACAACTGACCGGTGTGTCCCAGTCTTGATCAGGGCACAACTGACCAGTGTGTCCAAGTCTCAGTAAGGACATGACTGACCAGTGTGTCCAGTCTCAATCAGGACACGGTTGACCAGTGTGTCCAGTCTCAATCAGGACACGGTTGACCAGTGTGTGTGGCCTCAATCAGGACACAACTGATCGGAGTGTCCCAGTCTTGGTCAGGACACAACTGACCGGTGTATCCCAGTCTCGGTCAGGGCACGACAGTCGTTTGTGTCCCGTTCTCAATCAGGACATGACAGACCGGTGTATCCGGGACTCAATCAGGACATGACAGACCGTTGTATCCCGGTCTCGATCAGGGGCATGACTGACCAGTGTGACCGGTCTCGATCAGGACATGACAGACCGGTGTATCCCAGTCTCGATCAGGACATGACAGACTGGTGTATCCCGGTCTTGATCAGGGCACGACAGTTGTTTGTGTCCCGTTCTCAATCAGGACATGACAGACCGGTGTATCCGGGACTCGATCAGGACATGACAGACCGGTGCAACCCGGTCTCGATCAGGGGCATGACTGACCAGTGTGACCGGTCTCGATCAGGACACGACAGACTGGTGTATCCCGGTCTCGATCAGGGGCATGACTGACCAGTGTGACCGGTCTCGATCAGGACATGACAGACCGGTGTATCCCAGTCTCGATCAGGACATGACAAACCATTGTATCCCGGTCTCGGTCAGGGGCATGACTGACCAGTGTGACCGGTCTCGATCAGGACACGACAGACTGGTGTATCCCCGTCTCGATCAGGGCACAACAGACCGGTGTATCCCGGTCTCGATCAGGACACGACAAACCATTGTATCCCGGTCTCGATCAGGGGCATGACTGACCAGTGTGACCGGTCTCGATCAGGACACGACAGACTGGTGTATCCCGGTCTCGATCAGGACACGACAGACCGGTGTATCCCAGTCTCAATCAAGACACGACTGTCTGGTGTGTCCCGGTCTCGATCAGGACACGACAAACCATTGTATCCCGGTCTCGATCAGGACACGACAGACTGGTGTATCCCGGTCTCGATCAGGACACAACAGACCGGTGTATTCCGGTCTCGATCAGGACACGACAAACCATTGTATCCCGGTCTCGATCAGGGGCATGACTGACCAGTGTGACCGGTCTCGATCAGTACACGACAGACTGGTGTATCCCGGTCTCGATCAAGAAACGACTGTCTGGTGTGTCCTGACTTGATCAGCACACAACTGACCGGTGTGTCCCAGTCTTGATCAGGGCACAACTGACCAGTGTGTCCCAGTCTCAGTAAGGACATGACTGACCAGTGTGTCCAGTCTCAATCAGGACACGGTTGACCTGTGTGTCCAGTCTCAATCAGGACACGGTTGACCAGTGTGTGTGGTCTCAATCAGGACACAACTGATCGGAGTGTCCCAGTCTTGGTCAGGACACAACTGACCTGTGTATCCCAGTCTCGGTCAGGGCACGACAGTCGTTTGTGTCCCGTTCTCAATCAGGACATGACAGACCGGTGTATCCGGGACTCAATCAGGACATGACAGACCGGTGTATCCCGGTCTCGATCAGGGGCATGACAGACCATTGTATCCCGGTCTCGGTCAGGGGCATGACTGACCAGTGTGACCGGTCTCGATCAGGACATGACAGACCGGTGTATCCCAGTCTCAATCAAGACACGACTGTCTGGTGTGTCCCGGTCTCGATCAGGACACGACAAACCATTGTATCCCGGTCTCGATCAGGACACGACAGACTGGTGTATCCCGGTCTCGATCAGGACACAACAGACCGGTGTATCCCGGTCTCAATCAGGACACGACAAACCATTGTATCCCGGTCTCGATCAGGGGCATGACTGACCAGTGTGACCGGTCTCGATCAGGACACGACAGACTGGTGTATCCCGGTCTCGATCAGGACACGACAGACTGGTGTATCCCGGTCTCGATCAGGACACGACAGACCGGTGTATCCCAGTCTCAATCAAGAAACGACTGTCTGGTGTGTCCCAGTCTTGATCAGGGAACAACTGACCGATGTGTCCCAGTCTTGATCAGGGCACAACTGACCGGTGTGTCCCAGTCTTGATCAGTGAACAACTGACCGGTGTGTCCCAGTCTTGATCAGGGCACAACTGACCGGTGTGTCCAGTCTTGATCAGGGGCACAACTGACCGGTGTGTCCCATTCTTGATCAGGGCACAACTGACCGGTGTGTCCCAGTCTTGATCAGGGCACAACTGACCGGTGTGTCCCGGTCTCAGTAAGGACATGACTGACCAGTGTGTCCAGTCTCAATCAGGACACGGTTGACCAGTGTGTCTGGTCTCGATCAGGGGCACGAATTACCAGTGTGTGTGGTCTCGATCAGGACATGACTGACTGGTGTGTCCTGGTCTCGATCAGGACACAACTGACCGTTGTGTCAGAGTCTCGATCAGGACACAGCTGACTGGTGCGTCCCAGTCTCGATCAGGACACGACTGACTGGTGTGTTCGGTCTCGATCAGGGTCACGACTGATCAGTGTGTCCCGGTCTCGTTCAGGACACGGCTGACTGTTGTATACCAGTCTCGATCAGGACACGACTGACTGGTGCGTTCGGTCTCGATCAGGGGCACAACTGACCGGTGTGTCCCAGTCTTGATCAGGGCACAACTGACCGGTGTGTCCCAGTCTTGATCAGGGCACAACTGACCGGTGTGTCCCGATCTCAGTAAGGACATGACTGACCAGTGTGTCCAGTCTCAATCAGGACACAGTTGACCAGTGTGTCTGGTCTCGATCAGGGGCACGAATTACCAGTGTGTGTGGTCTCGATCAGGACATGACTGACTGGTGTGTCCTGGTCTCGATCAGGACACAACTGACCGGTGTGTCAGAGTCTCGATCAGGACACAGCTGACTGGTGCGTCCCAGTCTCGATCAGGACACGGCTGACCAGTGTGTCTGGTCTCAATCAGGGGCATGAATTACCAGTGTGTGTGGTCTCGATCAGGACACAACTGATCGGTGTGTCCCAGTCTTGGTCAGGACACAACTGACCGGTGCGTCCCAGTCTCGATCAGGACACAGCTGACCAGTGTGTGTGGTCTCAATCAGGACACAACTGACCGGTGTGTCTAGTCTCGATCAGGGCACGACTGACCGGTGTGTCTGGTCTTGATCGGGGGCACGAATTACCAGTGTGTATGGTGTCGATCAGGACACAACTGACCAGTGTGTCAGAGTCTCAATCAGGACACAACTGACCGGTGCATCCCAGTCTCGATCAGGACACAACTGACCAGTGTGTCAGAGTCTCAATCAGGACACGGCTGACCAGTGTGTCAGAGTCTCAATCAGGACACAACTGACCGGTGCGTCCCAGTCTCGATCAGGACACGGCTGACCAGTGTGTGTGGTCTCGATCGGGACACAACTGACCGGTGTGACTAGTCTTGATCAGGGGCACGAATTACCAGCGTGTATGGTCTCGATCAGGTCACAACTGACCAGTGTGTCAGAGTCTCCATCAGTACACAACTGACTGGTGTGTCCCAGTCTTGATCAGGGAACAACTGACCGGTGTGTCCCAGTCTTGATCAGGGCACAACTGACCGGTGTGTCCAGTCTTGATCAGGGGCACAACTGACCGGTGTGTCCCAGTCTTGATCAGGGCACAACTGACCGGTGTGTCCCGGTCTCAGTAAGGACATGACTGACCAGTGTGTCCAGTCTCAATCAGGACACAGTTGACCAGTGTGTCTGGTCTCGATCAGGGGCACGAATTACCAGTGTGTGTGGTCTCGATCAGGACATGACTGACGGGTGTGTCCTGGTCTCGATCAGGACACAACTGACCGGTGTGTCAGAGTCTCGATCAGGACACAGCTGACTGGTGCGTCCCAGTCTCGATCAGGACACGGCTGACCAGTGTGTCTGGTCTCAATCAGGGGCATGAATTACCAGTGTGTGTGGTCTCGATCAGGACACAACTGATCGGTGTGTCCCAGTCTTGGTCAGGACACAACTGACCGGTGCGTCCCAGTCTCGATCAGGACACAGCTGACCAGTGTGTGTGGTCTCAATCAGGACACAACTGACCGGTGTGTCTAGTCTCGATCAGGGCACGACTGACCGGTGTGTCTGGTCTTGATCGGGGGCACGAATTACCAGTGTGTCAGAGTCTCAATCAGGACACGGCTGACCAGTGTGTCAGAGTCTCAATCAGGACACAACTGACCGGTGCGTCCCAGTCTCGATCAGGACACGGCTGACCAGTGTGTGTGGTCTCGATCGGGACACAACTGACCGGTGTGACTAGTCTTGATCAGGGGCACGAATTACCAGCGTGTATGGTCTCGATCAGGACACAACTGACCAGTGTGTCAGAGTCTCAATCAGGACACAACTGACCGGTGCGTCCCAGTCTCGATCAGGACACAACTGACCAGTGTGTCAGAGTCTCAATCAGGACACAACTGACCGGTTCGTCCCAGTCTCGATCAGGACACAACTGACCGGTGTGTCAGTCTCCATCAGGACACAACTGACTGGTGTGTCTAGTCTCGATCAGGACACAACTGACCGGTGCGTCCCAGTCTCGATCAGGACACAGCAGACAGGTGCATCCCAGTCTCGATCAGGACACAACTGACCGGTGCGTCCCAGTCTCGATCAGGACACAGCAGACCGGTGTGTCTAGTCTCGATCAGGTCACAACTGACCAGTGTGTCAGAGTCTCCATCAGGACACAACTGACTGGTGTGTCCCAGTCTCGATCAGGACACAACTGACCGGTGTGTCCCAGTCTCGATCAGGTCACAACTGACCAGTGTGTCAGTCTCCATCAGGACACAACTGACTGGTGTGTCTAGTCTCGATCAGGACACAACTGACCGGTGCGTCCCAGTCTCGATCAGGACACAGCAGACTGGTGCATCCCAGTCTCGATCAGGACACAACTGACCGGTGCGTCCCAGTCTCGATCAGGACACAGCAGACCGGTGTGTCTAGTCTCGATCAGGACATGGCTGACTGGTGTGTCTTGTCTAGATCAGTATACAACCGACCGGTGTGTCCTCTTCTCGATCAGGACACGGCTGACCATTGTATCCCAGTCTCGGTCAATGCATGACTGGCCAGTGTGTCCCGGTCTCGTTCAGGACGCGGCTGACCGTTGTATCCCAGTCTCGATCAGGACACGACTGACTGGTGCGTTCGGTCTCGATCAGGGTCACGACTGATCAGTGTGTCCCGGTCTCGTTCAGGACACGGCTGACTGTTGTATACCAGTCTCGATCAGGACACGACTGACTGGTGCGTTCGGTCTCGATCAGGGTCACGACTGATCGTGGTGTCCAAGTCTCGATCAGGACACAACTCACCGTTTAGTCCCAGTCTCGGTCAGGGACACAACTGACCGCTGCATCCCAGTTTCGATCAGGACACAACTGACCGCTGCATCCCAGTCTCGATCAGGACATGACTGACTGGTGTGTCCCAGTCTCCATTAGGACACAACTGACCGGTGTATCCCGGTCTCGATCAGGACACGACAGACTGGTGTATCCCGGTCTCGATCAAGAAACGACTGTCTGGTGTGTCCTGTCTTGATCAGCACACAACTGACCGGTGTGTCCCAGTCTTGATCAGGGCACAACTGACCAGTGTGTCCCAGTCTCAGTAAGGACATGACTGACCAGTGTGTCCAGTCTCAATCAGGACACGGTTGACCAGTGTGTCCAGTCTCAATCAGGACACGGTTGACCAGTGTGTGTGGTCTCAATCAGGACACAACTGATCGGAGTGTCCCAGTCTTGGTCAGGACACAACTGACCGGTGTATCCCAGTCTCGGTCAGGGCACGACAGTCGTTTGTGTCCCGTTCTCAATCAGGACATGACAGACCGGTGTATCCGGGACTCAATCAGGACATGACAGACCGTTGTATCCCGGTCTCGATCAGGGGCATGACTGACCAGTGTGATCGGTCTCGATCAGGACATGACAGACCGGTGTATCCCAGTCTCGATCAGGACATGACAGACTGGTGTATCCCGGTCTTGATCAGGGCACGACAGTTGTTTGTGTCCCGTTCTCAATCAGGACATGACAGACCGGTGTATCCGGGACTCGATCAGGACATGACAGACCGGTGCAACCCGGTCTCGATCAGGGGCATGACTGACCAGTGTGACCGGTCTCGATCAGGACACGACAGACTGGTGTATCCCGGTCTCGATCAGGGGCATGACTGACCAGTGTGACCGGTCTCGATCAGGACATGACAGACCGGTGTATCCCAGTCTCGATCAGGACATGACAAACCATTGTATCCCGGTCTCGGTCAGGGGCATGACTGACCAGTGTGACCGGTCTCGATCAGGACACGACAGACTGGTGTATCCCCGTCTCGATCAGGGCACAACAGACCGGTGTATCCCGGTCTCGATCAGGACACGACAAACCATTGTATCCCGGTCTCGATCAGGGGCATGACTGACCAGTGTGACCGGTCTCGATCAGGACACGACAGACTGGTGTATCCCGGTCTCGATCAGGACACGACAGACCGGTGTATCCCAGTCTCAATCAAGACACGACTGTCTGGTGTGTCCCGGTCTCGATCAGGACACGACAAACCATTGTATCCCGGTCTCGATCAGGACACGACAGACTGGTGTATCCCGGTCTCGATCAGGACACAACAGACCGGTGTATTCCGGTCTCGATCAGGACACGACAAACCATTGTATCCCGGTCTCGATCAGGGGCATGACTGACCAGTGTGACCGGTCTCGATCAGGACACGACAGACTGGTGTATCCCGGTCTCGATCAAGAAACGACTGTCTGGTGTGTCCTGACTTGATCAGCACACAACTGACCGGTGTGTCCCAGTCTTGATCAGGGCACAACTGACCAGTGTGTCCCAGTCTCAGTAAGGACATGACTGACCAGTGTGTCCAGTCTCAATCAGGACACGGTTGACCTGTGTGTCCAGTCTCAATCAGGACACGGTTGACCAGTGTGTGTGGTCTCAATCAGGACACAACTGATCGGAGTGTCCCAGTCTTGGTCAGGACACAACTGACCTGTGTATCCCAGTCTCGGTCAGGGCACGACAGTCGTTTGTGTCCCGTTCTCAATCAGGACATGACAGACCGGTGTATCCGGGACTCAATCAGGACATGACAGACCGGTGTATCCCGGTCTCGATCAGGGGCATGACAGACCATTGTATCCCGGTCTCGGTCAGGGGCATGACTGACCAGTGTGACCGGTCTCGATCAGGACATGACAGACCGGTGTATCCCAGTCTCAATCAAGACACGACTGTCTGGTGTGTCCCGGTCTCGATCAGGACACGACAAACCATTGTATCCCGGTCTCGATCAGGACACGACAGACTGGTGTATCCCGGTCTCGATCAGGACACAACAGACCGGTGTATCCCGGTCTCAATCAGGACACGACAAACCATTGTATCCCGGTCTCGATCAGGGGCATGACTGACCAGTGTGACCGGTCTCGATCAGGACACGACAGACTGGTGTATCCCGGTCTCGATCAGGACACGACAGACTGGTGTATCCCGGTCTCGATCAGGACACGACAGACCGGTGTATCCCAGTCTCAATCAAGAAACGACTGTCTGGTGTGTCCCAGTCTTGATCAGGGAACAACTGACCGATGTGTCCCAGTCTTGATCAGGGCACAACTGACCGGTGTGTCCCAGTCTTGATCAGTGAACAACTGACCGGTGTGTCCCAGTCTTGATCAGGGCACAACTGACCGGTGTGTCCAGTCTTAATCAGGGGCACAACTGACCGGTGTGTCCCATTCTTGATCAGGGCACAACTGACCGGTGTGTCCCAGTCTTGATCAGGGCACAACTGACCGGTGTGTCCCGGTCTCAGTAAGGACATGACTGACCAGTGTGTCCAGTCTCAATCAGGACACGGTTGACCAGTGTGTCTGGTCTCGATCAGGGGCACGAATTACCAGTGTGTGTGGTCTCGATCAGGACATGACTGACCGGTGTGTCCTGGTCTCGATCAGGACACAACTGACCGTTGTGTCAGAGTCTCGATCAGGACACAGCTGACTGGTGCGTCCCAGTCTCGATCAGGACACGACTGACTGGTGTGTTCGGTCTCGATCAGGGTCACGACTGATCAGTGTGTCCCGGTCTCGTTCAGGACACGGCTGACTGTTGTATACCAGTCTCGATCAGGACACGACTGACTGGTGCGTTCGGTCTCGATCAGGGGCACAACTGACCGGTGTGTCCCAGTCTTGATCAGGGCACAACTGACCGGTGTGTCCCAGTCTTGATCAGGGCACAACTGACCGGTGTGTCCCGATCTCAGTAAGGACATGACTGACCAGTGTGTCCAGTCTCAATCAGGACACAGTTGACCAGTGTGTCTGGTCTCGATCAGGGGCACGAATTACCAGTGTGTGTGGTCTCGATCAGGACATGACTGACTGGTGTGTCCTGGTCTCGATCAGGACACAACTGACCGGTGTGTCAGAGTCTCGATCAGGACACAGCTGACTGGTGCGTCCCAGTCTCGATCAGGACACGGCTGACCAGTGTGTCTGGTCTCAATCAGGGGCATGAATTACCAGTGTGTGTGGTCTCGATCAGGACACAACTGATCGGTGTGTCCCAGTCTTGGTCAGGACACAACTGACCGGTGCGTCCCAGTCTCGATCAGGACACAGCTGACCAGTGTGTGTGGTCTCAATCAGGACACAACTGACCGGTGTGTCTAGTCTCGATCAGGGCACGACTGACCGGTGTGTCTGGTCTTGATCGGGGGCACGAATTACCAGTGTGTATGGTGTCGATCAGGACACAACTGACCAGTGTGTCAGAGTCTCAATCAGGACACAACTGACCGGTGCATCCCAGTCTCGATCAGGACACAACTGACCAGTGTGTCAGAGTCTCAATCAGGACACGGCTGACCAGTGTGTCAGAGTCTCAATCAGGACACAACTGACCGGTGCGTCCCAGTCTCGATCAGGACACGGCTGACCAGTGTGTGTGGTCTCGATCGGGACACAACTGACCGGTGTGAATAGTCTTGATCAGGGGCACGAATTACCAGCGTGTATGGTCTCGATCAGGACACAACTGACCAGTGTGTCAGAGTCTCAATCAGGACACAACTGACCGGTGCGTCCCAGTCTCGATCAGGACACAACTGACCAGTGTGTCAGAGTCTCAATCAGGACACAACTGACCGGTTCGTCCCAGTCTCGATCAGGACACAACTGACCGGTGTGTCAGTCTCCATCAGGACACAACTGACTGGTGTGTCTAGTCTCGATCAGGACACAACTGACCGGTGCGTCCCAGTCTCGATCAGGACACAGCAGACAGGTGCATCCCAGTCTCGATCAGGACACAACTGACCGGTGCGTCCCAGTCTCGATCAGGACACAGCAGACCGGTGTGTCTAGTCTCGATCAGGTCACAACTGACCAGTGTGTCAGAGTCTCCATCAGGACACAACTGACTGGTGTGTCCCAGTCTCGATCAGGACACAACTGACCGGTGTGTCCCAGTCTCGATCAGGTCACAACTGACCAGTGTGTCAGTCTCCATCAGGACACAACTGACTGGTGTGTCTAGTCTCGATCAGGACACAACTGACCGGTGCGTCCCAGTCTCGATCAGGACACAGCAGACTGGTGCATCCCAGTCTCGATCAGGACACAACTGACCGGTGCGTCCCAGTCTCGATCAGGACACAGCAGACCGGTGTGTCTAGTCTCGATCAGGACATGGCTGACTGGTGTGTCTTGTCTAGATCAGTATACAACCGACCGGTGTGTCCTCTTCTCGATCAGGACACGGCTGACCATTGTATCCCAGTCTCGGTCAATGCATGACTGGCCAGTGTGTCCCGGTCTCGTTCAGGACGCGGCTGACCGTTGTATCCCAGTCTCGATCAGGACACGACTGACTGGTGCGTTCGGTCTCGATCAGGGTCACGACTGATCAGTGTGTCCCGGTCTCGTTCAGGACACGGCTGACTGTTGTATACCAGTCTCGATCAGGACACGACTGACTGGTGCGTTCGGTCTCGATCAGGGTCACGACTGATCGTGGTGTCCAAGTCTCGATCAGGACACAACTCACCGTTTAGTCCCAGTCTCGGTCAGGGACACAACTGACCGCTGCATCCCAGTTTCGATCAGGACATGACTGACTGGTGTGTCCCAGTCTCCATTAGGACACAACTGACCGGTGTATCCCGGTCTCGATCAGGACACGACAGACTGGTGTATCCCGGTCTCGATCAAGAAACGACTGTCTGGTGTGTCCTGTCTTGATCAGCACACAACTGACCGGTGTGTCCCAGTCTTGATCAGGGCACAACTGACCAGTGTGTCCCAGTCTCAGTAAGGACATGACTGACCAGTGTGTCCAGTCTCAATCAGGACACGGTTGACCAGTGTGTCCAGTCTCAATCAGGACACGGTTGACCAGTGTGTGTGGTCTCAATCAGGACACAACTGATCGGAGTGTCCCAGTCTTGGTCAGGACACAACTGACCGGTGTATCCCAGTCTCGGTCAGGGCACGACAGTAGTTTGTGTCCCATTCTCAATCAGGACATGACAGACCGGTGTATCCGGGACTCAATCAGGACATGACAGACCGTTGTATCCCGGTCTCGATCAGGGGCATGACTGACCAGTGTGACCGGTCTCGATCAGGACATGACAGACCGGTGTATCCCAGTCTCGATCAGGACATGACAGACCGTTGTATCCCGGTCTCGATCAGGGGCATGACTGACCAGTGTGACCGGTCTCGATCAGGACATGACTGACCAGTGTGACCGGTCTCGATCAGGGCACAACAGACCGGTGTATCCCGGTCTCGATCAGGACACGACAAACCATTGTATCCCGGTCTCGATCAGGGGCATGACTGACCAGTGTGACCGGTCTCGATCAGGACACGACAGACTGGTGTATCCCGGTCTCGATCAGGACACGACAGACCGGTGTATCCCAGTCTCAATCAAGACACGACTGTCTGGTGTGTCCCGGTCTCGATCAGGACACGACAAACCATTGTATCCCGGTCTCGATCAGGACACGACAGACTGGTGTATCCCGGTCTCGATCAGGACACAACAGACCGGTGTATTCCGGTCTCGATCAGGACACGACAAACCATTGTATCCCGGTCTCGATCAGGGGCATGACTGACCAGTGTGACCGGTCTCGATCAGGACACGACAGACTGGTGTATCCCGGTCTCGATCAAGAAACGACTGTCTGGTGTGTCCTGACTTGATCAGCACACAACTGACCGGTGTGTCCCAGTCTTGATCAGGGCACAACTGACCAGTGTGTCCCAGTCTCAGTAAGGACATGACTGACCAGTGTGTCCAGTCTCAATCAGGACACGGTTGACCTGTGTGTCCAGTCTCAATCAGGACACGGTTGACCAGTGTGTGTGGTCTCAATCAGGACACAACTGATCGGAGTGTCCCAGACTTGGTCAGGACACAACTGACCTGTGTATCCCAGTCTCGGTCAGGGCACGACAGTCGTTTGTGTCCCGTTCTCAATCAGGACATGACAGACCGGTGTATCCGGGACTCAATCAGGACATGACAGACCGGTGTATCCCGGTCTCGATCAGGGGCATGACAGACCATTGTATCCCGGTCTCGGTCAGGGGCATGACTGACCAGTGTGACCGGTCTCGATCAGGACATGACAGACCGGTGTATCCCAGTCTCAATCAAGACACGACTGTCTGGTGTGTCCCGGTCTCGATCAGGACACGACAAACCATTGTATCCCGGTCTCGATCAGTACACGACAGACTGGTGTATCCCGGTCTCGATCAGGACACAACAGACCGGTGTATCCCGGTCTCAATCAGGACACGACAAACCATTGTATCCCGGTCTCGATCAGGGGCATGACTGACCAGTGTGACCGGTCTCGATCAGGACACGACAGACTGGTGTATCCCGGTCTCGATCAGGACACGACAGACTGGTGTATCCCGGTCTCGATCAGGACACGACAGACCGGTGTATCCCAGTCTCAATCAAGAAACGACTGTCTGGTGTGTCCCAGTCTTGATCAGGGAACAACTGACCGATGTGTCCCAGTCTTGATCAGGGCACAACTGACCGGTGTGTCCCAGTCTTGATCAGGGAACAATTGACCGGTGTGTCCCAGTCTTGATCAGGGCACAACTGACCGGTGTGTCCAGTCTTGATCAGGGGCACAACTGACCGGTGTGTCCCAGTCTTGATCAGGGCACAACTGACCGGTGTGTCCCAGTCTTGATCAGGGCACAACTGACCGGTGTGTCCCGGTCTCAGTAAGGACATGACTGACCAGTGTGTCCAGTCTCAATCAGGACACGGTTGACCAGTGTGTCTGGTCTCGATCAGGGGCACGAATTACCAGTGTGTGTGGTCTCGATCAGGACATGACTGACTGGTTTGTCCTGGTCTCGATCAGGACACAACTGACCGTTGTGTCAGAGTCTCGATCAGGACACAGCTGACTGGTGCGTCCCAGTCTCGATCAGGACACGGCTGACCAGAGTGTCTGGTCTCGATCAGGGGCATGAATTACCAGTGTGTGTGGTCTCGATCAGGACACAACTGATAGGTGTGTCCCAGTCTTGGTCAGGACACAACTGACCTGTGCGTCCCAGTCTCGATCAGGACACAGCTGACCAGTGTGTGTGGTCTCAATCAAGACACAACTGACCGGTGTGTCTAGTCTCGATCAGGGCACGACTGACTGGTGTGTCTCGTCTTGATCGGGGGCACGAATTACCAGTGTGTATGATCTCGATCAGGACACAACTGACCAGTGTGTCAGAGTCTCAATCAGGACACAACTGACCGGTGCATCCCAGTCTCGATCAGGACACAACTGACCAGTGTGTCAGAGTCTCAATCAGGACACAACTGACCAGTGTGTCAGAGTGTCAATCAGGACACAACTGACCGGTGTGTCAGAGTCTCAATCAGGACACAACTGACCGGTGCGTCCCAGTCTCGATCAGGACACGGCTGACCAGTGTGTGTGGTCTCGATCAGGACACAACTGACCGGTGTGACTAGTCTTGATCAGGGGCACGAATTACCAGCGTGTATGGTCTCGATCAGGACACAACTGACCAGTGTGTCAGAGTCTCAATCAGGACACAACTGACCGGTGCGTCCCAGTCTCGATCAGGACACAACTGACCAGTGTGTCAGAGTCTCAATCAGGACACAACTGACTGGTGTGTCTAGCCTCGATCAGGACACAACTGACCGGTGCGTCCCAGTCTCGATCAGGACACAGCAGACTGGTGCATCCCAGTCTCGATCAGGACACAACTGACCGGTGCGTCCCAGTCTCGATCAGGACAAAGCAGACCGGTGTGTCTAGTCTCGATCAGGTCACAACTGACCAGTGTGTCAGAGTCTCCATCAGGACACAACTGACTGGTGTGTCCCAGCCTCGATCAGGACACAACTGACCAGTGTGTCCCAGTCTCGATCAGGTCACAACTGACCAGTGTGTCAGAGTCTCCATCAGGACACAACTGACTGGTGTGTCTAGTCTCGATCAGGACACAACTGACTGGTGCGTCCTAGTCTCGATCAGGACACAACTGACCGGTGCGTCCCAGTCTCGATCAGGACACAGCAGACCGGTGTGTCTAGTCTCGATCAGGACATGGCTGACCATTGTATCCCAGTCTCGGTCAATGCATGACTGGCCAGTGTGTCCCGGTCTCGTTCAGGACACGGCTGACCGTTGTATCCCAGTCTCGATCAGGACACGACTGACTGGTGCGTTCGGTCTCGATCAGGGTCACGACTGATCAGTGTGTCCCGGTCTCGTTCAGGACACGGCTGACTGTTGTATACCAGTCTCGATCAGGACACAACTGACTGGTGCGTTCGGTCTCGATCAGGGTCACGACTGATCGTTGTGTCCAAGTCTCGATCAGGACACAACTCACCGTTTAGTCCCAGTCTCGGTCAGGGACACAACTGACCGCTGCATCCCAGTCTCGATAAGGACATGACTGACTGGTGTGTCACAGTCTCCATTAGGACACAACTGACCGGTGTATCCCGGTCTCGTTCAGGGCACGACTGACCACTTTCTCTGGTCTCAATCAGGGGCACGGCTGACCGGTGTGTCTGGTCTCGATCAGGAGACGGCTGACCGGTGTATCCCAGTCTCGGTCAGGGCACGACAGTCGTTTGTGTCCCGTTCTCAATCAGGACATGACAGACCGGTGTATCCGGGACTCGATCAGGACATGACAGACCGGTGTATCACGGTCGCGATCAGGGGCACGACAGACCATTGTATTCCGGTCTCGTTCAGGGGCATGACTGACCAGTGTGACCGGTCTCGATCAGGACACGACAGCCTGGTGTATCCCGGTCTCGATCAGGACACGACTGACTGGTGTATCCCAGTCTCGATCAGGAAATGACAGACTGGTGTATCCCAGTCTCGATCAGGACATGACAGACCGGTGTATCCCAGTCTCGATCAGGACATGACAGACCGGTGTATCCCAGTCTCGATCAGGACATGACAGACCGGTGTATCCCGGTCTTGATCAGGACATGACAGACCGGTGTATCCCGGTCTCGATCAGGACATGACAGACTGGTGTATCCCGGTCTCGATCAGGGGCATGACTGACCAGTGTGACCAGTCTCGATCAGGACATGACAGACCGGTGTATCCCAGTCTCGATCAGGACATGACAGAATGGTGTATACCGGTCTTGATCAGGGCACGACAGTTGTTTGTGTCCCGTTCTCAATCAGGACATGACAGACCGGTGTATCCGGGACTCAATCAGGACATGACAGACCGGTGCAACCCGGTCTCGATCAGGACACGACAGACTGGTGTATCCCGGTCTCGATCAGGGGCATGACTGACCAGTGTGACCGGTCTCGATCAGGACACGACAGACTGGTGTATCCCGGTCTCGATCAGGACACAACAGACCGGTGTATCCCGGTCTCGGTCAGGGGCATGACTGACCAGTGTGACCGGTCTCGATCAGGACACGACAGACCGGTGTATCCCAGTCTCAATCAAGAAACGACTGTCTGGTGTGTCCCAGTCTTGATCAGGGAACAACTGACCGATGTGTCCCAGTCTTGATCAGGGCACAACTGACCGGTGTGTCCCAGTCTTGATCAGGGAACAACTGACCGGTGTGTCCCAGTCTTGATCAGGGCACAACTGACCGGTGTGTCCAGTCTTGATCAGGGGCACAACTGACCGGTGTGTCCCAGTCTTGATCAGGGCACAACTGACCGGTGTGTCTCAGTCTTGATCAGGGCACAACTGACCGGTGTGTCCCGGTCTCAGTAAGGACATGACTGACCAGTGTGTCCAGTCTCAATCAGGACACGGTTGACCAGTGTGTCTGGTCTCGATCAGGGGCACGAATTACCAGTGTGTGTGGTCTCGATCAGGACATGACTGACTGGTTTGTCCTGGTCTCGATCAGGACACAACTGACCGTTGTGTCAGAGTCTCGATCAGGACACAGCTGACTGGTGCGTCCCAGTCTCGATCAGGACACGGCTGACCAGAGTGTCTGGTCTCGATCAGGGGCATGAATTACCAGTGTGTGTGGTCTCGATCAGGACACAACTGATAGGTGTGTCCCAGTCTTGGTCAGGACACAACTGACCTGTGCGTCCCAGTCTCGATCAGGACACAGCTGACCAGTGTGTGTGGTCTCAATCAAGACACAACTGACCGGTGTGTCTAGTCTCGATCAGGGCACGACTGACTGGTGTGTCTCGTCTTGATCGGGGGCACGAATTACCAGTGTGTATGATCTCGATCAGGACACAACTGACCAGTGTGTCAGAGTCTCAATCAGGACACAACTGACCGGTGCATCCCAGTCTCGATCAGGACACAACTGACCAGTGTGTCAGAGTCTCAATCAGGACACAACTGACCAGTGTGTCAGAGTGTCAATCAGGACACAACTGACCGGTGTGTCAGAGTCTCAATCAGGACACAACTGACCGGTGCGTCCCAGTCTCGATCAGGACACGGCTGACCAGTGTGTGTGGTCTCGATCAGGACACAACTGACCGGTGTGACTAGTCTTGATCAGGGGCACGAATTACCAGCGTGTATGGTCTCGATCAGGACAAAACTGACCAGTGTGTCAGAGTCTCAATCAGGACACAACTGACCGGTGCGTCCCAGTCTCGATCAGGACACAACAGACCAGTGTGTCAGAGTCTCAATCAGGACACAACTGACTGGTGTGTCTAGCCTCGATCAGGACACAACTGACCGGTGCGTCCCAGTCTCGATCAGGACACAGCAGACTGGTGCATCCCAGTCTCGATCAGGACACAACTGACCGGTGCGTCCCAGTCTCGATCAGGACAAAGCAGACCGGTGTGTCTAGTCTCGATCAGGTCACAACTGACCAGTGTGTCAGAGTCTCCATCAGGACACAACTGACTGGTGTGTCCCAGCCTCGATCAGGACACAACTGACCAGTGTGTCCCAGTCTCGATCAGGTCACAACTGACCAGTGTGTCAGAGTCTCCATCAGGACACAACTGACTGGTGTGTCTAGTCTCGATCAGGACACAACTGACTGGTGCGTCCCAGTCTCGATCAGGACACAACTGACCGGTGCGTCCCAGTCTCGATCAGGACACAGCAGACCGGTGTGTCTAGTCTCGATCAGGACATGGCTGACCATTGTATCCCAGTCTCGGTCAATGCATGACTGGCCAGTGTGTCCCGGTCTCGTTCAGGACACGGCTGACCGTTGTATCCCAGTCTCGATCAGGACACGACTGACTGGTGCGTTCGGTCTCGATCAGGGTCACGACTGATCAGTGTGTCCCGGTCTCGTTCAGGACACGGCTGACTGTTGTATACCAGTCTCGATCAGGACACAACTGACTGGTGCGTTCGGTCTCGATCAGGGTCACGACTGATCATTGTGTCCAAGTCTCGATCAGGACACAACTCACCGTTTAGTCCCAGTCTCGGTCAGGGACACAACTGACCGCTGCATCCCAGTTTCGATCAGGACATGACTGACTGGTGTGTCACAGTCTCCATTAGGACACAACTGACCGGTGTATCCCGGTCTCGTTCAGGGCACGACTGACCACTTTCTCTGGTCTCAATCAGGGGCACGGCTGACCGGTGTGTCTGGTCTCGATCAGGAGACGGCTGACCGGTGTATCCCAGTCTCGGTCAGGGCACGACAGTCGTTTGTGTCCCGTTCTCAATCAGGACATGACAGACCGGTGTATCCGGGACTCGATCAGGACATGACAGACCGGTGTATCACGGTCGCGATCAGGGGCACGACAGACCATTGTATTCCGGTCTCGTTCAGGGGCATGACTGACCAGTGTGACCGGTCTCGATCAGGACACGACAGCCTGGTGTATCCCGGTCTCGATCAGGACACGACTGACTGGTGTATCCCAGTCTCGATCAGGAAATGACAGACTGGTGTATCCCAGTCTCGACCAGGACATGACAGACCGGTGTATCCCAGTCTCGATCAGGACATGACAGACCGGTGTATCCCGGTCTTGATCAGGACATGACAGACCGGTGTATCCCGGTCTCGATCAGGACATGACAGACTGGTGTATCCCGGTCTCGATCAGGGGCATGACTGACCAGTGTGACCGGTCTCGATCAGGACATGACAGACCGGTGTATCCCAGTCTCGATCAGGACATGACAGAATGGTGTATACCGGTCTTGATCAGGGCACGACAGTTGTTTGTGTCCCGTTCTCAATCAGGACATGACAGACCGGTGTATCCGGGACTCAATCAGGACATGACAGACCGGTGCAACCCGGTCTCGATCAGGACACGACAGACTGGTGTATCCCGGTCTCGATCAGGGGCATGACTGACCAGTGTGACCGGTCTCGATCAGGACACGACAGACTGGTGTATCCCGGTCTCGATCAGGACACAACAGACCGGTGTATCCCGGTCTCGATCAGGACACGACAAACCATTGTATCCCGGTCTCGATCAGGGGCATGACTGACCAGTGTGACCGGTCTCGATCAGGACACGACAGACTGGTGTATCCCGGTCTCGATCAGGACACAACAGACCGGTGTATCCCGGTCTCGATCAGGACACGACAAACCATTGTATCCCGGTCTCGATCAGGGGCATGACTGACCAGTGTGACCGGTCTCGATCAGGACACGACAGACTGGTGTATCCCGGTCTCGATCAGGACACGACAGACCGGTGTATCCCAGTCTCAATCAAGACACGACTGTCTGGTGTGTCCCCGTCTTGATCAGGGAACAACTGACCGATGTGTCCCAGTCTTGATCAGGGCACAACTGACCGGTGTGTCCCAGTCTTGATCAGGGAACAACTGACCGGTGTGTCCCGGTCTCAGTAAGGAGATGACTGACCAGTGTGTCCAGTCTCAATCAGGACACAGTTGACCAGTGTGTCTGGTCTCGATCAGGGGCACGAATTACCAGTGTGTGTGTTCTCGATCAGGACATGACTGACTGGTGTGTCCTGGTCTCGATCAGGACACAACTGACCGAAGCGTCAGAGTCTCGATCAGGACACAGCTGACTGGTGCGTCCCAGTCTCGATCAGGACACGGCTGACCAGTGTGTCTGGTCTCAATCAGGGGCATGAATTACCAGTGTGTGTGGTCTCGATCAGGACACAACTGATCGGTGTGTCCCAGTCCTGGTCAGGACACAACTGACCGGTGCGTCCCAGTCTCGATCAGGACACAGCTGACCAGTGTGTGTGGTCTCAATCAGGACACAACTGACCGGTGTGTCTAGTCTCGATCAGGGCACGACTGACCGGTGTGTCTGGTCTTGATCGGGGGCACGAATTACCAGTGTGTATGATATCGATCAGGACACAACTGACCAGTGTGTCAGAGTCTCAATCAGGACACAACTGACCGGTGCATCCCAGTCTCGATCAGGACACAACTGACCAGTGTGTCAGAGTCTCAATCAGGACACAACTGACCGGTGCGTCCCAGTCTCGATCAGGACACGGCTGACCAGTGTGTGTGGTCTCGATCGGGACACAACTGACCGGTGTGACTAGTCTTGATCAGGGGCACGAATTACCAGCGTGTATGGTCTCGATCAGGACACAACTGACCAGTGTGTCAGAGTCTCAATCAGGACACAACTGACCGGTGCGTCCCAGTCTCGATCAGGACACAACTGACCAGTGTGTCCCGGTCTCAGTAAGGAGATGACTGACCAGTGTGTCCAGTCTCAATCAGGACACAGTTGACCAGTGTGTCTGGTCTCGATCAGGGGCACGAATTACCAGTGTGTGTGTTCTCGATCAGGACATGACTGACTGGTGTGTCCTGGTCTCGATCAGGACACAACTGACCGAAGCGTCAGAGTCTCGATCAGGACACAGCTGACTGGTGCGTCCCAGTCTCGATCAGGACACGGCTGACCAGTGTGTCTGGTCTCAATCAGGGGCATGAATTACCAGTGTGTGTGGTCTCGATCAGGACACAACTGATCGGTGTGTCCCAGTCTTGGTCAGGACACAACTGACCGGTGCGTCCCAGTCTCGATCAGGACACAGCTGACCAGTGTGTGTGGTCTCAATCAGGACACAACTGACCGGTGTGTCTAGTCTCGATCAGGGCACGACTGACCGGTGTGTCTGGTCTTGATCGGGGGCACGAATTACCAGTGTGTATGATATCGATCAGGACACAACTGACCAGTGTGTCAGAGTCTCAATCAGGACACAACTGACCGGTGCATCCCAGTCTCGATCAGGACACAACTGACCAGTGTGTCAGAGTCTCAATCAGGACACAACTGACCGGTGCGTCCCAGTCTCGATCAGGACACGGCTGACCAGTGTGTGTGGTCTCGATCGGGACACAACTGACCGGTGTGACTAGTCTTGATCAGGGGCACGAATTACCAGCGTGTATGGTCTCGATCAGGACACAACTGACCAGTGTGTCGGAGTCTCAATCAGGACACAACTGACCGGTGCGTCCCAGTCTCGATCAGGACACAACTGACCAGTGTGTCAGAGTCTCAATCAGGACACAACTGACCGGTTCGTCCCAGTCTCGATCAGGACACAACTGACCGGTGTGTCAGTCTCCATCAGGACACAACTGACTGGTGTGTCTAGTCTCGATCAGGACACAACTGACCGGTGCGTCCCAGTCTCGATCAGGACACAGCAGACAGGTGCATCCCAGTCTCGATCAGGACACAACTGACCGGTGCGTCCCAGTCTCGATCAGGACACAGCAGACCGGTGTGTCTAGTCTCGATCAGGTCACAACTGACCAGTGTGTCAGAGTCTCCATCAGGACACAACTGACTGGTGTGTCCCAGTCTCGATCAGGACACAACTGACCGGTGTGTCCCAGTCTCGATCAGGTCACAACTGACCAGTGTGTCAGAGTCTCCATCAGGACACAACTGACTGGTGTGTCTAGTCTCGATCAGGACACAACTGACCGGTGCGTCCCAGTCTCGATCAGGACACAGCAGACTGGTGCATCCCAGTCTCGATCAGGACACAACTGACCGGTGCGTCCCAGTCTCGATCAGGACACAGCAGACCGGTGTGTCTAGTCTCGATCAGGACATGGCTGACTGGTGTGTCTTGTCTAGATCAGTATACAACCGACCGGTGTGTCCTCTTCTCGATCAGGACACGGCTGACCATTGTATCCCAGTCTCGGTCAATGCATGACTGGCCAGTGTGTCCCGGTCTCGTTCAGGACGCGGCTGACCGTTGTATCCCAGTCTCGATCAGGACACGACTGACTGGTGCGTTCGGTCTCGATCAGGGTCACGACTGATCAGTGTGTCCCGGTCTCGTTCAGGACACGGCTGACTGTTGTATACCAGTCTCGATCAGGACACGAGTGACTGGTGCGTTCGGTCTCGATCAGGGTCACGACTGATCGTTGTGTCCAAGTCTCGATCAGGACACAACTCACCGTTTAGTCCCAGTCTCGGTCAGGGACACAACTGACCGCTGCATCCCAGTTTCGATCAGGACACAACTGACCGCTGCATCCCAGTCTCGATCAGGACATGACTGACTGGTGTGTCCCAGTCTCCATTAGGACACAACTGACCGGTGTATCCCGGTCTCGTTCAGGGCACGACTGACCACTTTCTCTGGTCTCAATCAGGGGCACGGCTGACCGGTGTGTCTGGTCTCGATCAGGAGACGGCTGACCGGTGTATCCCAGTCTCGGTCAGGGCACGACAGTCGTTTGTATCCTGTTCTCAATCAGGACATGACAGACCGGTGTATCCGGGACTCGATCAGGACATGACAGACCGGTGTATCCCGGTCGCGATCAGGGGCACGACAGACCATTGTATCCCGGTCTCGGTCAGGGGCATGACTGACCAGTGTGACCGGTCTCGATCAGGACACGACAGACTGGTGTATCCCGGTCTCGTTCAGGGGCATGACTGACCAGTGTGACCGGTCTCGATCAGGACATGACAGACCGGTGTATCCCAGTCTCGATCAGGACATGACAGACCGGTGTATCCCGGTCTCGATCAGGACATGACAGACTGGTGTATCCCGGTCTCGATCAAGAAACGACTGTCTGGTGTGTCCTGTCTTGATCAGCACACAACTGACCGGTGTGTCCCAGTCTCAGTAAGGACATGACTGACCAGTGTGTCCAGTCTCAATCAGGACACGGTTGACCAGTGTGTCCAGTCTCAATCAGGACACGGTTGACCAGTGTGTGTGGTCTCAATCAGGACACAACTGATCGGAGTGTCCCAGTCGTGGTCAGGACACAACTGACCGGTGTATCCCAGTCTCGGTCAGGGCACGACAGTCGTTTGTGTCCCGTTCTCAATCAGGACATGACAGACCGGTGTATCCGGGACTCAATCAGGACATGACAGACTGGTGTATCCCGGTCTCGATCAAGAAACGACTGTCTGGTGTGTCCTGTCTTGATCAGGGCACAACTGACCAGTGTGTCCCAGTCTCAGTAAGGACATGACTGACCAGTGTGTCCAGTCTCAATCAGGACACGGTTGACCAGTGTGTCCAGTCTCAATCAGGACACGGTTGACCAGTGTGTGTGGTCTCAATCAGGACACAACTGATCGGAGTGTCCCAGTCTTGGTCAGGACACAACTGACCGGTGTATCCCAGTCTCGGTCAGGGCACGACAGTCGTTTGTGTCCCGTTCTCAATCAGGACATGACAGACCGGTGTATCCGGGTCTCGATCAGGGGCATGACTGACCAGTGTGACCGGTCTCGATCAGGACATGACAGACCGGTGTATCCCAGTCTCGATCAGGACATGACAGACTGGTGTATCCCGGTCTTGATCAGGGCACGACAGTTGTTTGTGTCCCGTTCTCAATCAGGACATGACAGACCGGTGTATCCGGGACTCGATCAGGACATGACAGACCGTTGTATCCCGGTCTCGATCAGGGGCATGACTGACCAGTGTGTGTGGTCTCGATCAGGACACGACAGACTGGTGTATCCCGGTCTCGATCAGGGGCATGACTGACCAGTGTGACCGGTCTCGATCAGGACACGACAGACTGGTGTATCCCGGTCTCGATCAGGACACAACAGACCGGTGTATCCCGGTCTCGATCAGGACACGACAAACCATTGTATCCCGGTCTCGATCAGGGGCATGACTGACCAGTGTGACCGGTCTCGATCAGGACACGACAGACTGGTGTATCCCGGTCTCGATCAGGACACGACAGACCGGTGTATCCCAGTCTCAATCAAGACACAACTGTCTGGTGTGTCCCAGTCTTGATCAGGGAACAACTGACCGATGTGTCCCAGTCTTGATCAGGGCACAACTGACCGGTGTGTCCCAGTCTTGATCAGGGAACAACTGACCGGTGTGTCCCAGTCTTGATCAGGGCACAACTGACCGGTGTGTCCAGTCTTGATCAGGGGCACAACTGACCGGTGTGTCCCAGTCTTGATCAGGGCACAACTGACCGGTGTGTCCCAGTCTTGATCAGGGCACAACTGACCGGTGTGTCCCAGTCTCAGTAAGGACATGACTGACCAGTGTGTCCAGTCTCAATCAGGACACAGTTGACCAGTGTGTCTGGTCTCGATCAGGGGCACGAATTACCAGTGTGTGTGGTCTCGATCAGGACATGACTGACTGGTGTGTCCTAGTCTCGATCAGGACACAACTGACCGGTGTGTCAGAGTCTCCATCAGGACACAACTGACTGGTGTGTCCCAGTCTCGATCAGGACACAACTGACCGGTGTGTCCCAGTCTCGATCAGGTCACAACTGACCAGTGTGTCAGAGTCTCCATCAGGACACAACTGACTGGTGTGTCTAGTCTCGATCAGGACACAACTGACCGGTGTGTCAGAGTCTCAATCAGGACACGGCTGACCAGTGTGTCAGAGTCTCAATCAGGACACAACTGACCGGTGCATCCCAGTCTCGATCAGGACACGGCTGACCAGTGTGTGTGGTCTCGATCGGGACACAACTGACCGGTGTGACTAGTCTTGATCAGGGGCACGAATTACCAGCGTGTATGGTCTCGATCAGGACACAACTGACCAGTGTGTCAGAGTCTCAATCAGGACACAACTGACCGGTGCGTCCCAGTCTCGATCAGGACACAACTGACCGGTGTGTCAGTCTCCATCAGGACACAACTGACTGGTGTGTCTAGTCTCGATCAGGACACAACTGACCGGTGCGTCCCAGTCTCGATCAGGACACAGCAGACAGGTGCATCCCAGTCTCGATCAGGACACAACTGACCGGTGCGTCCCAGTCTCGATCAGGACACAGCAGACCGGTGTATCCCAGTCTCAATCAAGACACGACTGTCTGGTGTGTCCCAGTCTTGATCAGGGAACAACTGACCGATGTGTCCCAGTCTTGATCAGGGCACAACTGACCGGTGTGTCCCAGTCTTGATCAGGGAACAACTGACCGGTGTGTCCCGGTCTCAGTAAGGAGATGACTGACCAGTGTGTCCAGTCTCAATCAGGACACAGTTGACCAGTGTGTCTGGTCTCGATCAGGGGCACGAATTACCAGTGTGTGTGGTCTCGATCAGGACATGACTGACTGGTGTGTCCTGGTCTCGATCAGGACACAACTGACCGAAGCGTCAGAGTCTCGATCAGGACACAGCTGACTGGTGCGTCCCAGTCTCGATCAGGACACGGCTGACCAGTGTGTCTGGTCTCAATCAGGGGCATGAATTACCAGTGTGTGTGGTCTCGATCAGGACACAACTGATCGGTGTGTCCCAGTCTTGGTCAGGACACAACTGACCGGTGCGTCCCAGTCTCGATCAGGACACAGCTGACCAGTGTGTGTGGTCTCAATCAGGACACAACTGACCGGTGTGTCTAGTCTCGATCAGGGCACGACTGACCGGTGTGTCTGGTCTTGATCGGGGGCACGAATTACCAGTGTGTATGATATCGATCAGGACACAACTGACCAGTGTGTCAGAGTCTCAATCAGGACACAACTGACCGGTGCATCCCAGTCTCGATCAGGACACAACTGACCAGTGTGTCAGAGTCTCAATCAGGACATGGCTGACCAGTGTGTCAGAGTCTCAATCAGGACACAACTGACCGGTGCGTCCCAGTCTCGATCAGGACACGGCTGACCAGTGTGTGTGGTCTCGATCGGGACACAACTGACCGGTGTGACTAGTCTTGATCAGGGGCACGAATTACCAGCGTGTATGGTCTCGATCAGGACACAACTGACCAGTGTGTCAGAGTCTCAATCAGGACACAACTGACCGGTGCGTCCCAGTCTCGATCAGGACACAACTGACCAGTGTGTCAGAGTCTCAATCAGGACACAACTGACCGGTTCGTCCCAGTCTCGATCAGGACACAACTGACCGGTGTGTCAGTCTCCATCAGGACACAACTGACTGGTGTGTCTAGTCTCGATCAGGACACAACTGACCGGTGCGTCCCAGTCTCGATCAGGACACAGCAGACAGGTGCATCCCAGTCTCGATCAGGACACAACTGACCGGTGCGTCCCAGTCTCGATCAGGACACAGCAGACCGGTGTGTCTAGTCTCGATCAGGTCACAACTGACCAGTGTGTCAGAGTCTCCATCAGGACACAACTGACTGGTGTGTCCCAGTCTCGATCAGGACACAACTGACCGGTGTGTCCCAGTCTCGATCAGGTCACAACTGACCAGTGTGTCAGAGTCTCCATCAGGACACAACTGACTGGTGTGTCTAGTCTCGATCAGGACACAACTGACCGGTGCGTCCCAGTCTCGATCAGGACACAGCAGACTGGTGCATCCCAGTCTCGATCAGGACACAACTGACCGGTGCGTCCCAGTCTCGATCAGGACACAGCAGACTGGTGCATCCCAGTCTCGATCAGGACACAACTGACCGGTGCGTCCCAGTCTCGATCAGGACACAGCAGACCGGTGTGTCTAGTCTCGATCAGGACATGGCTGACTGGTGTGTCTTGTCTAGATCAGTATACAACCGACCGGTGTGTCCTCTTCTCGATCAGGACACGGCTGACCATTGTATCCCAGTCTCGGTCAATGCATGACTGGCCAGTGTGTCCCGGTCTCGTTCAGGACGCGGCTGACCGTTGTATCCCAGTCTCGATCAGGACACGACTGACTGGTGCGTTCGGTCTCGATCAGGGTCACGACTGATCAGTGTGTCCCGGTCTCGTTCAGGACACGGCTGACTGTTGTATACCAGTCTCGATCAGGACACGACTGACTGGTGCGTTCGGTCTCGATCAGGGTCACGACTGATCGTGGTGTCCAAGTCTCGATCAGGACACAACTCACCGTTTAGTCCCAGTCTCGGTCAGGGACACAACTGACCGCTGCATCCCAGTTTCGATCAGGACACAACTGACCGCTGCATCCCAGTCTCGATCAGGACATGACTGACTGGTGTGTCCCAGTCTCCATTAGGACACAACTGACCGGTGTATCCCGGTCTCGTTCAGGGCACGACTGACCACTTTCTCTGGTCTCAATCAGGGGCACGGCTGACCGGTGTGTCTGGTCTCGATCAGGAGACGGCTGACCGTTGCATCCCAGTCTCGATCAGGACACAACTGACTGGTGCGTTCGGTCTCGATCAGGGTCACGACTGATCGTTGTGTCCAAGTCTCGATCAGGACACAACTCACCGTTTAGTCCCAGTCTCGGTCAGGGACACAACTGACCGCTGCATCCCAGTTTCGATCAGGACACAACTGACCGCTGCATCCCAGTTTTGATCAGGACATGACTGACTGGTGTGTCCCAGTCTCCATTAGGACACAACTGACCGGTGTATCCCGGTCTCGTTCAGGGCAAGACTGACCACTTTCTCTGGTCTCAATCAGGGGCACGGCTGACCGGTGTGTCTGGTCTCGATCAGGAGACGGCTGACCGGTGTATCCCAGTCTCGGTCAGGGCACGACAGTCGTTTGTATCCTGTTCTCAATCAGGACATGACAGACCGGTGTATCCGGGACTCGATCAGGACATGACAGACCGGTGTATCCCGGTCGCGATCAGGGGCACGACAGACCATTGTATCCCGGTCTCGGTCAGGGGCATGACTGACCAGTGTGACCGGTCTCGATCAGGACACGACAGACTGGTGTATCCCGGTCTCGTTCAGGGGCATGACTGACCAGTGTGACCGGTCTCGATCAGGACATGACAGACCGGTGTATCCCGGTCTCGATCAAGAAACGACTGTCTGGTGTGTCCTGTCTTGATCAGCACACAACTGACCGGTGTGTCCCAGTCTCAGTAAGGACATGACTGACCAGTGTGTCCAGTCTCAATCAGGACACGGTTGACCAGTGTGTCCAGTCTCAATCAGGACACGGTTGACCAGTGTGTGTGGTCTCAATCAGGACACAACTGATCGGAGTGTCCCAGTCTTGGTCAGGACACAACTGACCGGTGTATCCCAGTCTCGGTCAGGGCACGACAGTCGTTTGTGTCCCGTTCTCAATCAGGACATGACAGACCGGTGTATCCGGGACTCAATCAGGACATGACAGACTGGTGTATCCCGGTCTCGATCAAGAAACGACTGTCTGGTGTGTCCTGTCTTGATCAGCACACAACTGACCGGTGTGTCCCAGTCTTGATCAGGGCACAACTGACCAGTGTGTCCCAGTCTCAGTAAGGACATGACTGACCAGTGTGTCCAGTCTCAATCAGGACACGGTTGACCAGTGTGTCCAGTCTCAATCAGGACACGGTTGACCAGTGTGTGTGGTCTCAATCAGGACACAACTGATCGGAGTGTCCCAGTCTTGGTCAGGACACAACTGACCGGTGTATCCCAGTCTCGGTCAGGGCACGAAAGTCGTTTGCGTCCTGTTCTCAATCAGGACATGACAGACCGGTGTATCCGGCACTCAATCAGGACATGACAGACCGTTGTATCCCGGTCTCGATCAGGGGCATGACTGACCAGTGTGACCGGTCTCGATCAGGACATGACAGACCGGTGTATCCCAGTCTCGATCAGGACATGACAGATTGGTGTATCCCGGTCTTGATCAGGGCACGACAGTTGTTTGTGTCCCGTTCTCAATCAGGAAATGACAGACCGGTGTATCCGGGACTCGATCAGGACATGACAGACCGTTGTATCCCGGTCTCGATCAGGGGCATGACTGACCAGTGTGTGTGGTCTCGATCAGGACACGACAGACTGGTGTATCCCGGTCTCGATCAGGGGCATGACTGACCAGTGTGACCGGTCTCGATCAGGACACGACAGACTGGTGTATCCCGGTCTCGATCAGGACACAACAGACCGGTGTATCCCGGTCTCGATCAGGACACAACAAACCATTGTATCCCGGTCTCGATCAGGGGCATGACTGACCAGTGTGACCGGTCTCGATCAGGACACGACAGACTGGTGTATCCCGGTCTCGATCAGGACACGACAGACCGGTGTATCCCAGTCTCAATCAAGACACAACTGTCTGGTGTGTCCCAGTCTTGATCAGGGAACAACTGACCGATGTGTCCCAGTCTTGATCAGGGCACAACTGACCGGTGTGTCCCAGTCTTGATCAGGGAACAACTGACCGGTGTGTCCCAGTCTTGATCAGGGCACAACTGACCGGTGTGTCCAGTCTTGATCAGGGGCACAACTGACCGGTGTGTCCCAGTCTTGATCAGGGCACAACTGACCGGTGTGTCCCAGTCTTGATCAGGGCACAACTGACCGGTGTGTCCCGGTCTCAGTAAGGACATGACTGACCAGTGTGTCCAGTCTCAATCAGGACACAGTTGACCAGTGTGTCTGGTCTCGATCAGCGGCACGAATTACCAGTGTGTGTGGTCTCGATCAGGACATGACTGACTGGTGTGTCCTAGTCTCGATCAGGACACAACTGACCGGTGTGTCAGAGTCTCCATCAGGACACAACTGACTGGTGTGTCCCAGTCTCGATCAGGACACAACTGACCGGTGTGTCCCAGTCTCGATCAGGTCACAACTGACCAGTGTGTCAGAGTCTCCATCAGGACACAACTGACTGGTGTGTCTAGTCTCGATCAGGACACAACTGACCGGTGTGTCAGAGTCTCAATCAGGACACGGCTGACCAGTGTGTCAGAGTCTCAATCAGGACACGGCTGACCAGTGTGTCAGAGTCTCAATCAGGACACAACTGACCGGTGCATCCCAGTCTCGATCAGGACACGGCTGACCAGTGTGTGTGGTCTCGATCGGGACACAACTGACCGGTGTGACTAGTCTTGATCAGGGGCACGAATTACCAGCGTGTATGGTCTCGATCAGGACACAACTGACCAGTGTGTCAGAGTCTCAATCAGGACACAACTGACCGGTGCGTCCCAGTCTCGATCAGGACACAACTGACCGGTGTGTCAGTCTCCATCAGGACACAACTGACTGGTGTGTCTAGTCTCGATCAGGACACAACTGACCGGTGCGTCCCAGTCTCGATCAGGACACAGCAGACAGGTGCATCCCAGTCTCGATCAGGACACAACTGACCGGTGCGTCCCAGTCTCGATCAGGACACAGCAGACCGGTGTATCCCAGTCTCAATCAAGACACGACTGTCTGGTGTGTCCCAGTCTTGATCAGGGAACAACTGACCGATGTGTCCCAGTCTTGATCAGGGCACAACTGACCGGTGTGTCCCAGTCTTGATCAGGGAACAACTGACCGGTGTGTCCCGGTCTCAGTAAGGAGATGACTGACCAGTGTGTCCAGTCTCAATCAGGACACAGTTGACCAGTGTGTCTGGTCTCGATCAGGGGCACGAATTACCAGTGTGTGTGGTCTCGATCAGGACATGACTGACTGGTGTGTCCTGGTCTCGATCAGGACACAACTGACCGAAGCGTCAGAGTCTCGATCAGGACACAGCTGACTGGTGCGTCCCAGTCTCGATCAGGACACGGCTGACCAGTGTGTCTGGTCTCAATCAGGGGCATGAATTACCAGTGTGTGTGGTCTCGATCAGGACACAACTGATCGGTGTGTCCCAGTCTTGGTCAGGACACAACTGACCGGTGCGTCCCAGTCTCGATCAGGACACAGCTGACCAGTGTGTGTGGTCTCAATCAGGACACAACTGACCGGTGTGTCTAGTCTCGATCAGGGCACGACTGACCGGTGTGTCTGGTCTTGATCGGGGGCACGAATTACCAGTGTGTATGATATCGATCAGGACACAACTGACCAGTGTGTCAGAGTCTCAATCAGGACACAACTGACCGGTGCATCCCAGTCTCGATCAGGACACAACTGACCAGTGTGTCAGAGTCTCAATCAGGACATGGCTGACCAGTGTGTCAGAGTCTCAATCAGGACACAACTGACCGGTGCGTCCCAGTCTCGATCAGGACACGGCTGACCAGTGTGTGTGGTCTCGATCGGGACACAACTGACCGGTGTGACTAGTCTTGATCAGGGGCACGAATTACCAGCGTGTATGGTCTCGATCAGGACACAACTGACCAGTGTGTCAGAGTCTCAATCAGGACACAACTGACCGGTGCGTCCCAGTCTCGATCAGGACACAACTGACCAGTGTGTCAGAGTCTCAATCAGGACACAACTGACCGGTTCGTCCCAGTCTCGATCAGGACACAACTGACCGGTGTGTCAGTCTCCATCAGGACACAACTGACTGGTGTGTCTAGTCTCGATCAGGACACAACTGACCGGTGCGTCCCAGTCTCGATCAGGACACAGCAGACAGGTGCATCCCAGTCTCGATCAGGACACAACTGACCGGTGCGTCCCAGTCTCGATCAGGACACAGCAGACCGGTGTGTCTAGTCTCGATCAGGTCACAACTGACCAGTGTGTCAGAGTCTCCATCAGGACACAACTGACTGGTGTGTCCCAGTCTCGATCAGGACACAACTGACCGGTGTGTCCCAGTCTCGATCAGGTCACAACTGACCAGTGTGTCAGAGTCTCCATCAGGACACAACTGACTGGTGTGTCTAGTCTCGATCAGGACACAACTGACCGGTGCGTCCCAGTCTCGATCAGGACACAGCAGACTGGTGCATCCCAGTCTCGATCAGGACACAACTGACCGGTGCGTCCCAGTCTCGATCAGGACACAGCAGACTGGTGCATCCCAGTCTCGATCAGGACACAACTGACCGGTGCGTCCCAGTCTCGATCAGGACACAGCAGACCGGTGTGTCTAGTCTCGATCAGGACATGGCTGACTGGTGTGTCTTGTCTAGATCAGTATACAACCGACCGGTGTGTCCTCTTCTCGATCAGGACACGGCTGACCATTGTATCCCAGTCTCGGTCAATGCATGACTGGCCAGTGTGTCCCGGTCTCGTTCAGGACGCGGCTGACCGTTGTATCCCAGTCTCGATCAGGACACGACTGACTGGTGCGTTCGGTCTCGATCAGGGTCACGACTGATCAGTGTGTCCCGGTCTCGTTCAGGACACGGCTGACTGTTGTATACCAGTCTCGATCAGGACACGACTGACTGGTGCGTTCGGTCTCGATCAGGGTCACGACTGATCGTGGTGTCCAAGTCTCGATCAGGACACAACTCACCGTTTAGTCCCAGTCTCGGTCAGGGACACAACTGACCGCTGCATCCCAGTTTCGATCAGGACACAACTGACCGCTGCATCCCAGTCTCGATCAGGACATGACTGACTGGTGTGTCCCAGTCTCCATTAGGACACAACTGACCGGTGTATCCCGGTCTCGTTCAGGGCACGACTGACCACTTTCTCTGGTCTCAATCAGGGGCACGGCTGACCGGTGTGTCTGGTCTCGATCAGGAGACGGCTGACCGTTGCATCCCAGTCTCGATCAGGACACAACTGACTGGTGCGTTCGGTCTCGATCAGGGTCACGACTGATCGTTGTGTCCAAGTCTCGATCAGGACACAACTCACCGTTTAGTCCCAGTCTCGGTCAGGGACACAACTGACCGCTGCATCCCAGTTTCGATCAGGACACAACTGACCGCTGCATCCCAGTTTTGATCAGGACATGACTGACTGGTGTGTCCCAGTCTCCATTAGGACACAACTGACCGGTGTATCCCGGTCTCGTTCAGGGCAAGACTGACCACTTTCTCTGGTCTCAATCAGGGGCACGGCTGACCGGTGTGTCTGGTCTCGATCAGGAGACGGCTGACCGGTGTATCCCAGTCTCGGTCAGGGCACGACAGTCGTTTGTATCCTGTTCTCAATCAGGACATGACAGACCGGTGTATCCGGGACTCGATCAGGACATGACAGACCGGTGTATCCCGGTCGCGATCAGGGGCACGACAGACCATTGTATCCCGGTCTCGGTCAGGGGCATGACTGACCAGTGTGACCGGTCTCGATCAGGACACGACAGACTGGTGTATCCCGGTCTCGTTCAGGGGCATGACTGACCAGTGTGACCGGTCTCGATCAGGACATGACAGACCGGTGTATCCCGGTCTCGATCAAGAAACGACTGTCTGGTGTGTCCTGTCTTGATCAGCACACAACTGACCGGTGTGTCCCAGTCTCAGTAAGGACATGACTGACCAGTGTGTCCAGTCTCAATCAGGACACGGTTGACCAGTGTGTCCAGTCTCAATCAGGACACGGTTGACCAGTGTGTGTGGTCTCAATCAGGACACAACTGATCGGAGTGTCCCAGTCTTGGTCAGGACACAACTGACCGGTGTATCCCAGTCTCGGTCAGGGCACGACAGTCGTTTGTGTCCCGTTCTCAATCAGGACATGACAGACCGGTGTATCCGGGACTCAATCAGGACATGACAGACTGGTGTATCCCGGTCTCGATCAAGAAACGACTGTCTGGTGTGTCCTGTCTTGATCAGCACACAACTGACCGGTGTGTCCCAGTCTTGATCAGGGCACAACTGACCAGTGTGTCCCAGTCTCAGTAAGGACATGACTGACCAGTGTGTCCAGTCTCAATCAGGACACGGTTGACCAGTGTGTCCAGTCTCAATCAGGACACGGTTGACCAGTGTGTGTGGTCTCAATCAGGACACAACTGATCGGAGTGTCCCAGTCTTGGTCAGGACACAACTGACCGGTGTATCCCAGTCTCGGTCAGGGCACGAAAGTCGTTTGCGTCCTGTTCTCAATCAGGACATGACAGACCGGTGTATCCGGCACTCAATCAGGACATGACAGACCGTTGTATCCCGGTCTCGATCAGGGGCATGACTGACCAGTGTGACCGGTCTCGATCAGGACATGACAGACCGGTGTATCCCAGTCTCGATCAGGACATGACAGATTGGTGTATCCCGGTCTTGATCAGGGCACGACAGTTGTTTGTGTCCCGTTCTCAATCAGGAAATGACAGACCGGTGTATCCGGGACTCGATCAGGACATGACAGACCGTTGTATCCCGGTCTCGATCAGGGGCATGACTGACCAGTGTGTGTGGTCTCGATCAGGACACGACAGACTGGTGTATCCCGGTCTCGATCAGGGGCATGACTGACCAGTGTGACCGGTCTCGATCAGGACACGACAGACTGGTGTATCCCGGTCTCGATCAGGACACAACAGACCGGTGTATCCCGGTCTCGATCAGGACACAACAAACCATTGTATCCCGGTCTCGATCAGGGGCATGACTGACCAGTGTGACCGGTCTCGATCAGGACACGACAGACTGGTGTATCCCGGTCTCGATCAGGACACGACAGACCGGTGTATCCCAGTCTCAATCAAGACACAACTGTCTGGTGTGTCCCAGTCTTGATCAGGGAACAACTGACCGATGTGTCCCAGTCTTGATCAGGGCACAACTGACCGGTGTGTCCCAGTCTTGATCAGGGAACAACTGACCGGTGTGTCCCAGTCTTGATCAGGGCACAACTGACCGGTGTGTCCAGTCTTGATCAGGGGCACAACTGACCGGTGTGTCCCAGTCTTGATCAGGGCACAACTGACCGGTGTGTCCCAGTCTTGATCAGGGCACAACTGACCGGTGTGTCCCGGTCTCAGTAAGGACATGACTGACCAGTGTGTCCAGTCTCAATCAGGACACAGTTGACCAGTGTGTCTGGTCTCGATCAGCGGCACGAATTACCAGTGTGTGTGGTCTCGATCAGGACATGACTGACTGGTGTGTCCTAGTCTCGATCAGGACACAACTGACCGGTGTGTCAGAGTCTCCATCAGGACACAACTGACTGGTGTGTCCCAGTCTCGATCAGGACACAACTGACCGGTGTGTCCCAGTCTCGATCAGGTCACAACTGACCAGTGTGTCAGAGTCTCCATCAGGACACAACTGACTGGTGTGTCTAGTCTCGATCAGGACACAACTGACCGGTGTGTCAGAGTCTCAATCAGGACACGGCTGACCAGTGTGTCAGAGTCTCAATCAGGACACAACTGACCGGTGCATCCCAGTCTCGATCAGGACACGGCTGACCAGTGTGTGTGGTCTCGATCGGGACACAACTGACCGGTGTGACTAGTCTTGATCAGGGGCACGAATTACCAGCGTGTATGGTCTCGATCAGGACACAACTGACCAGTGTGTCAGAGTCTCAATCAGGACACAACTGACCGGTGCGTCCCAGTCTCGATCAGGACACAACTGACCAGTGTGTCAGAGTCTCAATCAGGACACAACTGACCGGTTCGTCCCAGTCTCGATCAGGACACAACTGACCGGTGTGTCAGTCTCCATCAGGACACAACTGACTGGTGTGTCTAGTCTCGATCAGGACACAACTGACCGGTGCGTCCCAGTCTCGATCAGGACACAGCAGACAGGTGCATCCCAGTCTCGATCAGGACACAACTGACCGGTGCGTCCCAGTCTCGATCAGGACACAACTGACCGGTGTGTCCCAGTCTCGATCAGGTCACAACTGACCAGTGTGTCAGAGTCTCCATCAGGACACAACTGACTGGTGTGTCTAGTCTCGATCAGGACACAACTGACCGGTGTGTCCCAGTCTCGATCAGGACACAGCAGACTGGTGCATCCCAGTCTCGATCAGGACACAACTGACCGGTGCGTCCCAGTCTCGATCAGGACACAGCAGACCGGTGTGTCTAGTCTCGATCAGGACATGGCTGACTGGTGTGTCTTGTCTAGATCAGCATACAACCGACCGGTGTGTCCTCTTCTCGATCAGGACACGGCTGACCATTGTATCCCAGTCTCGGTCAATGCATGACTGGCCAGTGTGTCCCGGTCTCGTTCAGGACACGGCTGACCGTTGTATCCCAGTCTCGATCAGGACACGACTGACTGGTGCGTTCGGTCTCGATCAGGGTCACGACTGGTCAGTGTGTCCCGGTCTCGTTCAGGACATGGCTGACTGTTGTATACCAGTCTCGATCAGGACACAACTGACTGGTGCGTTCGGTCTCGATCAGGGTCACGACTGATCGTTGTGTCCAAGTCTCGGTCAGGACACAACTCACCGTTTAGTCCCAGTCTCGGTCAGGGACACAACTGACCGCTGCATCCCAGTTTCGATCAGGACACAACTGACCGCTGCATCCCAGTCTCGATCAGGACATGACTGACTGGTGTGTCCCAGTCTCCATTAGGACACAACTGACCGGTGTATCCCGGTCTCGTTCAGGGCACGACTGACCACTTTCTCTGGTCTCAATCAGGGGCACGGCTGACCGGTGTGTCTGGTCTCGATCAGGAGACGGCTGACCGGTGTATCCCAGTCTCGGTCAGGGCACGACAGTCGTTTGTGTCCTGTTCTCTATCAGGACATGACAGACCGGTGTATCCGGGACTCGATTAGGACATGACAGACCGGTGTATCCCGGTCGCGATCAGGGGCACGACAGACCATTGTATCCCGGTCTCGGTCAGGGGCATGACTGACCAGTGTGACCGGTCTCGATCAGGACACGACAGACTGGTGTATCCCGGTCTCGATCAAGAAACGACTGTCTGGTGTGTCCTGTCTTGATCAGCACACAACTGACCGGTGTGTCCCAGTCTCAGTAAGGACAAGACTGACCAGTGTGTCCAGTCTCAATCAGGACACGGTTGACCAGTGTGTCCAGTCTCAATCAGGACACGGTTGACCAGTGTGTGTGGTCTCAATAAGGACACAACTGATCGGAGTGTCCCAGTCTTGGTCAGGACACAACTAACCGGTGTATCCCAGTCTCGGTCAGGGCACGACAGTCGTTTGTGTCCCGTTCTCAATCAGGACATGACAGACCGGTGTATCCGGGACTCAATCAGGACATGACAGACCGTTGTATCCCGGTCTCGATCAGGGGCATGACAGACCATTGTATCCCGGTCTCGGTCAGGGGCATGACTGACCAGTGTGTCCCGGTCTCGATCAGGACACGACAAACCATTGTATCCCGGTCTCGATCAGGACACGACAGACTGGTGTATCCCGGTCTCGATCAGGACACAACAGACCGGTGTATCCCAGTCTCAATCAAGACACGACTGTCTGGTGTGTCCCAGTCTTGATCAGGGAACAACTGACCGATGTGTCCCAGTCTTGATCAGGGCACAACTGACCGGTGTGTCCCAGTCTTGATCAGGGAACAACTAACCGGTGTGTCCCAGTCTTGATCAGGGCACAACTGACCGGTGTGTCCAGTCTTGATCAGGGGCACAACTGACCGGTGTGTCCCAGTCTTGATCAGGGAACAACTGACCGGTGTGTCCCAGTCTTGATCAGGGCACAACTGACCGGTGTGTCCCGGTCTCAGTAAGGACATGACTGACCAGTGTGTCCAGTCTCAATCAGGACACGGTTGACCAGTGTGTCTGGTCTCGATCAGGGGCACGAATTACCAGTGTGTGTGGTCTCGATCAGGACATGACTGACTGGTGTGTCCTGGTCTCGATCAGGACACAACTGACCGGTGTGTCAGAGTCTCGATCAGGACACAGCTGACTGGTGCGTCCCAGTCTCGATCAGGACACGGCTGACCAGAGTGTCTGGTCTCGATCAGGGGCATGAATTACCAGTGTGTGTGGTCTCAATCAGGACACAACTGACCGGTGCATCCCAGTCTCGATCAGGACACAACTGACCAGTGTGTCAGAATCTCAATCAGGACACAACTGACCAGTGTGTCAGAGTGTCAATCAGGACACAACTGACCGGTGTGTCAGAGTCTCAATCAGGATACAACTGACCGGTGCGTCCCAGTCTCGATCAGGACACGGCTGACCAGTGTGTGTGGTCTCGATCAGGACACAACTGACAGGTGTGACTAGTCTTGATCAGGGGCACGAATTACCAGCGTGTATGGTCTCGATCAGGACACAACTGACCAGTGTGTCAGAGTCTCAATCAGGACACAACTGACCGGTGCGTCCCAGTCTCGATCAGGACACAACTGACCAGTGTGTCAGAGTCTCAATCAGGACACAACTGACCGGTGCATCCCAGTCTCGATCAGGACACAACTGACCGGTGTGTCAGAGTCTCCATCAGGACACAACTGACCGGTGCGTCCCAGTCTCGATCAGGACACAGCAGACTGGTGCATCCCAGTCTCGATCAGGACACAACTGACCGGTGCGTCCCAGCCTCGATCAGGACACAGCAGACCGGTGTGTCTAGTCTCGATCAGGTCACAACTGACCAGTGTGTCAGAGTCTCCATCAGGACACAACTGACTGGTGTGTCCCAGCCTCGATCAGGACACAACTGACCAGTGTGTCCCAGTCTCGATCAGGTCACAACTGACCAGTGTGTCAGAGTCTCCATCAGGACACAACTGACAGGTGTGTCTAGTCTCGATCAGGACACAACTGACCGGTGCGTCCCAGTCTCGATCAGGACACAGCAGACTGGTGCATCCCAGTCTCGATCAGGACACAACTGACCGGTGTGTCCCAGTCTCGATCAGGACACAGCAGACCGGTGTGTCTAGTCTCGATCAGGACCTGGCTGACTGGTGTGTCTTGTCTAGATCAGTATACAACCGACCGGTGTGTCCTCTTCTCGATCAGGACACGGCTGACCATTGTATCCCAGTCTCGGTCAATGCATGACTGGCCAGTGTGTCCCGGTCTCGTTCAGGACACGGCTGACCGTTGTATCCCAGTCTCGATCAGGACACGACTGACTGGTGCGTTCGGTCTCGATCAGGGTCACGACTGATCAGTGTGTCCCGGTCTTGATCAGGACACGGCTGACTGTTGTATACCAGTCTCGATCAGGACACGACTGACTGGTGCGTTCGGTCTCGATCAGGGTCACGACTGATCGTTGTGTCCAAGTCTCGATCAGGACACAACTCACCGTTTAGTCCCAGTTTCGATCAGGACACAACTGACCGCTGCATCCCAGTCTCGATCAGGACATGACTGACTGGTGTGTCACAGTCTCCATTAAGACACAACTGACCGGTGTATCCCGGTCTCGTTCAGGGCACGACTGACCACTTTCTCTGGTCTCAATCAGGGGCACGGCTGACCGGTGTGTCTGGTCTCGATCAGGAGACGGCTGACCGGTGTATCCCAGTCTCGGTCAGGGCACGACAGTCGTTTGTGTCCCGTTCTCAATCAGGACATGACAGACCGGTGTATCCGGGACTCGATCAGGACATGACAGACCGGTGTATCACGGTCGCGATCAGGGGCACGACAGACCATTGTATCCCGGTCTCGGTCAGGGGCATGACTGACCAGTGTGACCGGTCTCGATCAGGACACGACAGACTGGTGTATCCCGGTCTCGATCAGGGGCATGACTGACCAGTGTGACCGGTCTCGATCAGGACATGACAGACCGGTGTATCCCAGTCTCGATCAGGACATGACAGACCGGTGTATCCCTGTCTCGATCAGGACATGACAGACTGGTGTATCCCGGTCTCGATCAGGGGCATGACTGACCAGTGTCACCGGTCTCGATCAGGAAATGACAGACCGGTGTATCCCAGTCTCGATCAGGACATGACAGACCGGTGTATCCCGGTCTTGATCAGGACATGACAGACTGGTGTATCCCGGTCTCGATCAGGGGCATGACTGACCAGTGTGACCAGTTTCGATCAGGACATGACAGACCGGTGTATCCCGGTCTCGATCAGGACATGACAGACCGGTGTATCCCAGTCTCAATCAAGACACGACTGTCTGGTGTGTCCCGTTCTCTATCAGGACACGACAAACCATTGTATCCCGGTCTCGATCAGGACACGACAGACCGGTGTATCCCAGTCTCAATCAAGACACGACTGTCTGGTGTGTCCCAGTCTTGATCAGGGAACAACTGACCAATGTGTCCCAGTCTTGATCAGGGCACAACTGACCGGTGTGTCCCAGTCTTGATCAGGGAACAACTGACCGGTGTGTCCCAGTCTTGATCAGGGCACAACTGACCGGTGTGTCCAGTCTTGATCAGGGGCACAACTGACCGGTGTGTCCCAGTCTTGATCAGGGCACAACTGACCGGTGTGTCCCAGTCTTGATCAGGGCACAACTGACCGGTGTGTCCCGGTCTCAGTAAGGACATGACTGACCAGTGTGTCCAGTCTCAATCAGGACACGGTTGACCAGTGTGTCTGGTCTCGATCAGGGGCACGAATTACCAGTGTGTGTGGTCTCGATCAGGACATGACTGACTGGTGTGTCCTGGTCTCGATCAGGACACAACTGACCGGTGTGTCAGAGTCTCGATCAGGACACAGCTGACTGGTGCGTCCCAGTCTCGATCAGGACACGGCTGACCAGAGTGTCTGGTCTCGATCAGGGGCATGAATTACCAGTGTGTGTGGTCTCGATTAGGACACAACTCATAGGTGTGTCCCAGTCTTGGTCAGGACACAACTGACCGGTGTGTCCCAGTCTCGATCAGGACACAGCTGACCAGTGTGTGTGGTCTCAATCAAGACACAACTGACCGGTGTGTCTAGTCTCGATCAGGGCACGACTGACCGGTGTGTCTGGTCTTGATCGGGGGCACGAATTACCAGTGTGTATGATCTCGATCAGGACACAACTGACCAGTGTGTCAGAGTCTCAATCAGGACACAACTGACCGGTGCATCCCAGTCTCGATCAGGACACAACTGACCAGTGTGTCAGAGTCTCAATCAGGACACGGCTGACCAGTGTGTCAGAGTCTCAATCAGGACACAACTGACCAGTGTCTCAGAGTGTCAATCAGGACACAACTGACCGGTGTGTCAGAGTCTCAATCAGGACACAACTAACCGGTGCGTCCCAGTCTCGATCTGGACACGGCTGATCAGTGTGTGTGGTCTCGAACAGGACACAACTGACCGGTGTGACTAGTCTTGATCAGGGGCACGAAGTACCAGCGTGTATGGTCTCGATCAGGACACAACTGACCAGTGTGTCAGAGTCTCAATCAGGACACAACTGACCGGTGCGTCCCAGTCTCGATCAGGACACAACTGACCAGTGTGTCAGAGTCTCAATCAGGACACAACTGACCGGTGCGTCCCAGTCTCGATCAGGACACAACTGACCGGTGTGTCAGAGTCTCCATCAGGACACAACTGACTGGTGTGTCTAGCCTCGATCAGGACACAACTGACCGGTGCATCCCAGTCTCGATCAGGACACAGCAGACTGGTGCATCCCAGTCTCGATCAGGACACAACTGACTTGTGCGTCCCAGTCTCGATCAGGACACAGCAGACCGGTGTGTCTAGTCTCGATCAGGTCACAACTGACCAGTGTGTCAGAGTCTCCATCAGGACACAACTGACTGGTGTGTCCCAGCCTCGATCAGGACACAACTGACCAGTGTGTCAGAGTCTCAATCAGGACACGGCTGACCAGTGTGTCAGAGTCTCAATCAGGACACAACTGACCAGTGTGTCAGAGTGTCAATCAGGACACAACTGACCGGTGTGTCAGAGTCTCAATCAGGACACAACTGACCGGTGCGTCCCAGTCTCGATCATTACACGGCTGACCAGTGTGTGTGGTCTCGATCAGGACACAACTGACCGGTGTGACTAGTCTTGATCAGGGGCACGAATTACCAGCGTGTATGGTCTCGATCAGGACACAACTGACCAGTGTGTCAGAGTCTCAATCAGGACACAACTGACCAGTGCGTCCCAGTCTCGATCAGGACACAACTGACCAGTGTGTCAGAGTCTCAATCAGGACACAACTGACCGGTGCGTCCAAGTCTCGATCAGGACACAACTGACCGGTGTGTCAGAGTCTCAATCAGGACACAACTGACCGGTGCGTCCAAGTCTCGATCAGGACACAACTGACCGGTGTGTCAGAGTCTCCATCAGGACACAACTGACTGGTGTGTCTAGCCTCGATCAGGACACAGCAGACTGGTGCATCCCAGTCTCGATCAGGACACAACTGACCGGTGCGTCCCAGTCTCGATCAGGACACAGCAGACCGGTGTGTCTAGTCTCGATCAGGTCACAACTGACCAGTGTGTCAGAGTCTCCATCAGGACACAACTGACCGGTGTGTCCCAGCCTCGATCAGGACACAACTGACCGGTGTGTCCCAGTCTCGATCAGGTCACAACTGACCAGTGTGTCAGAGTATCCATCAGGACACAACTGACTGGTGTGTCTAGTCTCGATCAGGACACAACTGACCGGTGCGTCCCAGTCTCGATCAGGACACAGCAGACCGGTGCATCCCAGTCTCGATCAGGACACAACTGACCGGTGCGTCCCAGTCTCGATCAGGACACAGCAGACCGGTGTGTCTAGTCTCGATCAGGACCTGGCTGACTGGTGTGTCTTGTCTAGATCATTATACAACCAACCGGTGTGTCCTCTTCTCGATAAGGACACGGCTGACCATTGTATCCCAGTCTCGGTCAATGCATGACTGGCCAGTGTGTCCCGGTCTCGTTCAGGACACGGCTGACCGTTGTATCCCAGTCTCGATCAGGACACGACTGACTGGTGCGTTCGGTCTCGATCAGGGTCACGACTGATCAGTGTGTCCCGGTCTCGATCAGGACACGGCTGACTGTTGTATACCAGTCTCGATCAGGACACGACAGACTGGTGCGTTCGGTCTCGATCAGGGTCACGACTGATCGTTGTGTCCAAGTCTCGATCAGGACACAACTCACCGTTTAGTCCCAGTCTCGGTCAGGGACACAACTGACCGCTGCATCCCAGTTTCGATCAGGACACAACTGACCGCTGCATCCCAGTCTCGATCAGGACATGACTGACTGGTGTGTCCCAGTCTCCATTAGGACACAACTGACCGGTGTATCCCGGTCTCGTTCAGGGCACGACTGACCACTTTCTCTGGTCTCAATCAGAGGCACGGCTGACCGGTGTGTCTGGTCTCGATCAGGAGACGGCTGACCGGTGTATCCCAGTCTCGGTCAGGGCACGACAGTCGTTTGTGTCCCGTTCTCAATCAGGACATGACAGACCGGTGTATCCGGGACTCGATCAGGACATGACAGACCGGTGTATCCCGGTCTCGATCAGGGGCATGACTGACTGGTGTATCCTGGTCTAGATCAGGACACAACAGACTGGTGTATCCCAGTCTAGATCAGGACACGACAGACCGGTGTATTCCAGTCTCAATCAAGACACGACTGTCTGGTGTGTCCTGTCTTGATCAGCACACAACTGACCGGTGTGTACCAGTCTTGATCAGGGCACAACTGACCAGTGGGTCCCAGTCTCTGTAAGGACATGACTGACCAGTGTGTCCAGTCTCAATCAGGACACGGTTGACCAGTGTGTGTGGTCTCAATCAGGACACAACTGATCGGAGTGTCCCAGTCTTCGTCAGGACACAACTGACCGGTGTATCCCAGTCTCGGTCAGGGCACGACAGTCGTTTGTGTCCCGTTCTCAATCAGGACATGACAGACCGGTGTATCCGGGACTCAATCAGGACATGACAGACCGGTGTATCCCGGTCTCGATCAGGGGCACGACAGACCATTGTATCCCGGTCTCGGTCAGGGGCATGACTGACCAGTGTGACCGGTCTCGATCAGAACACGACAGACCGGTGTATCCCAGTCTCGATCAGGACATGACAGACCGGTGTATCCCGGTCTTGATCAGGACACGACAGACTGGTGTATCCCAGTCTCAATCAGGACATGACAGACCGGTGTATCCCGGTCTCGATCAGGACATGACAGACTGGTGTATCCCGGTCTCGATCAGGGGCATGACTGACCAGTGTGACCGGTCTCGATCAGGACATGACAGACCGGTGTATCCCAGTCTCGATCAGGACATGACAGACCGGTGTATCCCGGTCTCGATCAGGACATGACAGACCGGTGTATCCCAGTCTCAATCAAGACACGACTGTCTGGTGTGTCCCGGTCTCGATCAGGACACGACAAACCATTGTATCCCAGTCTCGATCAGGACACGACAGACTGGTGTATCCCGGTCTCGATCAGAACACAACAGACCGGTGTATCCCGGTCTCGATCAGGACATGACAAACCATTGTATCCCGGTCTCGATCAGGGGCATGACTGACCAGTGTGACCGGTCTCGATCAGGACACGACAGACTGGTGTATCCCGGTCTCGATCAGGACACGACAGACCGGTGTATCCCAGTCTCAATCAAGACACGACTGTCTGGTGTGTCCCAGTCTTGATCAGGGAACAACTGACCGATGTGTCCCAGTCTTGATCAGGGCACAACTGACCGGTGTGTCCCAGTCTTGATCAGGGAACAACTGACCGGTGTGTCCCAGTCTTGATCAGGGCACAACTGACCGGTGTGTCCAGTCTTGATCAGGGGCACAACTGACCGGTGTGTCCCAGTCTTGATCAGGGCACAACTTACCGGTGTGTCCCAGTCTTGATCAGGGCACAACTGACCGGTGTGTCCCGGTCTCAGTAAGGACATGACTGACCAGTGTGTCCAGTCTCAATCAGGACACGGTTGACCAGTGTGTCTGGTCTCGATCAGGGGCACGAATTACCAGTGTGTGTGGTCTCGATCAGGACATGACTGACTGGTGTGTCCTGGTCTCGATCAGGACACAACTGACCGGTGTGTCAGAGTCTCGATCAGGACACAGCTGACTGGTGCGTCCCAGTCTCGATCAGGACACGGCTGACCAGAGTGTCTGGTCTCGATCAGGGGCATGAATTACCAGTGTGTGTGGTCTCGATCAGGACACAACTGATAGATGTGTCCCAGTCTTGGTCAGGACACAACTGACCGGTGCGTCCCAGTCTCGATCAGGACACAGCTGACCAGTGTGTGTGGTCTCAATCAAGACACAACTGACCGGTGTGTCTAGTCTCGATCAGGGCACGACTGACCGGTGTGTCTGGTCTTGATCGGGGGCACGAATTACCAGTGTGTATGATCTCGATCAGGACACAACTGACCAGTGTGTCAGAGTGTCAATCAGGACACAACTGACCGGTGTGTCAGAGTCTCAATCAGGACACAACTGACCGGTGCGTCCCAGTCTCGATCAGGACACGGCTGACCAGTGTGTGTGGTCTCGATCAGGACACAACTGACCGGTGTGACTAGTCTTGATCAGGGGCACGAATTACCAGCGTGTATGGTCTCGATCAGGACACAACTGACCAGTGTGTCAGAGTCTCAATCAGGACACAACTGACTGGTGTGTCTAGCCTCGATCAGGACACAACTGACCGGTGCGTCCCAGTCTCGATCAGGACACAGCAGACTGGTGCATCCCAGTCTCGATCAGGACACAACTGACTGGTGCGTCCCAGTCTCGATCAGGACACAGCAGACCGGTGTGTCTAGTCTCGATCAGGTCACAACTGACCAGTGTGTCAGAGTGTCCATCAGGACACAACTGACTGGTGTGTCCCAGCCTCGATCAGGACACAACTGACCGGTGTGTCCCAGTCTCGATCGGGTCACAACTGACCAGTGTGTCAGAGTCTCCATCAGGACACAACTGACTGGTGTGTCTAGTCTCGATCAGGACACAACTGACCGGTGCGTCCCAGTCTCGATCAGGACACAGCAGACTGGTGCATCCCAGTCTCGATCAGGACACAACTGACCGGTGCATCCCAGTCTCGATCAGGACACAGCAGACCGGTGTGTCTAGTCTCGATCAGGACACGGCTGACTGGTGTGTCTTGTCTAGATCAGTATACAACCGATCGGTGTGTCCTCTTCTCGATCAGGACACGGCTGACCATTGTATCCCAGTCTCGATCAGGACACGACTGACTGGTGCGTTCGGTCTCGATCAGGGTCACGACTGATCAGTGTGTCCCGGTCTCGTTCAGGACATGGCTGACTGTTGTATACCAGTCTCGATCAGGACACAACTGACCGGTGCGTCCCAGTCTCGATCAGGACACAGCAGACCGGTGTGTCTAGTCTCGATCAGGACCTGGCTGACTGGTGTGTCTTGTCTAGATCAGTATACAACCGATCGGTGTGTCCTCTTCTCGATCAGGACACGGCTGACCATTGTATCCCAGTCTCGGTCAATGCATGACTGGCCAGTGTGTCCCGGTCTCGTTCAGGACACGGCTGACCGTTGTATCCCAGTCTCGATCAGGACACGACTGACTGGTGTGTCCCAGTCTCCATTAGGACACAACTGACCGGTGTATCGCGGTCTCGTTCAGGGCACGACTGACCACTTTCTCTGGTCTCAATCAGGGGCACGGCTGACCGGTGTGTCTGGCCTCGATCAGGAGACGGCTGACCGGTGTATCCCAGTCTCGGTCAGGGCACGACAGTCGTTTGTGTCCCGTTCTCAATCAGGACATGACAGACCGGTGTATCCGGGACTCGATCAGGACATGACAGACCGGTGTATCCCGGTCTCGATCAGGGGCACGACAGACCATTGTATCCCAGTCTCGGTCAGGGGCATGACTGACCAGTGTGACCGGTCTCGATCAGGACACGACAGACTGGTGTGTCCTGTCTTGATCAGCACACAACTGACCGGTGTGTCCCAGTCTTGATCAGGGCACAACTGACCAGTGTGTCCCAGTCTCAGTAAGGACATGACTGACCAGTGTGTCCAGTCTCAATCAGGACACGGTTGACCAGTGTGTCTGGTCTCGATCAGGGGCACAAATTACCAGTGTGTGTGGTCTCGATCAGGACACGACTGACTGGTGTGTCCTGGTGTCGATCAGGGAATGACTGACCGGTGCGTCCCGGTCTCGATCAGGGTCACAACTGATCGGTGTCTCTAGTCTCGATCAGGGCACGATTGACCGGTGTGTCCCAGTCTCGATCAGGGCACGGCTGACCAGTGTGTCTGGTCATGAATTACCAGTGTGTGTGGTCTCGATCAGGTCACAACTGACCGGTGTGACCAGTCTTGATCAGGGGCACGAATTACCAGCATGTATGGTCTCGATCAGGACACAACTGACCAGTGTGTCAGAGTCTCAATCAGGACACAACTGACCGGTGCGTCCCAGTCTCGATCAGGACACAACTGACCAGTGTGTCAGAGTCTCAATCAGGACACAACTGACCGGTGCGTCCCAGTCTCGATCAGGACACAACTGACCGGTGTGTCAGAGTCTCAATCAGGACACAACTGACTGGTGTGTCAGAGTCTCAATCAGGACACAACTGACCAGTGTGTCAGAGTCTCAATCAGGACACAACTGACTGGTGCGTCCCAGTCTCAATCAGGGCACAACTGACCGGTGTGTCAGAGTCTCAATCAGGACACAACTGACCGGTGCGTCCCAGTCTCGATCAGGACACAACTGACCAGTGTGTCAGAGTCTCAATCAGGACACAACTGACCGGTGCGTCCCAGTCTCGATCAGGGTCACAACTGACCGGTGCGTCCCAGTCTCGATCAGGGTCACAACTGACCGGTGCGTCCCAGTCTCAATCAGGACACAACTGACCGGTGCGTCCCAGTCTCGATCATGGTCACAACTGACCAGTGCGTCCCAGTCTCGATCAGGACACAGCAGAACGATGTGTCTAGTCTTGATCAGAGGTATGAATTACCAGTGAGTCTGTTCTCGATCAGGACACGACTGTCTGGTGTGTCCCGTCTCGATCAGGACACAACTGACCAGTGTGTCAGAGTCTCAATCAGGACACAACTGACCGGTGCGTCCCAGTCTCAATCAGGACACAACTGACCAGTGTGTCAGAGTCTCAATCAGGACACAACTGACCGGTGCGTCACAGTCTCGATCAGGACACAACTGACCGGTGTGTCAGAGTCTCAATCAGGACACAACTGACTGGTGTGTCAGAGTCTCAATCAGGACACAACTGACCAGTGTGTCAGAGTCTCAATCAGGACACAACTGACTGGTGCGTCCCAGTCTCAATCAGGGCACAACTGACCGGTGTGTCAGAGTCTCAATCAGGACACAACTGACCGGTGCGTCCCAGTCTCGATCAGGACACAACTGACCAGTGTGTCAGAGTCTCAATCAGGACACAACTGACCGGTGCGTCCCAGTCTCGATCAGGGTCACAACTGACCGGTGCGTCCCAGTCTCGATCAGGGTCACAACTGACCGGTGCGTCCCAGTCTCAATCAGGACACAACTGACCGGTGCGTCCCAGTCTCGATCATGGTCACAACTGACCAGTGCGTCCCAGTCTCGATCAGGACACAGCAGAACGATGTGTCTAGTCTTGATCAGAGGTATGAATTACCAGTGAGTCTGTTCTCGATCAGGACACGACTGTCTGGTGTGTCCCGTCTCGATCAGGACACAACTGACCGGTGTGTCAAAGTCTCAATCAGGACACAACTGACCGGTGTGTCAGAGTCTCAATCAGGACACAACTGACTGGTGTGTCAGAGTCTCAATCAGGACACAACTGACCGGTGCGTCCCAGTCTCGATCAGGACACAACTGACCAGTGTGTCAGATTCTCAATCAGGACACAACTGACCGGTGTGTCAGAGTCTCAATCAGGACACAACTGACCGGTGCGTCCCAGTCTCGATCAGGACACAACTGACCGGTGTGTCAGAGTCTCAATCAGGACACAACTGTCCGGTGCGTCCCAGTCTCGATCAGGACACAACTGACCAGTGTGTCTGAGTCTCAATCAGGACACAACTGACCGGTGCATCCCAGTCTCGATCAGGGTCACAACTGACCGGTGCGTCCCAGTCTCGATCAGGGTCACAACTGACCAGTGCGTCCCAGTCTCAATCAGGACACAACTGACCGGTGCGTCCCAGGCTCGATCAGGGTCACAACTGACCGGTGCGTCCCAGTCTCGATCAGGACACAGCTGAACGATGTGTCTAGTCTTGATCAGAGGTATGAATTACCAGTGTGTCTGTTCTCGATCAGGACACGACTGACTGGTGTGTCCCGTCTCGATCAGGACACGACTGATCGGTTGTGTCCCATTCTCGATCAGGACATGACAGACCGGTGTATCCGGGTCTCGATTAGGACATGACTGTCTGGTGTGTCCCATCTAGATCAACACACAACTGACCGGTGTATCCCGGACTTGATCAGGACATGACTGACCAGTGTGTCCTGGTCTCAGTTAGGACACAACTGACCAGTGTGTCCAGTCTCCATCAGGACACAACTGACTGGTGTGTCCAGTCTCGATCAGGGAATGACTGACCGGTGCGTCCCGGTCTCGATCAGGGTCACAACTGACCGGTGCGTCCCAGTCTCGATCAGGACACGGCTGACCAGTGTGTCTGGTCATGAATTACCAGTGTGTGTGGTCTCGATCAGGACACAACAGACCGGTGTGACTAGTCTTGATCAGGGGCACGAATTACCAGCGTGTATGGTCTCGATCAGGACACAACTGACCAGTGTGTCAGAGTCTCAATCAGGACACAACTGACTGGTGCATCCCAGTCTCGATCAGGACACAACTGACCGGTGTGTCAGAGTCTCAATCAGGACACAACTGACCGGTGCGTCCCAGTCTCGATCAGGACACAACTGACCAGTGCGTCCCAGTCTCGATCAGGACACAGCTGACCAGTGTGTCTGGTCATGAATTACCAGTGTGTGTGGTCTCGATCAGGACACAACTGACCGGTGTGACTAGTCTTGATCAGGGGCACGAATTACCAGCGTGTGTGGTCTCGATCAGGACACAACTGACCGGTGTGACTAGTCTTGATCAGGGGCACGAATTACCAGCGTGTATGGTCTCGATCAGGACACAACTGACCAGTGTGTCAGAGTCTCAATCAGGACACAACTGACCGATGCATCCCAGTCTCGATCAGGACACAACTGACCAGTGTGTCAGAGTCTCAATCAGGACACAACTGACCGGTGCGTCCCAGTCTCGATCAGGACACAACTGACTGGTGTGTCAGAGTCTCAATCAGGACACAACTGACCGGTGCGTCCCAGTCTCGATCAGGACACAACTGACCGGTGCGTCCCAGTCTCGATCAGGACACAGCAGACCGGTGTGTCTAGTCTCGATCAGGACCTGGCTGACTGGTGTGTCTTGTCTAGATCAGTATACAACCGATCGGTGTGTCCTCTTCTCGATCAGGACACGGCTGACCATTGTATCCCAGTCTCAGTCAATGCATGACTGGCCAGTGTGTCCCGGTCTCAATCAGGACACGGCTGACCGTTGTATCCCAGTCTCGATCAGGACACGACTGACCGCTGCATCCCAGTCTCGATCAGGACATGACTGACTGGTGTGTCCCAGTCTCCATGATGACACAACTGACCGGTGTATCCCGGTCTCGTTCAGGGCACAACTGACCAGTTTCTCTGGAGTCTATCAGGGGCACGACTGACCACTTTCTCTGGTCTCAATTGGGGCATGGCTGACCGGTGTGTCTGGTCTCGATCAGAGGTATGAATTACCGGTGTGTCCTGGTCTCGATCAGGAGACGGCTGACCGGTGTATCCCAGTCTCGGTCAGGGCACGACAGTCGTTTGTGTCCCATTCTCAATCAGGACATGACAGACCGGTGTATCCGGGACTCAATCAGGACATGACAGACCGGTGTATCCTGGACTCGATCAGGTCATGACAGACCGGTGTATCCGGGACTCGATCAGGACATGACAGACCGGTGTATCTCAGTCTCGATCCAGACACGGCTGACGGTGTCTGGTCTCGATCAGGAAACAACTGACCGGTGAGTCCTCTTCTCGATCAGGGGACGCTAGACCATTGTATCCCGGTCTCGGTCAGGGCCACGAATGATCAGTGTGACCGGTCTTTATCAGGACACGACAGACTGGTGTATCGCAGTCTCAATCAAGACACGACTGTCTGGTGTGTCCCGTCTTGATCAGCACACAACTGACCGGTGTGTCCCAGTCTTGATCAGGGCACAACTGACCAGTGTGTCCCGGTCTCGTTCAGGGTCACGACTGATCGGTGTGTCCCGGTCTCGATCAGGACACAACTGACCGCTGCGTCCCGGACTCGATCAGGGTCACAACTGACCAGTGTGTCCCAGTCTTGGTCAGGACACAACTGACCGGTGCGTCCCAGTCTCAATCAGGGCATGACTGACCAGTGTGTCCCGGTCTCCATCAGGACACATCTGACCGGTGTGTCCAGTCTCGATCAGGGAATGACTGACCGCTGTCTCCCGGTCTCGATCAGGGTCACAACTGACCAGTGTGTCCCAGTCTTGGTCAGGACACAACTGACCGGTGCGTCCCAGTCTCGATCAGAGCAAGGCTGACTGGTGTGTCTGTACTCGATCAGAGGTACGAATTACCAGTGTGTCTGTTCTCGATCAGGACACGACTGACTGGTGTGTCCCGTCTCGATCAGGACACGACTGATCGGTTGTGTCCCGTTCTCGATCAGGACATGACAGACCGGTGTATCCGGGTCACGATTAGGACATTACTGTCTGGTGTGTCCCATCTAGATCAACACACAACTGACCGGTGTATCCCGGTCTTGATCAGGACATGACTGACCAGTGTGTCCTGGTCTCAGTTAGGACACGACTGACCAGTGTGTCCAGTCTCCATCAGGACACAACTGACTGGTGTGTCCAGTCTCGATCAGGGAATGACTGACCAGTGTGTCCCGGTCTCCATCAGGACACGACTGTCTGGTGTGTCCCGTCTCGATCAGCACACAACTGAGCGGTGTTTCCCGGTCTCCATCAGGATACTACTGACCGGTGTGTCCCGTCTCGATCAGGACACGGCTGACTGGTGTGTCCTCTTCTCGATCAGGGGACGGCTGACCGTTGTATCCCGGTCTCGGTCAGGACACAACTGTCTGGTGTGTCCCGTCTTGATCAGCACACAACTGACCGGTGTGTCCCAGTCTTGATCAGGACACAACTGACCAGTGTGTCCCGGTCTCAGTAAGGACATGACTGACCGGTGTGTCCAGTCTCAATCAGGACACGGTTGACCAGTGTGTCTGGTCTCGATCAGGGGCACGAATTACCAGTGTGTGTGGTCTCGATCAGGACATGACTGACTGGTGTGTCCTGGTCTCGATCAGGACACAACTGACCGGTGTGTCAGAGTCTCGATCAGGACACAGCTGACTGGTGCGTCCCAGTCTCGATCAGGGTCACAACTGACCGGTGTGTCCCAGTCTCGATCAGAGCAAGGCTGACCGGTGTGTCTGTTCTCGATCAGGGCATGACTGGCCAGTGTGTCCCGGTCACGATCAGTACACGACTGTCTGGTGTGTCGTGGTATTGATCAGGGGCACGACTGACCGGTGCATTCCGATCTCGATCAGGAAACGGCTGACTGTTGTATCCCGGTCTCGATCAGGACACAACTGACTGGTGTGTCCGGTCTCGTTCAGGGTCACGACTGATCGGTGTGTCCCGGTCTCGATCAGGACACAACTGACCGCTGCGTCCCGGTCTCGATCAGGGTCACAACTGACCAGTGTGTCCCAGTCTTGGTCAGGACACAACTGACCGGTGCGTCCCAGTCTCAATCAGGGCGTGACTGACCAGTCTGTCCCGGTCTCCATCAGGACACAACTGACCGGTGTGTCCAGTCTCGATCAGGGAATGACTGACCGCTGTCTCCCGGTCTCGATCAGGGTCACAACTGACCAGTGTGTCCCAGTCTTGGTCAGGACACAACTGACCGGTGCGTCCCAGTCTCGATCAGAGCAAGGTTGACCGGTGTGTCTGTTCTCGATCAGAGGTACGAATTACCAGTGTGTCTGTTCTCGATCAGGACACGACTGACTGGTGTGTCCCGTCTTGATCAGGACACGACTGATCGGTTGTGTCCCGTTCTCGATCAGGACACAGCTGACCATTGTATCCCAGTCTCAGTCAATGCATGACTGGCCAGTGTGTCCCGGTCTCGATCAGGACACGGTTGACCGTTGTATCCCAGTCTCGATCAGGACACGACTGACCGCTGCATCCCAGTCTCGATCAGGACATGACTGACTGGTGTGTCCCAGTCTCCATGAGGACACAACTGACCGTTGTATCCCGGTCTCGTTCAGGGCACAACTGACCAGTTTCTCTGGTCTCGATCAGGGGCACGACTGACCACTTTCTCTGGTCTCAATCGGGGCACGGCTGACCGGTGTGTCTGGTCTCGATCAGAGGTATGAATTACCGGTGTGTCCTGGTCTCGATCAGGAGACGGCTGACCGGTGTATCCCAGTCTCGGTCAGGGCACGACAGTCGTTTGTGTCCCATTCTCAATCAGGACATGACAGACCGGTGTATCCAGGAATCAATCAGGACATGACAGACCGGTGTATCCTGGACTCGATCAGGTCATGACAGACCGGTATCCGGGACTCAATCAGGACATGACAGACCGGTGTATCTCAGTCTCGATCCAGACACGGCTGACGGTGTCTGGTCTCGATCAGGAAACAACTGACCGGTGAGTCCTCTTCTCGATCAGGGGACGCTAGACCATTGTATCCCGGTCTCGGTCAGGGGCACGACTGACCAGTGTGACCGGTCTTTATCAGGACACGACAGACTGGTGTATCCCAGTCTCAATCAAGACACGACTGTCTGGTGTGTCCCGTCTTGATCAGCACACAACTGACCGGTGTGTCCCAGTCTTGATCAGGGCACAACTGACCAGTGTGTCCCGGTCTCAGTAAGGACATGACTGACCGGTGTGTCCAGTCTCAATCAGGACACGGTTGACCAGTGTGTCTGGTCTCGATCAGGGGCACGAATTACCAGTGTGTGTGGTCTCGATCAGGACATGACTGACTGGTGTGTCCTGGTCTCGATCAGGACACAACTGACCGGTGTGTCAGAGTCTCGATCAGGACACAGCTGACTGGTGCATCCCAGTCTCGATCAGGGTCACAACTGACCGGTGTGTCCCAGTCTCGATCAGAGCAAGGCTGACCGGTGTGTCTGTTCTCGATCAGGACATGACTGGCCAGTGTGTCCCGGTCACGATCAGTACACGACTGTCTGGTGTGTCGTGGTATTGATCAGGGCACGACTGACCGGTGCATTCCGATCTCGATCAGGAAACGGCTGACTGTTGTATCCCGGTCTCGATCAGGACACAACTGACTGGTGTGTCCGGTCTCGTTCAGGGTCACGACTGACCAGTGTGTCCCAGTCTTGGTCAGGACACAACTGACCGGTGCGTCCCTGTCTCAATCAGGGCGTGACTGACCAGTCTGTCCTGGTCTCCATCAGGACACAACTGACCGGTGTGTCCAGTCCCGATCAGGGAATGACTGACCGCTGTCTCCCGGTCTCGATCAGGGTCACAACTGACCAGTGTGTCCCAGTCTTGGTCAGGACACAACTGACCGGTGCGTCCCAGTCTCGATCAGGGGATGGCTGACCGTTGTATCCCGGTCTCGGTCAGGGCACGACTGGCCAGTGTGTCCCGGTCACGATCAGTACACGACTGTCTGGTGTGTCCTGGTATTGATCAGGGGCACGACTGACCGGTGCATTCCGATCTCAATCAGGAAACGGCTGACTGTTGTATCCCAGTCTCGATCAGGACACAACTGACTGGTGTGTCCGGTCTCGTTCAGGGTCACGACTGTTCGGTGTGTCCCGATCTCGATCAGGACACAACTGACCGGTGTGTCCCGATCTCGATCAGGACACGACTGACTGGTGTGTCCCGGTCTCGATCAGGGCACGACTGACCGGTGTGTCCCGGTCTCGATCAGGGCACGACTGACCGGTGTGTCCCGGTCTCGATCAGGACACAACTGACTGGTGTGTCCGGTCTCGCTCAGGGTCACGACTGATCGGTGTGTCCCGGTCTCGATCAGGACACAACTGACCGGTGTGTCCCGGTCTCGATCAGGACACAACTGACCGGTGTGTCCCGGTCTCGATCAGGGCGTGACTGACCAGTGTGTCCCAGTCTCCATCAGGACACAACTGACTGGTGCGTCCAGTCTCGATCAGGGAATGACTGACCGCTGTGTCCCGGTCTCGATCAGGGTCACAACTGACCAGTGTGTCCCAGTCTTGGTCAGGACACAACTGACCGGTGCGTCCCAGTCTCGATCAGAGCAAGGCTGACTGGTGTGTCTGTTCTCGATCAGAGGTACGAATTACCAGTGTGTCTGTTCTCGATTAGGACACGACTGACTGGTGTGTCCCGTCTCGATCAGGACACGACTGATCGGTTGTGTCCCATTCTCGATCAGGACATGACAGACCGGTGTATCCGGGTCTCGATTAGGACACGACTGTCTGGTGTGTCCCATCTAGATCAACACACAACTGACCGGTGTATCCCGGTCTTGATCAGGACATGACTGACCAGTGTGTTCTGGTCTCAGTTAGGACACGACTGACCAGTGTGTCCAGTCTTGATCAGGACACAACTGACTAGTGTGTCCGGTCTCGTTCAGGGTCACGACTGATCGGTGTGTCCCGGTCTCGATCAGGACACAACTGACCGGTGTGTCCCGGTCTCGATCAGGACACAACTGACCGGTGTGTCCCGGACTCGATCAGGACACGACTGACCGGTGTGTCCCGGTCTCGATCAGGGCGTGACTGACCAGTGTGTCCCAGTCTCCATCAGGACACAACTCACTGGTGCGTCCAGTCTCGATCAGGGAATGACTGACCGCTGTGTCCCGGTCTCGATCAGGGTCACAACTGACCAGTGTGTCCCAGTCTTGGTCAGGACACAACTGACCGGTGCGTCCCAGTCTCGATCAGAGCAAGGCTGACTGGTGTGTCTGTTCTCGATCAGAGGTACGAATTACCAGTGTGTCTGTTCTCGATTAGGACACGACTGACTGGTGTGTCCCGTCTCGATCAGGACACGACTGATCGGTTGTGTCCCATTCTCGATCAGGACATGACAGACCGGTGTATCCGGGTCTCGATTAGGACACGACTGTCTGGTGTGTCCCATCTAGATCAACACACAACTGACCGGTGTATCCCGGTCTTGATCAGGACATGACTGACCAGTGTGTTCTGGTCTCAGTTAGGACACGACTGACCAGTGTGTCCAGTCTTGATCAGGACACAACTGACTAGTGTGTCCAGTCTCGATCAGGGAATGACTGACCGGTGCGTCCCAGTCTCGATCAGGGTCACAACTGATCGGCGTGTCCCAGTCTTGATCCGGACATGGTTGACCAGTGTGTCTGGTCTCGATCAGGGGCACGAATTACCAGTGTGTGTGGTCTCGATAAGGACACAACTGACCAGTATGTCCCAGTCTTGGTCAGGACACAACTGACCGGTGCGTCCCAGTCTCGATCAGGACACGGCTGACCAGTGTGTGTGGTCTCGATCAGGACACAACTGACTGGTGTGACTAGTCTTGATCAGGGGCACGAATTACCAGCGTGTATGGTCTCGATCAGGACACAACTGACCAGTGTGTCAGAGTCTCAATCAGGACACAACTGACCGGTGCATCCCAGTCTCAATCAGGACACAACTGACCAGTGTGTCAGAGTCTCAATCAGGACACAACTCACCGGTGCGTCGCAGTCTCGATCAGGACACAACTGACCAGTGTGTCAGAGTCTCAATCAGGACACAACTGACCGGTGCGTCCCAGTCTCGATCAGGACACAGCTGACCGATGTGTCTAGTCTCTATCAGGACACGGCTGACTGGTGTGTCTTGTCTAGATCAGTATACAACTGACCGGTGTGTCCTCTTCTCGATCAGGACACGGCTGACCATTGTATCCCAGTCTCGGTCAATGCATGACTGGCCAGTGTGTCCCGGTCTCGTTCAGGACACGGCTGACCGTTGTATCCCAGTCACGATCAGGACACGACTGACTGGTGCGTTCGGTCTCGATCAGGGTCACGACTGATCGGTGTGTCCCGGTCTTGATCAGGGGCACAACTGACCATTTTGTCCCAGTCTCGGTCAGGGGAACAACTGACCGGTGTCTCCCAGTCTCGATCAGGACACAACTGACTGCTGCATCCCGGTCTCGATCAGGGTCACAACTGACCAGTGTGTCCCAGTCTTGGTCAGGACACAACTGACCGGTGCGTCCCAGTCTCAATCAGGGCGTGACTGACCAGTCTGTCCTGGTCTCCATCAGGACACAACTGACCGGTGTGTCCAGTCTCGATCAGGGAATGACTGACCGCTGTCTCCCGGTCTCGATCAGGGTCACAACTGACCAGTGTGTCCCAGTCTTGGTCAGGACACAACTGACCGGTGCGTCCCAGTCTCGATCAGGGGATGGCTGACCGTTGTATCCCGGTCTCGGTCAGGGCACGACTGGCCAGTGTGTCCCGGTCACGATCAGTACACGACTGTCTGGTGTGTCCTGGTATTGATCAGGGGCACGACTGACCGGTGCATTCCGATCTCAATCAGGAAACGGCTGACTGTTGTATCCCAGTCTCGATCAGGACACAACTGACTGGTGTGTCCGGTCTCGTTCAGGGTCACGACTGTTCGGTGTGTCCCGATCTCGATCAGGACACAACTGACCGGTGTGTCCCGATCTCGATCAGGACACGACTGACTGGTGTGTCCCGGTCTCGATCAGGGCACGACTGACCGGTGTGTCCCGGTCTCGATCAGGGCACGACTGACCGGTGTGTCCCGGTCTCGATCAGGACACAACTGACTGGTGTGTCCGGTCTCGTTCAGGGTCACGACTGATCGGTGTGTCCCGGTCTCGATCAGGACACAACTGACCGGTGTGTCCCGGTCTCGATCAGGACACAACTGACCGGTGTGTCCCGGACTCGATCAGGACACGACTGACCGGTGTGTCCCGGTCTCGATCAGGGCGTGACTGACCAGTGTGTCCCAGTCTCCATCAGGACACAACTGACTGGTGCGTCCAGTCTCGATCAGGGAATGACTGACCGCTGTGTCCCGGTCTCGATCAGGGTCACAACTGACCAGTGTGTCCCAGTCTTGGTCAGGACACAACTGACCGGTGCGTCCCAGTCTCGATCAGAGCAAGGCTGACTGGTGTGTCTGTTCTCGATCAGAGGTACGAATTACCAGTGTGTCTGTTCTCGATTAGGACACGACTGACTGGTGTGTCCCGTGTCGATCAGGACACGACTGATCGGTTGTGTCCCATTCTCGATCAGGACATGACAGACCGGTGTATCCGGGTCTCGATTAGGACACGACTGTCTGGTGTGTCCCATCTAGATCAACACACAACTGACCGGTGTATCCCGGTCTTGATCAGGACATGACTGACCAGTGTGTTCTGGTCTCAGTTAGGACACGACTGACCAGTGTGTCCAGTCTTGATCAGGACACAACTGACTAGTGTGTCCGGTCTCGTTCAGGGTCACGACTGATCGGTGTGTCCCGGTCTCGATCAGGACACAACTGACCGGTGTGTCCCGGTCTCGATCAGGACACAACTGACCGGTATGTCCCGGACTCGATCAGGACACGACTGACCGGTGTGTCCCGGTCTCGATCAGGGCGTGACTGACCAGTGTGTCCCAGTCTCCATCAGGACACAACTCACTGGTGCGTCCAGTCTCGATCAGGGAATGACTGACCGCTGTGTCCCGGTCTCGATCAGGGTCACAACTGACCAGTGTGTCCCAGTCTTGGTCAGGACACAACTGACCGGTGCGTCCCAGTCTCGATCAGAGCAAGGCTGACTGGTGTGTCTGTTCTCGATCAGAGGTACGAATTACCAGTGTGTCTGTTCTCGATTAGGACACGACTGACTGGTGTGTCCCGTCTCGATCAGGACACGACTGATCGGTTGTGTCCCATTCTCGATCAGGACATGACAGACCGGTGTATCCGGGTCTCGATTAGGACACGACTGTCTGGTGTGTCCCATCTAGATCAACACACAACTGACCGGTGTATCCCGGTCTTGATCAGGACATGACTGACCAGTGTGTTCTGGTCTCAGTTAGGACACGACTGACCAGTGTGTCCAGTCTTGATCAGGACACAACTGACTAGTGTGTCCAGTCTCGATCAGGGAATGACTGACCGGTGCGTCCCAGTCTCGATCAGGGTCACAACTGATCGGCGTGTCCCTGTCTTGATCCGGACATGGTTGACCAGTGTGTCTGGTCTCGATCAGGGGCACGAATTACCAGTGTGTGTGGTCTCGATAAGGACACAACTGACCAGTATGTCCCAGTCTTGGTCAGGACACAACTGACCGGTGCGTCCCAGTCTCGATCAGGACACGGCTGACCAGTGTGTGTGGTCTCGATCAGGACACAACTGACTGGTGTGACTAGTCTTGATCAGGGGCACGAATTACCAGCGTGTATGGTCTCGATCAGGACACAACTGACCGGTGCGTCGCAGTCTCGATCAGGACACAACTGACCAGTGTGTCAGAGTCTCAATCAGGACACAACTGACCGGTGCGTCCCAGTCTCGATCAGGACACAGCTGACCGATGTGTCTAGTCTCTATCAGGACACGGCTGACTGGTGTGTCTTGTCTAGATCAGTATACAACTGACCGGTGTGTCCTCTTCTCGATCAGGACACGGCTGACCATTGTATCCCAGTCTCGGTCAATGCATGACTGGCCAGTGTGTCCCGGTCTCGTTCAGGACACGGCTGACCGTTGTATCCCAGTCACGATCAGGACACGACTGACTGGTGCGTTCGGTCTCGATCAGGGTCACGACTGATCGGTGTGTCCCGGTCTTGATCAGGGGCACAACTGACCATTTTGTCCCAGTCTCGGTCAGGGGAACAACTGACCGGTGTCTCCCAGTCTCGATCAGGACACAACTGACTGCTGCATCCCGGTCTCGATCAGGGTCACAACTGACCAGTGTGTCCCAGTCTTGGTCAGGACACAACTGACCGGTGCGTCCCAGTCTCAATCAGGGCGTGACTGACCAGTCTGTCCTGGTCTCCATCAGGACACAACTGACCGGTGTGTCCAGTCTCGATCAGGGAATGACTGACCGCTGTCTCCCGGTCTCGATCAGGGTCACAACTGACCAGTGTGTCCCAGTCTTGGTCAGGACACAACTGACCGGTGCGTCCCAGTCTCGATCAGGGGATGGCTGACCGTTGTATCCCGGTCTCGGTCAGGGCACGACTGGCCAGTGTGTCCCGGTCACGATCAGTACACGACTGTCTGGTGTGTCCTGGTATTGATCAGGGGCACGACTGACCGGTGCATTCCGATCTCAATCAGGAAACGGCTGACTGTTGTATCCCAGTCTCGATCAGGACACAACTGACTGGTGTGTCCGGTCTCGTTCAGGGTCACGACTGTTCGGTGTGTCCCGATCTCGATCAGGACACAACTGACCGGTGTGTCCCGATCTCGATCAGGACACGACTGACTGGTGTGTCCCGGTCTCGATCAGGGCACGACTGACCGGTGTGTCCCGGTCTCGATCAGGGCACGACTGACCGGTGTGTCCCGGTCTCGATCAGGACACAACTGACTGGTGTGTCCGGTCTCGTTCAGGGTCACGACTGATCGGTGTGTCCCGGTCTCGATCAGGACACAACTGACCGGTGTGTCCCGGTCTCGATCAGGACACAACTGACCGGTGTGTCCCGGACTCGATCAGGACACGACTGACCGGTGTGTCCCGGTCTCGATCAGGGCGTGACTGACCAGTGTGTCCCAGTCTCCATCAGGACACAACTGACTGGTGCGTCCAGTCTCGATCAGGGAATGACTGACCGCTGTGTCCCGGTCTCGATCAGGGTCACAACTGACCAGTGTGTCCCAGTCTTGGTCAGGACACAACTGACCGGTGCGTCCCAGTCTCGATCAGAGCAAGGCTGACTGGTGTGTCTGTTCTCGATCAGAGGTACGAATTACCAGTGTGTCTGTTCTCGATTAGGACACGACTGACTGGTGTGTCCCGTCTCGATCAGGACACGACTGATCGGTTGTGTCCCATTCTCGATCAGGACATGACAGACCGGTGTATCCGGGTCTCGATTAGGACACGACTGTCTGGTGTGTCCCATCTAGATCAACACACAACTGACCGGTGTATCCCGGTCTTGATCAGGACATGACTGACCAGTGTGTTCTGGTCACAGTTAGGACACGACTGACCAGTGTGTCCAGTCTTGATCAGGACACAACTGACTAGTGTGTCCGGTCTCGTTCAGGGTCACGACTGATCGGTGTGTCCCGGTCTCGATCAGGACACAACTGACCGGTGTGTCCCGGTCTCGATCAGGACACAACTGACCGGTGTGTCCCGGACTCGATCAGGACACGACTGACCGGTGTGTCCCGGTCTCGATCAGGGCGTGACTGACCAGTGTGTCCCAGTCTCCATCAGGACACAACTCACTGGTGCGTCCAGTCTCGATCAGGGAATGACTGACCGCTGTGTCCCGGTCTCGATCAGGGTCACAACTGACCAGTGTGTCCCAGTCTTGGTCAGGACACAACTGACCAGTGTGTCAGAGTCTCAATCAGGACACAACTCACCGGTGCGTCGCAGTCTCGATCAGGACACAACTGACCAGTGTGTCAGAGTCTCAATCAGGACACAACTGACCGGTGCGTCCCAGTCTCGATCAGGACACAGCTGACCGATGTGTCTAGTCTCTATCAGGACACGGCTGACTGGTGTGTCTTGTCTAGATCAGTATACAACTGACTGGTGTGTCCTCTTCTCGATCAGGACACGGCTGACCATTGTATCCCAGTCTCGGTCAATGCATGACTGGCCAGTGTGTCCCGGTCTCGTTCAGGACACGGCTGACCGTTGTATCCCAGTCACGATCAGGACACGACTGACTGGTGCGTTCGGTCTCGATCAGGGTCACGACTGATCGGTGTGTCCCGGTCTTGATCAGGGGCACAACTGACCATTTTGTCCCAGTCTCGGTCAGGGGAACAACTGACCGGTGTCTCCCAGTCTCGATCAGGACACAACTGACTGCTGCATCCCAGTCTCGATCAGGACATGACTGACTGGTGTGTCCCAGTCTCCATGAGGACACAACTGACCGGTGTATCCCGGTCTCGTTCAGGGCACGACTGACCAGTTTCTCTGGTCTCGATCAGGGGCACGGCTGACCGGTGTGTCTGGTCACGATCAGAGGTACAAATTACCGGTGTGTCCCGGTCTCGATCAGGAGACGGCTGACCGGTGTATCCCAGTCTCGGTCAGGGCACGACAGTCGTTTGTGTCCCATTCTCAATCAGGACATGACAGACCGGTGTATCCGGGACTCGATCAGGACATGACAGATCGGTGTATCCGGGACTCGATCAGGACATGACAGACCAGTGTATCTCAGTTTCGATCCAGACACGGCTGATGGTGTCTGGTCTCGATCAGGAAACAACAGACCGGTGTGTCCTCTTCTCGATCAGGGGACGGCTGACCATTGTATCCCGGTCTCGGTCAGGGGCACGACTGACCAGTGTGACCGGTCTTGATCAGGACACGACAGACTGGTGTATCCCAGTCTCAACCAAGACACGACTGTCTGGTGTGTCCCGTCTTGATCAGCACACAACTGACCGGTGTGTCCCAGTCTTGATCAGGGCACAACTGACTGGTGTGTCCCAGTCTCGATCAGGGCACAACTGACCAGTGTGTCCCAGTCTTGATCAGGGCACAACTGACCAGTGTGTGTGGTCTCGATCAGGACACGACTGACTTGTGTCTCCTGGTCTCAATCAGGACACAACTGACCGGTGTGTCAGAGTCTCGATCAGGACACAGCTGACTGGTGCGTCCCAGTCTCGATCAGGGTCAAAACTGACCAGTGTGTCCCAGTCTTGGTCAGGACACAACTGACCGGTGCGTCCCAGTCTCGATCAGAGCAAGGCTGACTGGTGTGTCTGTTCTCGATCAGAGGTACGAATTACCAGTGTGTCTGTTCTTGATCAGGACACGACTGACTGGTGTGTCCCGTCTCGATCAGGACATGACTGATCGGTTGTGTCCCATTCTCGATCAGGACATGACAGACCGGTGTATCCGGGTCTCGATTAGGACATGACTGTCTGGTGTGTCCCATCTAGATCAACACACAACTGACCGGTGTATCCCGGTCTTGATCAGGACATGACTGACCGGTGCGTCCCGGTCTCGATCAGGGTCACAACTGATCGGCGTGTCCCAGTCTCGATCAGGACACGGATGACCAGTGTGTCTGGTCTCGATCAGGGGCATGAATTACCAGTGTGTGTGGTCTCAATCAGGACACAACTGATCGGAGTGTCCCAGTCTTGGTCAGGACACAACTGACCGGTGCGTCCCAGTCTCGATCAGGACATGGCTGACCAGTGTGTCTGGTCATGAATTACCAGTGTGTGTGGTCTCGATCAGGACACAACTGACCAGTGTGTCAGAGTCTCAATCAGGACACAACTGACCGGTGCATCCCAGTCTCGATCAGGACACAACTGACCAGTGTGTCAGAGTCTCAATCAGGACACAACTGACCGGTGCGTCCCAGTCTCGATCAGGACACAACTGACCGGTGTGTCAGAGTCTCAATCAGGACACAACTGACCGGTGCGTCCCAGTCTCGATCAGGACACAACTAACTGGTGTGTCAGAGTCTCAATCAGGACACAACAGACCGGTGCGTCCCAGTCTCGATCAGGACACAACTGACCGATGTGTCTAGTCTTGATCAGGACACAGCTGACTGGTGTGTCTTGTCTAGATCAGGACACAACTGACCGATGTGTTTAGTCTCGATCAGGGGCACGAATTACCAGCGTGTATGGTCTCGATCAGGACACAACTGACCAGTGTGTCAGAGTCTCAATCAGGACACAACTGACCGGTGCGTCCCAGTCTCAATCAGGACAGAACTGACCGGTGCGTCCCAGTCTCGATCAGGACACCACTGACCGATGTGTCTAGTCTTGATCAGGACACGGCTGACTGGTGTGTCTTGTCTAGATCAGGACACAACTGACCAGTGTGTCAGAGTCTCAATCAGGACACAACTGACCGTTGCGTCCCAGTCTCGATCAGAGTCACAACTGACCGGTGTCTCCCAGTCTCGATCAGGACACAACTGACCACTGCATCCCAATCTCGATCAGGACATGACTGACTGGTGTGTCCCAGTCTCCATGAGGACACAACTGACCGGTGTATCCCGGTCTCGTTCAGGGCACGACTGATCAGTTTCTCTGGTCTCGATCAGGGGCACGACTGACCATTTTCTCTGGTCTCAATCAGGGGCACGGCTGACCGGTGTGTCTGGTCTCGATCAGAGGTACGAATTACCGGTGTGTCCCGGTCTCGATCAGGAGATGGCTGACCGGTGTATCCCAGTCTCGGTCAGGGCACGACAGTCGTTTGAGTCCCGTTCTCAATCAGGACATGACAGACTGGTGTATCCGGGACTCGATCAGGACACGACAGACCGGTGTATCCGGGACTCGATCAGGACACGACAGACCGGTGTATCCGGGACTCGATCAGGACATGACAGACCGGTGTATCCGGGACTCGATCAGGACATGACTGACCGGTGTATCAGGGTCTCGATCAGGAAACAACTGGCCGGTGTGTCCTCTTCTCAATCAGGGGACAGCTGACCATTGTATCCTGGTCTCGGTCAGGGGCACGACTGACCAGTGTGACCGGTCTTGATCAGGACACGACAGACTGGTGTATCCCAGTCTCAACCAAGACACGACTGTCTGGTGTGTCCCGTCTTGATCAGCACACAACTGACCGGTGTGTCCCAGTCTTGATCAGGGCACAACTGACGGGTGTGTCCCAGTCTCGATCAGGGCACAACTGACCAGTGTGTCCCAGTCTTGATCAGGGCACAACTGACCAGTGTGTGTGGTCTCGATCAGGACACGACTGACTTGTGTCTCCTGGTCTCAATCAGGACACAACTGACCGGTGTGTCAGAGTCTCGATCAGGACACAGCTGACTGGTGCATCCCAGTCTCGATCAGGGTCAAAACTGACCAGTGTGTCCCAGTCTTGGTCAGGACACAACTGACCGGTGCATCCCAGTCTCGATCAGAGCAAGGCTGACTGGTGTGTCTGTTCTCGATCAGAGGTACGAATTACCAGTGTGTCTGTTCTTGATCAGGACACGACTGACTGGTGTGTCCCGTCTCGATCAGGACACGACTGATCGGTTGTGTCCCATTCTCGATCAGGACATGACAGACTGGTGTATCCGGGTCTCGATTAGGACATGACTGTCTGGTGTGTCCCATCTAGATCAACACACAACTGACCGGTGTATCCCGGTCTTGATCAGGACATGACTGACCGGTGCGTCCCGGTCTCGATCAGGGTCACAACTGATCGGAGTGTCCCAGTCTCGATCAGGACACGGATGACCAGTGTGTCTGGTCTCGATCAGGGGCATGAATTACCAGTGTGTGTGGTCTCAATCAGGACACAACTGATCGGAGTGTCCCAGTCTTGGTCAGGACACAACTGACCGGTGCGTCCCAGTCTCGATCAGGACATGGCTGACCAGTGTGTCTGGTCATGAATTACCAGTGTGTGTGGTCTCGATCAGGACACAACTGACCAGTGTGTCAGAGTCTCAATCAGGACACAACTGACCGGTGCGTCCCAGTCTCGATCAGGACACAACTGACCGGTGTGTCAGAGTCTCAATCAGGACACAACTGACCGGTGCGTCCCAGTCTCGATCAGGACACAACTGACTGGTGTGTCAGAGTCTCAATCAGGACACAACTGACCGGTGCGTCCCAGTCTCGATCAGGACACAACTGACCGATGTGTCTAGTCTTGATCAGGACACAGCTGACTGGTGTGTCTTGTCTAGATCAGGTCACAACTGACCGATGTGTCTAGTCTCGATCAGGGGCACGAATTACCAGCGTGTATGGTCTCAATCAGGACACAACTGACCAGTGTGTCAGAGTCTCAATCAGGACACAACTGACCGGTGCGTCCCAGTCTCGATCAGGAAACAACTGACCAGTGTGTCAGAGTCTCAATCAGGACACAACTGACCGGTGCGTCCCAGTCTCAATCAGGACAGAACTGACCGGTGCGTCCCAGTCTCGATCAGGACACAACTGACCGATGTGTCTAGTCTCGATCAGGACACGGCTGACTGGTGTGTCTTGTCTAGATCAGGACACAACTGACCGGTGCGTCCCAGTCTCGATCAGGACACAACTGACCGATGTGTCTAGTCTTGATCAGGACACAGCTGACTGGTGTGTCTTGTCTAGATCAGGACACAACTGACCGATGTGTCTAGTCTCGATCAGGGGCACGAATTACCAGCGTGTATGGTCTCAATCAGGACACAACTGACCAGTGTGTCAGAGTCTCAATCAGGACACAACTGACCGGTGCGTCCCAGTCTCGATCAGGAAACAACTGACCAGTGTGTCAGAGTATCAATCAGGACACAACTGACCGGTGCGTCCCAGTCTCAATCAGGACAGAACTGACCGGTGCGTCCCAGTCTCGATCAGGACACAACTGACCGATGGGTCTAGTCTCGATCAGGACACGGCTGACTGGTGTGTCTTGTCTAGATCAGGACACAACTGACCAGTGTGTCAGAGTCTCAATCAGGACACAACTGACCGGTGCGACCCAGTCTCAATCAGGGTCACAACTGACCGGTGTCTCCCAGTCTCGATCAGGACACAACTGACCGCTGCATCCCAATCTCGATCAGGACATGACTGACTGGTGTGTCAGAGTCTCAATCAGGACACAACTGACCGGTGCGTCCCAGTCTCGATCAGGAAACAACTGACCAGTGTGTCAGAGTCTCAATCAGGACACAACTGACCGGTGCGTCCCAGTCTCAATCAGGACAGAACTGACCGGTGCGTCCCAGTCTCGATCAGGACACAACTGACCGATGTGTCTAGTCTCGATCAGGACACGGCTGACTGGTGTGTCTTGTCTAGATCAGGACACAACTGACCAGTGTGACAGAGTCTCAATCAGGACACAACTGACCGGTGCGTCCCAGTCTCAATCAGGGTCACAACTGACCGGTGTCTCCCAGTCTCGATCAGGACACAACTGACCGCTGCATCCCAATCTCGATCAGGACATGACTGACTGGTGTGTCCCAGTCTCCATGAGGACACAACTGACCGGTGTATCCCGGTCTCGTTCAGGGCACGACTGATCAGTTTCTCTGGTCTCGCTCAGGGGCACGACTGACCACTTTCTCTGGTCTCAATCAGGGGCACGGCTGACCGGTGTGTCTGGTCTCGATCAGAGGTACGAATTACCGGTGTGTCCCAGTCTCGATCAGGAGACGGCTGACCGGTGTATCCCTGTCTCGGTCAGGGCACGACAGTCGTTTGAGTCCCGTTCTCAATCAGGACATGACAGACCGGTGTATCCAGGAATCAATCAGGACATGACAGACCGGTGTATCCTGGACTCGATCAGGTCATGACAGACCGGTATCTGGGACTCAATCAGGACATGACAGACCGGTGTATCTCAGTCTCGATCCAGACACGGCTGACGGTGTCTGGTCTCGATCAGGAAACAACTGACCGGTGAGTCCTCTTCTCGATCAGGGGACGCTAGACCATTGTATCCCGGTCTCGGTCAGGGGCACGACTGACCAGTGTGACCGGTCTTTATCAGGACACGACAGACTGGTGTATCCCAGTCTCAATCAAGACACGACTGTCTGGTGTGTCCCGTCTTGATCAGCACACAACTGACCGGTGTGTCCCAGTCTTGATCAGGGCACAACTGACCAGTGTGTCCCGGTCTCAGTAAGGACATGACTGTCCGGTGTGTCCAGTCTCAATCAGGACACGGTTGACCAGTGTGTCTGGTCTCGATCAGGGGCACGAATTACCAGTGTGTGTGGTCTCGATCAGGACATGACTGACTGGTGTGTCCTGGTCTCGATCAGGACACAACTGACCGGTGTGTCAGAGTCTCGATCAGGACACAGCTGACTGGTGCGTCCCAGTCTCGATCAGGGTCACAACTGACCGGTGTGTCCCAGTCTCGATCAGAGCAAGACTGACCGGTGTGTCTGTTCTCGATCAGGACATGACTGGCCAGTGTGTCCCGGTCACGATCAGTACACGACTGTCTGGTGTGTCGTGGTATTGATCAGGGCACGACTGACCGGTGCATTCCGATCTCGATCAGGAAACGGCTGACTGTTGTATCCCGGTCTCGATCAGGACACAACTGACTGGTGTGTCCGGTCTCGTTCAGGGTCACGACTGATCGGTGTGTCCCGGTCTCGATCAGGACACAACTGACCGCTGCGTCCCGGTCTCGATCAGGGTCACAACTGACCAGTGTGTCCCAGTCTTGGTCAGGACACAACTGACCGGTGCGTCCCAGTCTCAATCAGGGCGTGACTGACCAGTCTGTCCTGGTCTCCATCAGGACACAACTGACCGGTGTGTCCAGTCTCGATCAGGGAATGACTGACCGCTGTCTCCCGGTCTCGATCAGGGTCACAACTGACCAGTGTGTCCCAGTCTTGGTCAGGACACAACTGACCGGTGCGTCCCAGTCTCGATCAGGGGACGCTAGACCATTGTATCCCGGTCTCGGTCAGGGGCACGACTGACCAGTGTGACCGGTCTTTATCAGGACACGACAGACTGGTGTATCCCAGTCTCAATCAAGACACGACTGTCTGGTGTGTCCCGTCTTGATCAGCACACAACTGACCGGTGTGTCCCAGTCTTGATCAGGGCACAACTGACCAGTGTGTCCCGGTCTCAGTAAGGACATGACTGACCGGTGTGTCCAGTCTCAATCAGGACACGGTTGACCAGTGTGTCTGGTCTCGATCAGGGGCACGAATTACCAGTGTGTGTGGTCTCGATCAGGACATGACTGACTGGTGTGTCCTGGTCTCGATCAGGACACAACTGACCGGTGTGTCAGAGTCTCGATCAGGACACAGCTGACTGGTGCGTCCCAGTCTCGATCAGGGTCACAACTGACCGGTGTGTCCCAGTCTCGATCAGAGCAAGGCTGACCGGTGTGTCTGTTCTCGATCAGGACATGACTGGCCAGTGTGTCCCGGTCACGATCAGTACACGACTGTCTGGTGTGTCGTGGTATTGATCAGGGCACGACTGACCGGTGCATTCCGATCTCGATCAGGAAACGGCTGACTGTTGTATCCCGGTCTCGATCAGGACACAACTGACTGGTGTGTCCGGTCTCGTTCAGGGTCACGACTGATCGGTGTGTCCCGGTCTCGATCAGGACACAACTGACCGCTGCGTCCCGGTCTCGATCAGGGTCACAACTGACCAGTGTGTCCCAGTCTTGGTCAGGACACAACTGACCGGTGCGTCCCAGTCTCAATCAGGGCGTGACTGACCAGTCTGTCCTGGTCTCCATCAGGACACAACTGACCGGTGTGTCCAGTCTCGATCAGGGAATGACTGACCGCTGTCTCCCGGTCTCGATCAGGGTCACAACTGACCAGTGTGTCCCAGTCTTGGTCAGGACACAACTGACCGGTGCGTCCCAGTCTCGATCAGGGGATGGCTGACCGTTGTATCCCGGTCTCGGTCAGGGCACGACTGGCCAGTGTGTCCCGGTCACGATCAGTACACGACTGTCTGGTGTGTCCTGGTATTGATCAGGGGCACGACTGACCGGTGCATTCCGATCTCAATCAGGAAACGGCTGACTGTTGTATCCCAGTCTCGATCAGGACACAACTGACTGGTGTGTCCGGTCTCGTTCAGGGTCACGACTGTTCGGTGTGTCCCGATCTCGATCAGGACACAACTGACCGGTGTGTCCCGATCTCGATCAGGACACGACTGACTGGTGTGTCCCGGTCTCGATCAGGGCACGACTGACCGGTGTGTCCCGGTCTCGATCAGGGCACGACTGACCGGTGTGTCCCGGTCTCGATCAGGACACAACTGACTGGTGTGTCCGGTCTCGTTCAGGGTCACGACTGATCGGTGTGTCCCGGTCTCGATCAGGACACAACTGACCGGTGTGTCCCGGTCTCGATCAGGACACAACTGACCGGTGTGTCCCGGACTCGATCAGGACACGACTGACCGGTGTGTCCCGGTCTCGATCAGGGCGTGACTGACCAGTGTGTCCCAGTCTCCATCAGGACACAACTGACTGGTGCGTCCAGTCTCGATCAGGGAATGACTGACCGCTGTGTCCCGGTCTCGATCAGGGTCACAACTGACCAGTGTGTCCCAGTCTTGGTCAGGACACAACTGACCGGTGCGTCCCAGTCTCGATCAGAGCAAGGCTGACTGGTGTGTCTGTTCTCGATCAGAGGTACGAATTACCAGTGTGTCTGTTCTCGATTAGGACACGACTGACTGGTGTGTCCCGTCTCGATCAGGACACGACTGATCGGTTGTGTCCCATTCTCGATCAGGACATGACAGACCGGTGTATCCGGGTCTCGATTAGGACACGACTGTCTGGTGTGTCCCATCTAGATCAACACACAACTGACCGGTGTATCCCGGTCTTGATCAGGACATGACTGACCAGTGTGTTCTGGTCTCAGTTAGGACACGACTGACCAGTGTGTCCAGTCTTGATCAGGACACAACTGACTAGTGTGTCCGGTCTCGTTCAGGGTCACGACTGATCGGTGTGTCCCGGTCTCGATCAGGACACAACTGACCGGTGTGTCCCGGTCTCGATCAGGACACAACTGACCGGTGTGTCCCGGACTCGATCAGGACACGACTGACCGGTGTGTCCCGGTCTCGATCAGGGCGTGACTGACCAGTGTGTCCCAGTCTCCATCAGGACACAACTCACTGGTGCGTCCAGTCTCGATCAGGGAATGACTGACCGCTGTGTCCCGGTCTCGATCAGGGTCACAACTGACCAGTGTGTCCCAGTCTTGGTCAGGACACAACTGACCGGTGCGTCCCAGTCTCGATCAGAGCAAGGCTGACTGGTGTGTCTGTTCTCGATCAGAGGTACGAATTACCAGTGTGTCTGTTCTCGATTAGGACACGACTGACTGGTGTGTCCCGTCTCGATCAGGACACGACTGATCGGTTGTGTCCCATTCTCGATCAGGACATGACAGACCGGTGTATCCGGGTCTCGATTAGGACACGACTGTCTGGTGTGTCCCATCTAGATCAACACACAACTGACCGGTGTATCCCGGTCTTGATCAGGACATGACTGACCAGTGTGTTCTGGTCTCAGTTAGGACACGACTGACCAGTGTGTCCAGTCTTGATCAGGACACAACTGACTAGTGTGTCCAGTCTCGATCAGGGAATGACTGACCGGTGCGTCCCAGTCTCGATCAGGGTCACAACTGATCGGCGTGTCCCAGTCTTGATCCGGACATGGTTGACCAGTGTGTCTGGTCTCGATCAGGGGCACGAATTACCAGTGTGTGTGGTCTCGATAAGGACACAACTGACCAGTATGTCCCAGTCTTGGTCAGGACACAACTGACCGGTGCGTCCCAGTCTCGATCAGGACACGGCTGACCAGTGTGTGTGGTCTCGATCAGGACACAACTGACTGGTGTGACTAGTCTTGATCAGGGGCACGAATTACCAGCATGTATGGTCTCGATCAGGACACAACTGACCAGTGTGTCAGAGTCTCAATCAGGACACAACTGACCGGTGCATCCCAGTCTCAATCAGGACACAACTGACCAGTGTGTCAGAGTCTCAATCAGGACACAACTCACCGGTGCATCGCAGTCTCGATCAGGACACAACTGACCAGTGTGTCAGAGTCTCAATCAGGACACAACTGACCGGTGCGTCCCAGTCTCGATCAGGACACAGCTGACCGATGTGTCTAGTCTCTATCAGGACACGGCTGACTGGTGTGTCTTGTCTAGATCAGTATACAACTGACCGGTGTGTCCTCTTCTCGATCAGGACACGGCTGACCATTGTATCCCAGTCTCGGTCAATGCATGACTGGCCAGTGTGTCCCGGTCTCGTTCAGGACACGGCTGACCGTTGTATCCCAGTCTCGATCAGGACACGACTGACTGGTGCGTTCGGTCTCGATCAGGGTCACGACTGATCGGTGTGTCCCGGTCTTGATCAGGGGCACAACTGACCATTTTGTCCCAGTCTCGGTCAGGGGAACAACTGACCGGTGTCTCCCAGTCTCGATCAGGACACAACTGACTGCTGCATCCCAGTCTCGATCAGGACATGACTGACTGGTGTGTCCCAGTCTCCATGAGGACACAACTGACCGGTGTATCCCGGTCTCGTTCAGGGCACGACTGACCAGTTTCTCTGGTCTCGATCAGGGGCACGGCTGACCGGTGTATCCCAGTCTCGGTCAGGGCACGACAGTCGTTTGTGTCCCATTCTCAATCAGGACATGACAGACCGGTGTATCCGGGACTCGATCAGGACATGACAGATCGGTGTATCCGGGACTCGATCAGGACATGACAGACCAGTGTATCTCAGTTTCGATCCAGACACGGCTGATGGTGTCTGGTCTCGATCAGGAAACAACAGACCGGTGTGTCCTCTTCTCGATCAGGGGACGGCTGACCATTGTATCCCGGTCTCGGTCAGGGGCACGACTGACCAGTGTGACCGGTCTTGATCAGGACACGACAGACTGGTGTATCCCAGTCTCAACCAAGACACGACTGTCTGGTGTGTCCCGTCTTGATCAGCACACAACTGACCGGTGTGTCCCAGTCTTGATCAGGGCACAACTGACTGGTGTGTCCCAGTCTCGATCAGGGCACAACTGACCAGTGTGTCCCAGTCTTGATCAGGGCACAACTGACCAGTGTGTGTGGTCTCGATCAGGACACGACTGACTTGTGTCTCCTGGTCTCAATCAGGACACAACTGACCGGTGTGTCAGAGTCTCGATCAGGACACAGCTGACTGGTGCGTCCCAGTCTCGATCAGGGTCAAAACTGACCAGTGTGTCCCAGTCTTGGTCAGGACACAACTGACCGGTGCGTCCCAGTCTCGATCAGAGCAAGGCTGACTGGTGTGTCTGTTCTCGATCAGAGGTACGAATTACCAGTGTGTCTGTTCTTGATCAGGACACGACTGACTGGTGTGTCCCGTCTCGATCAGGACACGACTGATCGGTTGTGTCCCATTCTCGATCAGGACATGACAGACCGGTGTATCCGGGTCTCGATTAGGACATGACTGTCTGGTGTGTCCCATCTAGATCAACACACAACTGACCGGTGTATCCCGGTCTTGATCAGGACATGACTGACCGGTGCGTCCCGGTCTCGATCAGGGTCACAACTGATCGGCGTGTCCCAGTCTCGATCAGGACACGGATGACCAGTGTGTCTGGTCTCGATCAGGGACATGAATTACCAGTGTGTGTGGTCTCAATCAGGACACAACTGATCGGAGTGTCCCAGTCTTGGTCAGGACACAACTGACCGGTGCGTCCCAGTCTCGATCAGGACATGGCTGACCAGTGTGTCTGGTCATGAATTACCAGTGTGTGTGGTCTCGATCAGGACACAACTGACCAGTGTGTCAGAGTCTCAATCAGGACACAACTGACCGGTGCGTCCCAGTCTCGATCAGGACACAACTGACCAGTGTGTCAGAGTCTCAATCAGGACACAACTGACCGGTGCGTCCCAGTCTCGATCAGGACACAACTGACCGGTGTGTCAGAGTCTCAATCAGGACACAACTGACCGGTGCGTCCCAGTCTCGATCAGGACACAACTAACTGGTGTGTCAGAGTCTCAATCAGGACACAACAGACCGGTGCGTCCCAGTCTCGATCAGGACACAACTGACTGATGTGTCTAGTCTTGATCAGGACACAGCTGACTGGTGTGTCTTGTCTAGATCAGGACACAACTGACCGATGTGTCTAGTCTCGATCAGGGGCACGAATTACCAGCGTGTATGGTCTCGATCAGGACACAACTGACCAGTGTGTCAGAGTCTCAATCAGGACACAACTGACCGGTGCGTCCCAGTCTCAATCAGGACAGAACTGACCGGTGCGTCCCAGTCTCGATCAGGACACAACTGACCGATGTGTCTAGTCTTGATCAGGACACGGCTGACTGGTGTGTCTTGTCTAGATCAGGACACAACTGACCAGTGTGTCAGAGTCTCAATCAGGACACAACTGACCGGTGCGTCCCAGTCTCGATCAGAGTCACAACTGACCGGTGTCTCCCAGTCTCGATCAGGACACAACTGACCACTGCATCCCAATCTCGATCAGGACATGACTGACTGGTGTGTCCCAGTCTCCATGAGGACACAACTGACCACTGCATCCCAATCTCGATCAGGACACGACTGACCGGTGTGTCCCGGTCTCGATCAGGGCGTGACTGACCAGTGTGTCCCAGTCTCCATCAGGACACAACTGACTGGTGCGTCCAGTCTCGATCAGGGAATGACTGACCGCTGTGTCCCGGTCTCGATCAGGGTCACAACTGACCAGTGTGTCCCAGTCTTGGTCAGGACACAACTGACCGGTGCGTCCCAGTCTCGATCAGAGCAAGGCTGACTGGTGTGTCTGTTCTCGATCAGAGGTACGAATTACCAGTGTGTCTGTTCTCGATTAGGACACGACTGACTGGTGTGTCCCGTCTCGATCAGGACACGACTGATCGGTTGTGTCCCATTCTCGATCAGGACATGACAGACCGGTGTATCCGGGTCTCGATTAGGACACGACTGTCTGGTGTGTCCCATCTAGATCAACACACAACTGACCGGTGTATCCCGGTCTTGATCAGGACATGACTGACCAGTGTGTTCTGGTCTCAGTTAGGACACGACTGACCAGTGTGTCCAGTCTTGATCAGGACACAACTGACTAGTGTGTCCGGTCTCGTTCAGTGTCACGACTGATCGGTGTGTCCCGGTCTCGATCAGGACACAACTGACCGGTGTGTCCCGGTCTCGATCAGGACACAACTGACCGGTGTGTCCCGGACTCGATCAGGACACGACTGACCGGTGTGTCCCGGTCTCGATCAGGGCGTGACTGACCAGTGTGTCCCAGTCTCCATCAGGACACAACTCACTGGTGCGTCCAGTCTCGATCAGGGAATGACTGACCGCTGTGTCCCGGTCTCGATCAGGGTCACAACTGACCAGTGTGTCCCAGTCTTGGTCAGGACACAACTGACCGGTGCGTCCCAGTCTCGATCAGAGCAAGGCTGACTGGTGTGTCTGTTCTCGATCAGAGGTACGAATTACCAGTGTGTCTGTTCTCGATTAGGACACGACTGACTGGTGTGTCCCGTCTCGATCAGGACACGACTGATCGGTTGTGTCCCATTCTCGATCAGGACATGACAGACCGGTGTATCCGGGTCTCGATTAGGACACGACTGTCTGGTGTGTCCCATCTAGATCAACACACAACTGACCGGTGTATCCCGGTCTTGATCAGGACATGACTGACCAGTGTGTTCTGGTCTCAGTTAGGACACGACTGACCAGTGTGTCCAGTCTTGATCAGGACACAACTGACTAGTGTGTCCAGTCTCGATCAGGGAATGACTGACCGGTGCGTCCCAGTCTCGATCAGGGTCACAACTGATCGGCGTGTCCCAGTCTTGATCCGGACATGGTTGACCAGTGTGTCTGGTCTCGATCAGGGGCACGAATTACCAGTGTGTGTGGTCTCGATAAGGACACAACTGACCAGTATGTCCCAGTCTTGGTCAGGACACAACTGACCGGTGCGTCCCAGTCTCGATCAGGACACGGCTGACCAGTGTGTGTGGTCTCGATCAGGACACAACTGACTGGTGTGACTAGTCTTGATCAGGGGCACGAATTACCAGCGTGTATGGTCTCGATCAGGACACAACTGACCAGTGTGTCAGAGTCTCAATCAGGACACAACTGACCGGTGCATCCCAGTCTCAATCAGGACACAACTGACCAGTGTGTCAGAGTCTCAATCAGGACACAACTCACCGGTGCGTCGCAGTCTCGATCAGGACACAACTGACCAGTGTGTCAGAGTCTCAATCAGGACACAACTGACCGGTGCGTCCCAGTCTCGATCAGGACACAGCTGACCGATGTGTCTAGTCTCTATCAGGACACGGCTGACTGGTGTGTCTTGTCTAGATCAGTATACAACTGACCGGTGTGTCCTCTTCTCGATCAGGACACGGCTGACCATTGTATCCCAGTCTCGGTCAATGCATGACTGGCCAGTGTGTCCCGGTCTCGTTCAGGACACGGCTGACCGTTGTATCCCAGTCTCGATCAGGACACGACTGACTGGTGCGTTCGGTCTCGATCAGGGTCACGACTGATCGGTGTGTCCCGGTCTTGATCAGGGGCACAACTGACCATTTTGTCCCAGTCTCGGTCAGGGGAACAACTGACCGGTGTCTCCCAGTCTCAATCAGGACACAACTGACTGCTGCATCCCAGTCTCGATCAGGACATGACTGACTGGTGTGTCCCAGTCTCCATGAGGACACAACTGACCGGTGTATCCCGGTCTCGTTCAGGGCACGACTGACCAGTTTCTCTGGTCTCGATCAGGGGCACGGCTGACCGGTGTGTCTGGTCACGATCAGAGGTACAAATTACCGGTGTGTCCCGGTCTCGATCAGGAGACGGCTGACCGGTGTATCCCAGTCTCGGTCAGGGCACGACAGTCGTTTGTGTCCCATTCTCAATCAGGACATGACAGACCGGTGTATCCGGGACTCGATCAGGACATGACAGATCGGTGTATCCGGGACTCGATCAGGACATGACAGACCAGTGTATCTCAGTTTCGATCCAGACACGGCTGATGGTGTCTGGTCTCGATCAGGAAACAACAGACCGGTGTGTCCTCTTCTCGATCAGGGGACGGCTGACCATTGTATCCCGGTCTCGGTCAGGGGCACGACTGACCAGTGTGACCGGTCTTGATCAGGACACGACAGACTGGTGTATCCCAGTCTCAACCAAGACACGACTGTCTGGTGTGTCCCGTCTTGATCAGCACACAACTGACCGGTGTGTCCCAGTCTTGATCAGGGCACAACTGACTGGTGTGTCCCAGTCTCGATCAGGGCACAACTGACCAGTGTGTCCCAGTCTTGATCAGGGCACAACTGACCAGTGTGTGTGGTCTCGATCAGGACACGACTGACTTGTGTCTCCTGGTCTCAATCAGGACACAACTGACCGGTGTGTCAGAGTCTCGATCAGGACACAGCTGACTGGTGCGTCCCAGTCTCGATCAGGGTCAAAACTGACCAGTGTGTCCCAGTCTTGGTCAGGACACAACTGACCGGTGCGTCCCAGTCTCGATCAGAGCAAGGCTGACTGGTGTGTCTGTTCTCGATCAGAGGTACGAATTACCAGTGTGTCTGTTCTTGATCAGGACACGACTGACTGGTGTGTCCCGTCTCGATCAGGACACGACTGATCGGTTGTGTCCCATTCTCGATCAGGACATGACAGACCGGTGTATCCGGGTCTCGATTAGGACATGACTGTCTGGTGTGTCCCATCTAGATCAACACACAACTGACCGGTGTATCCCGGTCTTGATCAGGACATGACTGACCGGTGCGTCCCGGTCTCGATCAGGGTCACAACTGATCGGCGTGTCCCAGTCTCGATCAGGACACGGATGACCAGTGTGTCTGGTCTCGATCAGGGGCATGAATTACCAGTGTGTGTGGTCTCAATCAGGACACAACTGATCGGAGTGTCCCAGTCTTGGTCAGGACACAACTGACCGGTGCGTCCCAGTCTCGATCAGGACATGGCTGACCAGTGTGTCTGGTCATGAATTACCAGTGTGTGTGGTCTCGATCAGGACACAACTGACCAGTGTGTCAGAGTCTCAATCAGGACACAACTGACCGGTGCGTCCCAGTCTCGATCAGGACACAACTGACCAGTGTGTCAGAGTCTCAATCAGGACACAACTGACCGGTGCGTCCCAGTCTCGATCAGGACACAACTGACCGGTGTGTCAGAGTCTCAATCAGGACACAACTGACCGGTGCGTCCCAGTCTCGATCAGGACACAACTAACTGGTGTGTCAGAGTCTCAATCAGGACACAACAGACCGGTGCGTCCCAGTCTCGATCAGGACACAACTGACCGATGTGTCTAGTCTTGATCAGGACACAGCTGACTGGTGTGTCTTGTCTAGATCAGGACACAACTGACCGATGTGTCTAGTCTCGATCAGGGGCACGAATTACCAGCGTGTATGGTCTCGATCAGGACACAACTGACCAGTGTGTCAGAGTCTCAATCAGGACACAACTGACCGGTGCGTCCCAGTCTCAATCAGGACAGAACTGACCGGTGCGTCCCAGTCTCGATCAGGACACAACTGACCGATGTGTCTAGTCTTGATCAGGACACGGCTGACTGGTGTGTCTTGTCTAGATCAGGACACAACTGACCAGTGTGTCAGAGTCTCAATCAGGACACAACTGACCGGTGCGTCCCAGTCTCGATCAGAGTCACAACTGACCGGTGTCTCCCAGTCTCGATCAGGACACAACTGACCACTGCATCCCAATCTCGATCAGGACATGACTGACTGGTGTGTCCCAGTCTCCATGAGGACACAACTGACCGGTGTATCCCGGTCTCGTTCAGGGCACGACTGATCAGTTTCTCTGGTCTCGATCAGGGGCACGACTGACCACTTTCTCTGGTCTCAATCAGGGGCACGGCTGACCGGTGTGTCTGGTCTCGATCAGAGGTACGAATTACCGGTGTGTCCCGGTCTCGATCAGGAGATGGCTGACCGGTGTATCCCAGTCTCGGTCAGGGCACGACAGTCGTTTGAGTCCCGTTCTCAATCAGGACATGACAGACTGGTGTATCCGGGACTCGATCAGGACACGACAGACCGGTGTATCCGGGACTCGATCAGGACACGACAGACCGGTGTATCCGGGACTCGATCAGGACATGACAGACCGGTGTATCCGGGACTCGATCAGGACATGACTGACCGGTGTATCCCGGTCTCGATCAGGAAACAACTGGCCGGTGTGTCCTCTTCTCAATCAGGGGACAGCTGACCATTGTATCCTGGTCTCGGTCAGGGGCACGACTGACCAGTGTGACCGGTCTTGATCAGGACACGACAGACTGGTGTATCCCAGTCTCAACCAAGACACGACTGTCTGGTGTGTCCCGTCTTGATCAGCACACAACTGACCGGTGTGTCCCAGTCTTGATCAGGGCACAACTGACTGGTGTGTCCCAGTCTCGATCAGGGCACAACTGACCAGTGTGTCCCAGTCTTGATCAGGGCACAACTGACCAGTGTGTGTGGTCTCGATCAGGACACGACTGACTTGTGTCTCCTGGTCTCAATCAGGACACAACTGACCGGTGTGTCAGAGTCTCGATCAGGACACAGCTGACTGGTGCATCCCAGTCTCGATCAGGGTCAAAACTGACCAGTGTGTCCCAGTCTTGGTCAGGACACAACTGACCGGTGCATCCCAGTCTCGATCAGAGCAAGGCTGACTGGTGTGTCTGTTCTCGATCAGAGGTACGAATTACCAGTGTGTCTGTTCTTGATCAGGACACGACTGACTGGTGTGTCCCGTCTCGATCAGGACACGACTGATCGGTTGTGTCCCATTCTCGATCAGGACATGACAGACCGGTGTATCCGGGTCTCGATTAGGACATGACTGTCTGGTGTGTCCCATCTAGATCAACACACAACTGACCGGTGTATCCCGGTCTTGATCAGGACATGACTGACCGGTGCGTCCCGGTCTCGATCAGGGTCACAACTGATCGGAGTGTCCCAGTCTCGATCAGGACACGGATGACCAGTGTGTCTGGTCTCGATCAGGGGCATGAATTACCAGTGTGTGTGGTCTCAATCAGGACACAACTGATCGGAGTGTCCCAGTCTTGGTCAGGACACAACTGACCGGTGCGTCCCAGTCTCGATCAGGACATGGCTGACCAGTGTGTCTGGTCATGAATTACCAGTGTGTGTGGTCTCGATCAGGACACAACTGACCAGTGTGTCAGAGTCTCAATCAGGACACAACTGACCGGTGCGTCCCAGTCTCGATCAGGACACAACTGACCGGTGTGTCAGAGTCTCAATCAGGACACAACTGACCGGTGCGTCCCAGTCTCGATCAGGACACAACTGACTGGTGTGTCAGAGTCTCAATCAGGACACAACTGACCGGTGCGTCCCAGTCTCGATCAGGACACAACTGACCGATGTGTCTAGTCTTGATCAGGACACAGCTGACTGGTGTGTCTTGTCTAGATCAGGACACAACTGACCGATGTGTCTAGTCTCGATCAGGGGCACGAATTACCAGCGTGTATGGTCTCAATCAGGACACAACTGACCAGTGTGTCAGAGTCTCAATCAGGACACAACTGACCGGTGCGTCCCAGTCTCGATCAGGAAACAACTGAACAGTGTGTCAGAGTCTCAATCAGGACACAACTGACCGGTGCGTCCCAGTCTCAATCAGGACAGAACTGACCGATGTGTCTAGTCTCGATCAGGACACGGCTGACTGGTGTGTCTTGTCTAGATCAGGACACAACTGACCAGTGTGTCAGAGTCTCAATCAGGACACAACTGACCGGTGCGACCCAGTCTCAATCAGGGTCACAACTGACCGGTGTCTCCCAGTCTCGATCAGGACACAACTGACCGCTGCATCCCAATCTCGATCAGGACATGACTGACTGGTGTGTCAGAGTCTCAATCAGGACACAACTGACCGGTGCGTCCCAGTCTCGATCAGGAAACAACTGACCAGTGTGTCAGAGTCTCAATCAGGACACAACTGACCGGTGCGTCCCAGTCTCGATCAGGACACAACTGACCGATGTGTCTAGTCTCGATCAGGACACGGCTGACTGGTGTGTCTTGTCTAGATCAGGACACAACTGACCAGTGTGACAGAGTCTCAATCAGGACACAACTGACCGGTGCGTCCCAGTCTCAATCAGGGTCACAACTGACCGGTGTCTCCCAGTCTCGATCAGGACACAACTGACCGCTGCATCCCAATCTCGATCAGGACATGACTGACTGGTGTGTCCCAGTCTCCATGAGGACACAACTGACCGGTGTATCCCGGTCTCGTTCAGGGCACGACTGATCAGTTTCTCTGGTCTCGCTCAGGGGCACGACTGACCACTTTCTCTGGTCTCAATCAGGGGCACGGCTGACCGGTGTGTCTGGTCTCGATCAGAGGTACGAATTACCGGTGTGTCCCAGTCTCGATCAGGAGACGGCTGACCGGTGTATCCCTGTCTCGGTCAGGGCACGACAGTCGTTTGAGTCCCGTTCTCAATCAGGACATGACAGACTGGTGTATCCGGGACTCGATCAGGACACGACAGACCGGTGTATCCGGGACTCGATCAGGACACGACAGACCGGTGTATCCGGGACTCAATCAGGACATGACAGACCGGTGTATCCGGGACTCGATCAGGACATGACTGACCGGTGTATCCCGGTCTCGATCAGGAAACAACTGGCCGGTGTGTCCTCTTCTCAATCAGGGGACAGCTGACCATTGTATCCTGGTCTCGGTCAGGGGCACGACTGACCAGTGTGACCGGTCTCGATCAGGACACGACAGACTGATGTATCCCAGTCTCAATCAAGACACAACTGACCGGTGTGTCCCAGTCTTGATCAGGGCACAACAAACCAGTGTGTCCCGGTCTCAGTTAGGGCATGACTGACCGGTGTGTCTAGTCTCGATCAGGGGCACAAATTACCAGTGTGTGTGGTCTCATTCAGGGGCACAAATTACCAGTGTGTGTGGTCTCGTTCAGGGTCACGACTGATCGGTGTGTCCCGGTCTCGATCAGGACACAACTGACCGCTGTGTCCCGGTCTCGATCAGGGTCACAACTGACCGGTGTGTCCTGGTCTCGATCAGGGTCACAGATGACTGGTGCGTCCCGGTCTCGATCAGGGTCACAACTGACCGGTGCGTCCCAGTCTCGATCAGAGCAAGGCTGACTGGTGTGTCTGTTCTCGATCAGGGCACGACTGGCCAGTGTGTCCCGGTCACGATCAGTACACGACTGTCTGGTGTGTCCTGGTATCGATCAGGGGCACGACTGACCGGTGCATTCCGATCTCGATCAGGAAACGGCTGACTGTTGTATCCCGGTCTCGATCAGGACACAACTGACTGGTGTGTCCGGTCTCGTTCAGGGTCACGACTGATCGGTGTGTCCCGGTCTCGATCAGGACACAACTGAACGCTGCGTCCCGGTCTCGATCAGGGTCACAACTGACCAGTGTGTCCCAGTCTTGGTCAGGACACAACTGACCGGTGCGTCCCAGTCTCGATCAGAGCAAGGCTGACTGGTGTGTCTGTTCTCGATCAGAGATACGAATTACCAGTGTGTCTGTTCTCGATCAGGACATGACTGACTGGTGTGTCCCGTCTCGATCAGGACACGACTGATCGGTTGTGTCCCATTCTCGATCAGGACATGACAGACCGGTGTATCCGGGTCTCGATCAGGGCACGACTGACCGGTGTGTCCCGGTCTCGATCAGCACACAACTGACTGGTGTGTCCCGGTCTTGACCAGGACATGACAGATCGGTGTATCCGGGACTCGATCAGGACATGACAGACCGGTGTATCCCGGTCTCGATCAGGAAACAACTGGCCGGTGTGTCCTCTTCTCAATCAGGGGACAGCTGACCATTGTATCCTGGTCTCGGTCAGGGGCACGACTGACCAGTGTGACCGGTCTTGATCAGGACACGACAGACTGGTGTATCCCAGTCTCAACCAAGACACGACTGTCTGGTGTGTCCCGTCTTGATCAGCACACAACTGACCGGTGTGTCCCAGTCTTGATCAGGGCACAACTGACTGGTGTGTCCCAGTCTCGATCAGGGCACAACTGACCAGTGTGTCCCAGTCTTGATCAGGGCACAACTGACCAGTGTGTGTGGTCTCGATCAGGACACGACTGACTTGTGTCTCCTGGTCTCAATCAGGACACAACTGACCGGTGTGTCAGAGTCTCGATCAGGACACAGCTGACTGGTGCATCCCAGTCTCGATCAGGGTCAAAACTGACCAGTGTGTCCCAGTCTTGGTCAGGACACAACTGACCGGTGCATCCCAGTCTCGATCAGAGCAAGGCTGACTGGTGTGTCTGTTCTCGATCAGAGGTACGAATTACCAGTGTGTCTGTTCTTGATCAGGACACGACTGACTGGTGTGTCCCGTCTCGATCAGGACACGACTGATCGGTTGTGTCCCATTCTCGATCAGGACATGACAGACCGGTGTATCCGGGTCTCGATTAGGACATGACTGTCTGGTGTGTCCCATCTAGATCAACACACAACTGACCGGTGTATCCCGGTCTTGATCAGGACATGACTGACCGGTGCGTCCCGGTCTCGATCAGGGTCACAACTGATCGGAGTGTCCCAGTCTCGATCAGGACACGGATGACCAGTGTGTCTGGTCTCGATCAGGGGCATGAATTACCAGTGTGTGTGGTCTCAATCAGGACACAACTGATCGGAGTGTCCCAGTCTTGGTCAGGACACAACTGACCGGTGCGTCCCAGTCTCGATCAGGACATGGCTGACCAGTGTGTCTGGTCATGAATTACCAGTGTGTGTGGTCTCGATCAGGACACAACTGACCAGTGTGTCAGAGTCTCAATCAGGACACAACTGACCGGTGCGTCCCAGTCTCGATCAGGACACAACTGACCGGTGTGTCAGAGTCTCAATCAGGACACAACTGACCGGTGCGTCCCAGTCTCGATCAGGACACAACTGACTGGTGTGTCAGAGTCTCAATCAGGACACAACTGACCGGTGCGTCCCAGTCTCGATCAGGACACAACTGACCGATGTGTCTAGTCTTGATCAGGACACAGCTGACTGGTGTGTCTTGTCTAGATCAGGACACAACTGACCGATGTGTCTAGTCTCGATCAGGGGCACGAATTACCAGCGTGTATGGTCTCAATCAGGACACAACTGACCAGTGTGTCAGAGTCTCAATCAGGACACAACTGACCGGTGCGTCCCAGTCTCGATCAGGAAACAACTGACCAGTGTGTCAGAGTCTCAATCAGGACACAACTGACCGGTGCGTCCCAGTCTCAATCAGGACAGAACTGACCGGTGCGTCCCAGTCTCGATCAGGACACAACTGACCGATGTGTCTAGTCTCGATCAGGACACGGCTGACTGGTGTGTCTTGTCTAGATCAGGACACAACTGACCAGTGTGTCAGAGTCTCAATCAGGACACAACTGACCGGTGCGACCCAGTCTCAATCAGGGTCACAACTGACCGGTGTCTCCCAGTCTCGATCAGGACACAACTGACCGCTGCATCCCAATCTCGATCAGGACATGACTGACTGGTGTGTCAGAGTCTCAATCAGGACACAACTGACCGGTGCGTCCCAGTCTCGATCAGGAAACAACTGACCAGTGTGTCAGAGTCTCAATCAGGACAGAACTGACCGGTGCGTCCCAGTCTCGATCAGGACACAACTGACCGATGTGTCTAGTCTCGATCAGGACACGGCTGACTGGTGTGTCTTGTCTAGATCAGGACACAACTGACCAGTGTGACAGAGTCTCAATCAGGACACAACTGACCGGTGCGTCCCAGTCTCAATCAGGGTCACAACTGACCGGTGTCTCCCAGTCTCGATCAGGACACAACTGACCGCTGCATCCCAATCTCGGTCAGGACATGACTGACTGGTGTGTCCCAGTCTCCATGAGGACACAACTGACCGGTGTATCCCGGTCTCGTTCAGGGCACGACTGATCAGTTTCTCTGGTCTCGATCAGGGGCACGACTGACCACTTTCTCTGGTCTCAATCAGGGGCACGGCTGACCGGTGTGTCTGGTCTCGATCAGAGGTACGAATTACCGGTGTGTCCCAGTCTCGATCAGGAGACGGCTGACCGGTGTATCCCTGTCTCGGTCAGGGCACGACAGTCGTTTGAGTCCCGTTCTCAATCAGGACATGACAGACTGGTGTATCCGGGACTCGATCAGGACATGACAGACCGGTGTATCCGGGACTCGATCAGGAAACAACTGGCCGGTGTGTCCTCTTCTCAATCAGGGGACAGCTGACCATTGTATCCTGGTCTCGGTCAGGGGCACGACTGACCAGTGTGACCGGTCTCGATCAGGACACGACAGACTGGTGTATCCCAGTCTCAATCAAGACACAACTGACCGGTGTGTCCCAGTCTTGATCAGGGCACAACAAACCAGTGTGTCCCGGTCTCAGTTAGGGCATGACTGACCGGTGTGTCTAGTCTCGATCAGGGGCACAAATTACCAGTGTGTGTGGTCTCATTCAGGGGCACAAATTACCAGTGTGTGTTGTCTCGTTCAGGGTCACGACTGATCGGTGTGTCCCGGTCTCGATCAGGACACAACTGACCGCTGTGTCCCGGTCTCGATCAGGGTCACAACTGACCGGTGTGTCCTGGTCTCGATCAGGGTCACAGATGACTGGTGCGTCCCGGTCTCGATCAGGGTCACAACTGACCGGTGCGTCCCAGTCTCGATCAGAGCAAGGCTGACTGGTGTGTCTGTTCTCGATCAGGGCACGACTGGCCAGTGTGTCCCGGTCACGATCAGTACACGACTGTCTGGTGTGTCCTGGTATCGATCAGGGGCACGACTGACCGGTGCATTCCGATCTCGATCAGGAAACGGCTGACTGTTGTATCCCGGTCTCGATCAGGACACAACTGACTGGTGTGTCCGGTCTCGTTCAGGGTCACGACTGATCGGTGTGTCCCGGTCTCGATCAGGACACAACTGAACGCTGCGTCCCGGTCTCGATCAGGGTCACAACTGACCAGTGTGTCCCAGTCTTGGTCAGGACACAACTGACCGGTGCGTCCCAGTCTCGATCAGAGCAAGGCTGACTGGTGTGTCTGTTCTCGATCAGAGGTACGAATTACCAGTGTGTCTGTTCTCGATCAGGACACGACTGACTGGTGTGTCCCGTCTCGATCAGGACACGACTGATCGGTTGTGTCCCATTCTCGATCAGGACATGACAGACCGGTGTATCCGGGTCTCGATCAGGGCACGACTGACCGGTGTGTCCCGGTCTCGATCAGCACACAACTGACTGGTGTGTCCCGGTCTTGACCAGGACATGACAGATCGGTGTATCCGGGACTCGATCAGGACATGACAGACCGGTGTATCTCAGTTTCGATCCAGACACGGCTGATGGTGTCTGGTCTCGATCAGGAAACAACAGACCGGTGTGTCCTCTTCTCGATCAGGGGACGGCTGACCATTGTATCCCGGTCTCGGTCAGGGGCACGACTGACCAGTGTGACCGGTCTTGATCAGGACACGACAGACTGGTGTATCCCAGTCTCAACCAAGACACGACTGTCTGGTGTGTCCCGTCTTGATCAGCACACAACTGACCGGTGTGTCCCAGTCTTGATCAGGGCACAACTGACTGGTGTGTCCCAGTCTCGATCAGGGCACAACTGACCAGTGTGTCCCAGTCTTGATCAGGGCACAACTGACCAGTGTGTGTGGTCTCGATCAGGACACGACTGACTTGTGTCTCCTGGTCTCAATCAGGACACAGCTGACTGGTGCGTCCCAGTCTCGATCAGGGTCAAAACTGACCAGTGTGTCCCAGTCTTGGTCAGGACACAACTGACCGGTGCGTCCCAGTCTCGATCAGAGCAAGGCTGACTGGTGTGTCTGTTCTCGATCAGAGGTACGAATTACCAGTGTGTCTGTTCTTGATCAGGACACGACTGACTGGTGTGTCCCGTCTCGATCAGGACACAACTGACCGCTGCATCCCAGTCTCGATCAGGACATGACTGACTGGTGTGTCCCAGTCTCCATGAGGACACAACTGACCGGTGTATCCCAGTCTCGTTCAGGGCACGACTGATCAGTTTCTCTGGTCTCGATCAGGGGCACGACTGACCACTTTCTCTGGTCTCAATCAGGGGCACGGCTGACCGGTGTGTCTGGTCTCGATCAGAGGTACGAATTACCGGTGTGTCCCGGTCTCGATCAGGAGACGGCTGACCGGTGTATCCCAGTCTCGGTCAGGGCACGACAGTCATTTGAGTCCCGTTCTCAATCAGGACACGACAGACCGGTGTATCCGGGACTCGATCAGTACACGACAGACCGGTGTATCCGGGACTCGATCAGGACATGACAGACGGGTGTATCCGGGACTCGATCAGGACATGACTGACCGGTGTATCCCGGTCTCGATCAGGAAACAACTGGCCGGTGTGTCCTCTTCTCAATCAGGGGACAGCTGACCATTGTATCCTGGTCTCGGTCAGGGGCACGACTGACCAGTGTGACCGGTCTCGATCAGGACACGACAGACTGGTGTATCCCAGTCTCAATCAAGACACAACTGACCGGTGTGTCCCAGTCTTGATCAGGGCACAACAAACCAGTGTGTCCCGGTCTCAGTTAGGGCATGACTGACCGGTGTGTCTAGTCTCGATCAGGGGCACAAATTACCAGTGTGTGTGGTCTCATTCAGGGGCACAAATTACCAGTGTGTGTGGTCTCGTTCAGGGTCACGACTGATCGGTGTGTCCCGGTCTCGATCAGGGTCACAGATGACTGGTGCGTCCCAGTCTCGATCAGAGCAAGGCTGACTGGTGTGTCTGTTCTCGATCAGGGCACGACTGGCCAGTGTGTCCCGGTCACGATCAGTACACGACTGTCTGGTGTGTCCTGGTATCGATCAGGGGCACGACTGACCGGTGCATTCCGATCTCGATCAGGAAACGGCTGACTGTTGTATCCCGGTCTCGATCAGGACACAACTGACTGGTGTGTCCGGTCTCATTCAGGGTCACGACTGATCGGTGTGTCCCGGTCTCGATCAGGACACAACTGAACGCTGCGTCCCGGTCTCGATCAGGGTCAAAACTGACCAGTGTGTCCCAGTCTTGGTCAGGACACAACTGACCGGTGCGTCCCAGTCTCGATCAGAGCAAGGCTGACTGGTGTGTCTGTTCTCGATCAGAGGTACGAATTACCAGTGTGTCTGTTCTCGATCAGGACACGACTGACTGGTGTGCCCCGTCTCGATCAGGACACGACTGATCGGTTGTGTCCCGTTCTCGATCAGGACATGACAGACCGGTGTATCCGGGTCTCGATTAGGACATGACTGTCTGGTGTGTCCCATCTAGATCAACACACAACTGACCGGTGTATCCCGGTCTTGATCAGGACATGACTGACCAGTGTGTCCTGGTCTCAGTTAGGACACGACTGACCAGTGTGTCCAGTCTCCATCAGGACACAACTGACTGGTGTGTCCAGTCTCGATCAGGGAATGACTGACCAGTGTGTCCCGGTCTCCATCAGGACACGACTGTCAGGTGTGTCCCGTCTCGATCAGCACACAACTGACCGGTGTTTCCCGGTCTCCATCAGGATACTACTGACCGGTGTGTCCCGTCTCGATCAGGACACGGCTGACTGGTGTGTCCTCTTCTCGATCAGGGGACGGATGACCGTTGTAACCCGGTCTCGGTCAGGGCACGACTGGCCAGTGTGTCCCGGTCACGATCAGTACACGACTGACCGGTGCGTCCCAGTCTCGATCAGAGCAAGGCTGACTGGTGTGTCTGTTCTCGATCAGAGGTACGAATTACCAGTGTGTCTGTTCTCGATCAGGACACGACTGACTGGTGTGTCCCGTCTCGATCAGGACACGACTGATCGGTTGTGTCCCATTCTCGATCAGGACATGACAGACCGGTGTATCCGGGTCTCGATCAGGGCACGACTGACCGGTGTGTCCCGGTCTCGATCAGCACACAACTGACTGGTGTGTCCCGGTCTTGACCAGGACATGACAGATCGGTGTATCCGGGACTCGATCAGGACATGACAGACCGGTGTATCTCAGTTTCGATCCAGACACGGCTGATGGTGTCTGGTCTCGATCAGGAAACAACAGACCGGTGTGTCCTCTTCTCGATCAGGGGACGGCTGACCATTGTATCCCGGTCTCGGTCAGGGGCACGACTGACCAGTGTGACCGGTCTTGATCAGGACACGACAGACTGGTGTATCCCAGTCTCAACCAAGACACGACTGTCTGGTGTGTCCCGTCTTGATCAGCACACAACTGACCGGTGTGTCCCAGTCTTGATCAGGGCACAACTGACTGGTGTGTCCCAGTCTCGATCAGGGCACAACTGACCAGTGTGTCCCAGTCTTGATCAGGGCACAACTGACCAGTGTGAGTGGTCTCGATCAGGACACGACTGACTTGTGTCTCCTGGTCTCAATCAGGACACAACTGACCGGTGTGTCAGAGTCTCGATCAGGACACAGCTGACTGGTGCGTCCCAGTCTCGATCAGGGTCAAAACTTACCAGTGTGTCCCAGTCTTGGTCAGGACACAACTGACCGGTGCGTCCCAGTCTCGATCAGAGCAAGGCTGACTGGTGTGTCTGTTCTCGATCAGAGGTACGAATTACCAGTGTGTCTGTTCTTGATCAGGACACGACTGACTGGTGTGTCCCGTCTCGATCAGGACACGACTGATCGGTTGTGTCCCATTCTCGATCAGGACATGACAGACCGGTGTATCCGGGTCTCGATTAGGACATGACTGTCTGGTGTGTCCCATCTAGATCAACACACAACTGACCGGTGTATCCCGGTCTTGATCAGGACATGACTGACCGGTGCGTCCCGGTCTCGATCAGGGTCACAACTGATCGGCGTGTCCCAGTCTCGATCAGGACACGGATGACCAGTGTGTCTGGTCTCGATCAGGGGCATGAATTACCAGTGTGTGTGGTCTCAATCAGGACACAACTGATCGGAGTGTCCCAGTCTTGGTCAGGACACAACTGACCGGTGCTTCCCAGTCTCGATCAGGACATGGCTGACCAGTGTGTCTGGTCATGAATTACCAGTGTGTGTGGTCTCGATCAGGACACAACTGACCAGTGTGTCAGAGTCTCAATCAGGACACAACTGACCGGTGCGTCCCAGTCTCGATCAGGACACAACTGACCAGTGTGTCAGAGTCTCAATCAGGACACAACTGACCGGTGCGTCCCAGTCTCGATCAGGACACAACTGACCGGTGTGTCAGAGTCTCAATCAGGACACAACTGACTGGTGCGTCCCAGTCTCAATCAGGACACAACTGACTGGTGTGTCAGAGTCTCAATCAGGACACAACTGACCGGTGCGTCCCAGTCTAGATCAGGACACAACTGACCAGTGTGTCAGAGTCTCAATCAGGACACAACTGACCAGTGTGTCAGAGTCTCAATCAGGACACAACTGACCGGTGCGTCCCGGTCTCGATCAGGGTCACAACTGACCGGTGTCTCCCAGTCTCGATCAGGACACAACTGACCGCTGCATCCCAATCTCGATCAGGACATGACTGACTGGTGTGTCCCAGTCTCCATGAGGACACAACTGACCGGTGTATCCCGGTCTCGTTCAGGGCACGACTGATCAGTTTCTCTGGTCTCGATCAGGGGCACGACTGACCACTTTCTCTGGTCTCAATCAGGGGCACGGCTGACCGGTGTGTCTGGTCTCGATCAGAGGTACGAATTACCGGTGTGTCCCGGTCTCGATCAGGAGACGGCTGACCGGTGTATCCCAGTCTCGGTCAGGGCACGACAGTCGTTTGAGTCCCGTTCTCAATCAGGACATGACAGACTGGTGTATCCGGGACTCGATCAGGACACGACAGACCGGTGTATCCGGGACTCGATCAGGACACGACAGACCGGTGTATCCGGGACTCGATCAGGACATGACAGACGGGTGTATCCGGGACTCGATCAGGACATGACTGACCGGTGTATCCCGGTCTCGATCAGGAAACAACTGGCCGGTGTGTCCTCTTCTCAATCAGGGGACAGCTGACCATTGTATCCTGGTCTCGGTCAGGGGCACGACTGACCAGTGTGACCGGTCTCGATCAGGACACGACTGACTGGTGTATCCCAGTCTCAATCAAGACACAACTGACCGGTGTGTCCCAGTCTTGATCAGGGCACAACAAACCAGTGTGTCCCGGTCTCAGTTAGGGCATGACTGACCGGTGTGTCTAGTCTCGATCAGGGGCACAAATTACCAGTGTGTGTGGTCTCATTCAGGGGCACAAATTACCAGTGTGTGTGGTCTCGTTCAGGGTCACGACTGATCGGTGTGTCCCGGTCTCGATCAGGACACAACTGACCGCTGTGTCCCGGTCTCGATCAGGGTCACAACTGACTGGTGCGTCCCGGTCTCGATCAGGGTCACAACTGACCGGTGCGTCCCAGTCTCGATCAGAGCAAGGCTGACTGGTGTGTCTGTTCTCGATCAGGGCACGACTGGCCAGTGTGTCCCGGTCACGATCAGTACACGACTGTCTGGTGTGTCCTGGTATCGATCAGGGGCACGACTGACCGGTGCATTCCGATCTCGATCAGGAAACGGCTGACTGTTGTATCCCGGTCTCGATCAGGACACAACTGACTGGTGTGTCCGGTCTCGTTCAGGGTCACGACTGATCGGTGTGTCCCGGTCTCGATCAGGACACAACTGAACGCTGCGTCCCGGTCTCGATCAGGGTCACAACTGACCAGTGTGTCCCAGTCTTGGTCAGGACACAACTGACCGGTGCGTCCCAGTCTCGATCAGAGCAAGGCTGACTGGTGTGTCTGTTCTCGATCAGAGGTACGAATTACCAGTGTGTCTGTTCTCGATCAGGACACGACTGACTGGTGTGTCCCGTCTCGATCAGGACACGACTGATCGGTTGTGTCCCGTTATCGATCAGGACATGACAGACCGGTGTATCCGGGTCTCGATTAGGACATGACTGTCTGGTGTGTCCCATCTAGATCAACACACAACTGACCGGTGTATCCCGGTCTTGATCAGGACATGACTGACCAGTGTGTCCTGGTCTCAGTTAGGACACGACTGACCAGTGTGTCCAGTCTCCATCAGGACACAACTGACTGGTGTGTCCAGTCTCGATCAGGGAATGACTGACCAGTGTGTCCCGGTCTCCATCAGGACACGACTGACCGGTGTGTCCCGTCTCGATCAGGACACGGCTGACTGGTGTGTCCTCTTCTCGATCAGGGGACGGATGACCGTTGTAACCCGGTCTCGGTCAGGGCACGACTGGCCAGTGTGTCCCGGTCACGATCAGTACACGACTGTCTGGTGTGTCCTGGTATTGATCAGGGGCACGACTGACCGGTGCATTCCGATCTCAATCAGGAAACGGCTGACTGTTGTATCCAGGTCTCGATCAGGACACAACTGACTGGTGTGTCCAGTCTCGATCAGGACACAACTGACCGGTGTGTCCCGGTCTCGATCAGGACACGACTGATCGGTGTGTCCTGGTGTCGATCAGGGCACGACTGACCGGTGTGTCCTGGTCTCGATCAGGGCACGACTGACCAGTGTGTCCCGGTCTTGATCAGGGTGTGACTGACCAGTGTGTCCTGGTCTCAGTTAGGACACGACTGACCAGTGTGTCCCGGTCTCCATCAGGACACAACTGACTGGTGTGTCCAGTCTCGATCAGGGAATGACTGACCGCTGCGTCCTGGTCTCGATCAGGGTCACAACTAACCAGTGTGTCCCAGTCTTGGTCAGGACACAACTGACCGGTGCGTCCCAGTCTCGATCAGAGCAAGGCTGACTGGTGTGTCTGTTCTCGATCAGAGGTACGAATTACCAGTGTGTCTGTTCTCGATCAGGACACGACTGACTGGTGTGTCCCATCTCGATAAGGACACGACTGATCGGTTGTGTCCCATTCTCGATCAGGACATGACAGACCGGTGTATCCGGGTCTCGATCAGGGCACGACTGACCGGTGTGTCCCGGTCTCGATCAGCACACAACTGACTGGTGTGTCCCGGTCTTGATCAGGACATGACTGACCAGTGTGTCCTGGTCTCAGTTAGGACACGACTGACCAGTGTGTCCTGTCTCCATCAGGACACAACTAACTGGTGTGTCCAGTCTCGATCAGGGAATGACTGACCAGTGTGTCCCGGTCTCCATCAGGACACGACTGTCAGGTGTGTCCCGTCTCGATCAGCACACAACTGACCGGTGTTTCCCGGTCTCCATCAGGATACTACTGACCGGTGTGTCCCGTCTCGATCAGGACACGGCTGACTGGTGTGTCCTCTTCTCGTTCAGGGCACGACTGACCAGTTTCTCTGGTCTTGATCAGGGGCACGGCTGACCGGTGTGTCTGGTCTCGATCAGAGGTACGAATTACCGGTGGGTCCCGGTCTCGATCAGGAGACGGCTGACCGGTGTATCCCAGTCTCGGTCAGGGCACGACAGTCGTTTGTGTCCCATTCTCAATCAGGACATGACAGACCGGTGTGTCCGGGACTCGATCAGGACATGACAGATTGGTGTATCCGGGACTCGATCAGGACATGACAGACCGGTGTATCTCAGTCTCGATCCAGACACGGCTGACGGTGTCTGGTCTCTATCAGGAAACAACTGACCGGTGTGTCCTCTTCTCGATCAGGGGACGGCTGACCATTGTATCCTGGTCTCGGTCAGGGGCATGACTGACCAGTGTGACCGGTCTTGATCAGGACACGACAGACTGGTGTATCCCAGTCTCAATCAAGACACGACTGTCTGGTGTGTCCCGTCTTGATCAGCACACAACTGACCGGTGTGTCCCAGTCTTGATCAGGGCACAACTGACCAGTGTGTCTGGTCTCGATCAGGGGCATGAATTACCAGTGTGTGTGGTCTCAATCAGGACACAACTGATCGGAGTGTCCCAGTCTTGGTCAGGACACAACTGACCGGTGCGTCCCAGTCTCGATCAGGACACGGCTGACCAGTGTGTCTGGTCATGAATTACCAGTGTGTGTGGTCTCGATCAGGACACAACTGACCGGTGTGACTAGTCTCGATCAGGGGCACGAATTACCAGCGTGTATGGTCTCGATCAGGACACAACTGACCAGTGTGTCAGAGTCTCAATCAGGACACAACTGACCGGTGCGTCCCAGTATTGATCAGGACACAACTGACCAGTGTGTCAGAGTCTCAATCAGGACACAACTGACCAGTGCGTCCCAGTCTTGATCAGGACACAACTGACCGGTGTCTCCCAGTCTCGATCAGGACACAACTGACCACTGCATCCCAGTCTCGATCAGGACATGACTTGCTGGTGTGTCCCAGTCTCCATGAGGACACAACTGACCGGTGTATCCCGGTCTCGTTCAGGGCACGACTGATCAGTTTCTCTGGTCTCGATCAGGGGCACGACTGACCACTTTCTCTGGTCTCAATCGGGGCACGGCTGACCGGTGTGTCTGGTCTCGATCAGAGGTACGAATTACTGGTGTGTCCGGGACTCGATCAGGACATGACAGACCGGTGTATCCGGGACTCGATCAGGACATGACAGACCGGTGTATCCCGGTCTCGATCAGGAAACAACTGGCCGGTGTGTCCTCTTCTCGATCAGGGGACGGCTGACCATTGTATCCTGGTCTCGGTCAGGGGCATGACTGACCAGTGTGACCGGTCTCGATCAGGACATGACAGACTGGTGTATCCCAGTCTCAATCAAGACACAACTGACCAGTGTGTCCCGGTCTCAGTTAGGGCATGACTGACCAGTGTGTCCAGTCTCAATCAGGCCACGGTTGACCAGTGTGTCTGGTCTCGATCAGGGGCACGAATTACCAGTGTGTGTGGTCTCGATCAGGACACAACTGACTGATGTGTCCTGGTCTCAATCAGGGGCACGACTGACCGGTTGTGTCCCGTTCTCGATCAGGACATGACAGACCGGGTGTATCCGGGTTTCGATTAGGACACGACTGTCTGGTGTGTCCCATCTCGATCAGCACACAACTGACCGGTGCATCCCGGTCTCGATCAGGACACGGCTGTCCGGTGTATCCTATTCTCGATCAAGGCACCACTGACCACTGTGTCCCGATTTTGATCAGGACACAACTGACTGGTGTGTCCTGGTCTCGATCAGGACACAACTGACTGGTGAGTCCAGTCTCGATCAGGGAATGACTGACCGCTGCGTCCCGGTCTCGATCAGGACACAACTGACCGGAGTGTCCCAGTCTTGGTCAGGACACAACTAACCGGTGCGTCCCAGTCTCAATCAGGGCAAGGCTGACCGGTTTGTCTGGTCTCGATCAGGGGTACAGCTGACCGGTGTATCTGTTCTCGATCAGAGGTACGAATTACCGGTGTGTCTGTTCTCGATCAGAGGTACGAATTACCGGTGTGTCTCTTCTCGATCAGGACACGACTGACTGGTGTGTCCCATCTCGATCAGCACACAACTGACCGGTGCATCCCGGTCTCGATCAGGACACGGCTGACTGTTGTATCCCATTCTTGATCAGGGCACCACTGACCACTGTGTCCCGATTTTGATCAGGACACAACTAACCGGTGCGTCCCAGTCTCAATCAGGGCAAGGCTGACCGGTTTGTCTGGTCTCGATCAGGGGTACAGCTGACCGGTGTGTCTGTTTTCGATCAGAGGTACGAATTACCGGTGTGTCTGTTCTCGATCAGAGGTACGAATTACCGGTGTGTCTCTTCTCAATCAGCACACAAATGACCGGTGCATCCCGATCTCGATCAGGACACGGCTGACTGTTGTATCCCATTCTTGATCAGGGCACCACTGACCACTGTGTCCCGATTTTGATCAGGACACAACTGACCGGAGTGTCCCATTCTCCATCAGGACACTACTGACCGGTGTGTCCTGGTCTCGATCAGGACACGACTGACCGGTGTGTCCCGGTCTCGGTCAGGACACGGCTGACCGTTGTATCCCATTCTTGATCAGGGCACCACTGACCACTGTGTCCCGATTTTGATCAGGACACAACTGACCGGAGTGTCCCATTCTCCATCAGGACACGACTGACCGGAGTGTCCCATTCTCCATCAGGACACTACTGACCGGTGTGTCCCGGTCTCGGTCAGGACACGACTGACCGGAGTGTCCCATTCTCCATCAGGACACTACTGACCGGTGTGTCCCGGTCTCGGTCAGGACACGACTGACCGGTTGTGTTCCGTTCTCGAACAGGACATGACAGACAGGTGTATCCGGGTCTCGATTAGGACACGACTGTCTGGTGTGTCCCATCTCGATCAGCACACAACTGACCGGTGTATCCCGGTCTTGATCAGGACATGACTGACCAGTGTGTCCTGGTCTCAGTTAGGACACGACTGACCGGTGTGTCCAGTCTAGATCAAGACATCACTGAATGGTGCTTCCCGGTCTCCATCAAGACACGACTGACTGGTGTGTCCAGTCTCGATCAGGGAATGACTGACCGCTGCGTCCCGGTCTCGATCAGGGTCACAACTGACCGGTATGTCCCAGTCTCGATCAGGACACGGCTGACCGTTGTATCCCATTCTCGATCGGGCACCACTGACCAATGTGTCCCGATTTTGATCAGGACACAACTGACTGGTGTATCCCGGTCTCATTCAGGGCACGACTGTCTGGTGTGTCCCGGTCTCGATCAGGACACGACTGACTGGTGTGTCCCGTCTCTATTAGGACACGACTGACTGGTGTATCCGGGTCTCGATCAGGACATGACAGACCGGTGTATCCGGGTCTCGATTAGGACACGACTGTCTGGTGTGTCCCATCTCGATCAGCACACAACTGACCGGTGTATCCCGGTCTCGATCAGGACATGACTGACCAGTGTGTCCTGGTCTCAGTTAGGACACAACTGACCAGTGTGTCCAGTCTCGATCAGGACATCACTGACCGGTGAGTCCCGGTCTCCATCAAGACACAACTGACTGGTGTGTCCAGTCTCGATCAGGACATCACTGACCGGTGCTTCCCGGTCTCCATCAAGACACGACTGACTGGTGTGTCCAGTCTCGATCAGGGAATGACTGACCGCTGCGTCCCGGTCTCGATCAGGGTCACAACTGACCGGTATGTCCCAGTCTTGGTTAGGACACAACTGTCTGGTGTGTCCCATCTCGATCAGCACACAACTGACCGGTGCATCCCGGTCTCGATCAGGACATGGCAGACCGGTGTATCCAGGTCTCGATTAGGAAACGACTGTCTGGTTTGTCCCATCTCGATCAGCACACAACTGACCGGTGCATCCCGGTCTCGATCAGGGCACCACTGACCACTGTGCCCCGATTTTGATCAGGACACAACTGACTGGTGTATCCCGGTCTCGTTCAGGGCACGAATGGCTGGTGTGTCCCGCTCTCGATCAGGACTCTACTGACCGATGCATACCGGTCTCGATCAGGATACAACTGACCTGAGTGTCCCATTCTCCATCAGGACACTACTGACCGGTGTATCCCGGTCTCGTTCAGGGCACGTCTGTCTGGTGTGTCCCGCTCTCGATCAGGACACGACTGACCGGTGTATCCCGGTCTTGATCAGGACATGACTGACCAGTGTGTCCAGTCTCGATCAGGACATCACTGACCGGTGAGTCCCGGTCTCCATCAAGACACAACTGACTGGTGTGTCCAGTCTAGATCAGGACATCACTGAACGGTGCTTCCCGGTCTCCATCAAGACACGACTGACTGGTGTGTCCAGTCTCGATCAGGGAATGACTGACCGCTGCGTCCCGGTCTCGATCAGGGTCACAACTGACCGGTGTCTCCCAGTCTCGATCAGGACACAACTGACCACTGCATCCCAGTCTCGATCAGGACATGACTGACTGGTGTGTCCCAGTCTCCATGAGGACACAACTGACCGGTGTATCCCGGTCTCGTTCAGGGCACGACTGATCAGTTTCTCTGGTCTCGATCAGGGGCACGACTGACCACTTTCTCTGGTCTCAATCGGGGCACGGCTGACCGGTGTGTCTGGTCTCGATCAGAGGTACGAATTACCGGTGTGTCCGGGACTCGATCAGGACATGACAGACCGGGTGTATCCGGGTTTCGATTAGGACACGACTGTCTGGTGTGTCCCATCTCGATCAGCACACAACTGACCGGTGCATCCCGGTCTCGATCAGGAAACAACTGGCCGGCGTGTCCTCTTCTCGATCAGGGGACGGCTGACCATTGTATCCTGGTCTCGGTCAGGGGCATGACTGACCAGTGTGACCGGTCTCGATCAGGACATGACAGACTGGTGTATCCCAGTCTCAATCAAGACACTACTGACCGGTGTGTCCCGGTCTCGGTCAGGACACGACTGACCGGAGTGTCCCATTCTCCATCAGGACACTACTGACCGGTGTATCCCGGTCTCGTTCTGGGCACGTCTGTCTGGTGTGTCCCGCTCTCGATCAGGACACGACTGACCGGTGTATCCCGGTCTTGATCAGGACATGACTGACCAGTGTGTCCAGTCTCGATCAGGACATCACTGACCGGTGAGTCCCGGTCTCCATCAAGACACAACTGACTGGTGTGTCCAGTCTAGATCAGGACATCACTGAACGGTGCTTCCCGGACTCCATCAAGACACGACTGACTGGTGTGTCCAGTCTCGATCAGGGAATGACTGACCGCTGCGTCCCGGTCTCGATCAGGGTCACAACTGACCGGTATGTCCCAGTCTTGGTTAGGACACGACTGTCTGGTGTGTCCCATCTCGATCAGCACACAACTGACCGGTGTATCCCGGTCTCGGTCAGGGAACGACTGTCTGGTGTGTCCCAGTCTTGATCAGCACACAACTGACTGGTGTGTCCCAGTCTTCATTAGGACACAACTGACCATTGTATCCCTGTCTCGATCTGGGCACGACTGACCGGTGTGTCCCGCTATCCGTCAGGACACTACTGACTGGTGTGTCCAGTCTCGATCAGGGAATGACTGACCGCTGTGTCCCGGTCTCGATCAGGGTCACAACTGATCGGTGTGTCCCAGTCTCGGTCAGGGGCACGACTGATCGGTGTGTCAGAGTCTCGATCAGGACACGGCTGACCAGTGTGTCTGGTCTCGATCAGGGGCACGACTGACCGATGCACCCCGGTCTCAATCAGGACACGGCTGACCGTTGTATCCCGGTCTCGGTCAGGGAACGACTGTCTGGTGTGTCCCGTCCTGATCAGCACACAACTGACCGGTGTATCCCGGTCTCGGTCAGGGAACGACTGTCTGGTGTGTCCCGTCTTGATCAGCACACAACTGACTGGTGTGTCCCAGTCTTCATTAGGACACAACTGACCGTTGTATCCCTGTCTCGATCTGGGCACGACTGACCGGTGTGTCCCGCTATCCGACAGGACACTACTGACTGGTGTGTCCAGTCTCGATCAGGGAATGACTGACCGCTGCGTCCCGGTCTCGATCAGGGTCACAACTGACCGGTGTCTCCCAGTCTCGATCAGGACACAACTGACCACTGCATCCTTGTCTCGATCAGGACATGACTGACTGGTGTGTCCCAGTCTCCATGAGGACACAACTGACCGGTGTATCCCGGTCTCGTTCAGGGCACGACTGATCAGTTTCTCTGGTCTCGATCAGGGGCACGACTGACCACTTTCTCTGGTCTCAATCGGGGCACGGCTGACCGGTGTGTCTGGTCTCGATCAGAGGTACGAATTACCGGTGTGTCCGGGACTCGATCAGGACATGACAGACCGGTGTATCCGGGACTCGATCAGGACATGACAGACCGGTGTATCCCGGTCTCGATCAGGAAACAACTGGCCGGCGTGTCCTCTTCTCGATCAGGGGACGGCTGACCATTGTATCCTGGTCTCGGTCAGGGGCATGACTGACCAGTGTGACCGGTCTCGATCAGGACATGACAGACTGGTGTATCCCAGTCTCAATCAAGACACAACTGACCGGTGTGTCCCGGTCTCAGTTAGGGCATGACTGACCAGTGTGTCCAGTCTCAATCAGGCCACGGTTGACCAGTGTGTGTGGTCTCGATCAGGACACAACTGACTGATGTGTCCTGGTCTCAATCAGGGGCACGACTGACCGGTTGTGTCCCGTTCTCGATCAGGACATGACAGACCGGGTGTATCCGGGTTTCGATTAGGACACGACTGTCTGGTGTGTCCCATCTCGATCAGCACACAACTGACCGGTGCATCCCGGTCTCGATCAGGACACGGCTGTCCGGTGTATCCTATTCTCGATCAAGGCACCACTGACCACTGTGCCCCGATTTTGATCAGGACACAACTGACTGGTGTGTCCCGGTCTCGATCAGGACACAACTGACTGGTGAGTCCAGTCTCGATCAGGGAATGACTGACCGCTGCGTCCCGGTCTCAATCAGGACACAACTGACCGGAGTGTCCCAGTCTTGGTCAGGACACAACTAACCAGTGCGTCCCAGTCTCAATCAGGGCAAGGCTGACCGGTTTGTCTGGTCTCGATCAGGGGTACAGCTGACCGGTGTATCTGTTCTCGATCAGAGGTACGAATTACCGGTGTGTCTGTTCTCGATCAGAGGTACGAATTACCGGTGTGTCTCTTCTCGATCAGGACACGACTGACTGGTGTGTCCCATCTCGATCAGCACACAACTGACCGGTGCATCCCGGTCTCGATCAGGACACGGCTGACTGTTGTATTCCATTCTTGATCAGGGCACCACTGACCACTGTGTCCCGATTTTGATCAGGACACAACTAACCGGTGCGTCCCAGTCTCAATCAGGGCAAGGCTGACCGGTTTGTCTGGTCTCGATCAGGGGTACAGCTGACCGGTGTGTCTGTTTTCGATCAGAGGTACGAATTACCGGTGTGTCTGTTCTCGATCAGAGGTACGAATTACCGGTGTGTCTCTTCTCAATCAGCACACAACTGACCGGTGCATCCCGATCTCGATCAGGACACGGCTGACTGTTGTATCCCATTCTTGATCAGGGCACCACTGACCACTGTGTCCCGATTTTGATCAGGACACAACTGACCGGAGTGTCCCATTCTCCATCAGGACACTACTGACCGGTGTGTCCTGGTCTCGATCAGGACACGACTGACCGGTGTGTCCCGGTCTCGGTCAGGACACGGCTGACCGTTGTATCCCATTCTTGATCAGGGCACCACTGACCACTGTGTCCCGATTTTGATCAGGACACAACTGACCGGAGTGTCCCATTCTCCATCAGGACACGACTGACCGGAGTGTCCCATTCTCCATCAGGACACTACTGACCGGTGTGTCCCGGTCTCGGTCAGGACACGACTGACCGGAGTGTCCCATTCTCCATCAGGACACTACTGACCGGTGTGTCCCGGTCTCGGTCAGGACACGACTGACCGGTTGTGTTCCGTTCTCGAACAGGACATGACAGACAGGTGTATCCGGGTCTCGATTAGGACACGACTGTCTGGTGTGTCCCATCTCGATCAGCACACAACTGACCGGTGTATCCCGGTCTTGATCAGGACATGACTGACCAGTGTGTCCTGGTCTCAGTTAGGACACGACTGACCGGTGTGTCCAGTCTAGATCAAGACATCACTGAATGGTGCTTCCCGGTCTCCATCAAGACACGACTGACTGGTGTGTCCAGTCTCGATCAGGGAATGACTGACCGCTGCGTCCCGGTCTCGATCAGGGTCACAACTGACCGGTATGTCCCAGTCTCGATCAGGGTCACAACTGACCGGTATGTCCCAGTCTTGGTTAGGACACGACTGTCTGGTGTGTCCCATCTCGATCAGCACACAACTGACCGGTGCATCCCATTCTCGATCAGGGCACCACTGACCAATGTGTCCCGATTTTGATCAGGACACAACTGACTGGTGTATCCCGGTCTCATTCAGGGCACGACTGTCTGGTGTGTCCCGGTCTCGATCAGGACACGACTGACTGGTGTGTCCCGTCTCTATTAGGACACGTCTGACTGGTGTATCCGGGTCTCGATCAGGACATGACAGACCGGTGTATCCGGGTCTCGATTAGGACACGACTGTCTGGTGTGTCCCATCTCGATCAGCACACAACTGATCGGTGCATCCCGGTCTCGATCAGGACATGGCAGACCGGTGTATCCAGGTCTCGATTAGGAAACGACTGTCTGGTGTGTCCCATCTCGATCAGCACACAACTGACCGGTGCATCCCGGTCTCGATCAGGGCACCACTGACCACTGTGCCCCGATTTTGATCAGGACACAACTGACTGGTGTATCCCGGTCTCGTTCAGGGCACGAATGGCTGGTGTGTCCCGCTCTCGATCAGGACTCTACTGACCGATGCATACCGGTCTCGATCAGGACACAACTGACCTGAGTGTCCCATTCTCCATCAGGACACTACTGACCGGTGTATCCCGGTCTCGTTCAGGGCACGTCTGTCTGGTGTGTCCCGCTCTCGATCAGGACACGACTGACCGGTGTATCCCGGTCTTGATCAGGACATGACTGACCAGTGTGTCCAGTCTCGATCAGGACATCACTGACCGGTGAGTCCCGGTCTCCATCAAGACACAACTGACTGGTGTGTCCAGTCTAGATCAGGACATCACTGAACGGTGCTTCCCGGACTCCATCAAGACACGACTGACTGGTGTGTCCAGTCTCGATCAGGGAATGACTGACCGCTGCGTCCCGGTCTCGATCAGGGTCACAACTGACCGGTATGTCCCAGTCTTGGTTAGGACACGACTGTCTGGTGTGTCCCATCTCGATCAGCACACAACTGACCGGTGTATCCCGGTCTCGGTCAGGGAACGACTGTCTGGTGTGTCCCAGTCTTGATCAGCACACAACTGACTGGTGTGTCCCAGTCTTCATTAGGACACAACTGACCATTGTATCCCTGTCTCGATCTGGGCACGACTGACCGGTGTGTCCCGCTATCCGTCAGGACACTACTGACTGGTGTGTCCAGTCTCGATCAGGGAATGACTGACCGCTGTGTCCCGGTCTCGATCAGGGTCACAACTGATCGGTGTGTCCCAGTCTCGGTCAGGGGCACGACTGATCGGTGTGTCAGAGTCTCGATCAGGACACGGCTGACCAGTGTGTCTGGTCTCGATCAGGGGCACGACTGACCGATGCACCCCGGTCTCAATCAGGACACGGCTGACCGTTGTATCCCGGTCTCGGTCAGGGAACGACTGTCTGGTGTGTCCCGTCCTGATCAGCACACAACTGACCGGTGTATCCCGGTCTCGGTCAGGGAACGACTGTCTGGTGTGTCCCGTCTTGATCAGCACACAACTGACTGGTGTGTCCCAGTCTTCATTAGGACACAACTGACCGTTGTATCCCTGTCTCGATCTGGGCACGACTGACCGGTGTGTCCCGCTATCCGTCAGGACACTACTGACTGGTGTGTCCAGTCTCGATCAGGGAATGACTGACCGGTGCGTCCCGGTCTCGATCAGGGTCACAACTGATCGGTGTGTCCCAGTCTTGGTCAGGACACAACTGACCGGTGTGTCAGATTCTCGATCAGGACACAACTGACCGGTGCGTTGCAGTCTCGATCAGGACACGGCTGACCAGTGTGTCTGGTCTCGATCAGTGGCACAAATTACCAGTGTGTGTGGTCTCGATCAGGACACGACTGACCGGCGTATCCCGGTCTCGATCAGGACACGACTGACCGGTGTGTCCAGTCTTGATCAGGTCATGACTGACTGGTGTATCCCTGTCTCAATCTGGGCATGACTGACCGTTGTGTCTGGTCACGATCAGGGGCACGAATTACCGGTGCGTCCCAGTCTTGACCAGGACACGACTGACCAGTGTGTCCCAGTCTCGATCAGGACACGACTGACCGGTGTGTCCCAGTCTCGGTCAGGGGCACGAATTACCGGTGCGTCCCAGTCTCGATCAGGACACGGCTGACCAGTGTGTCTGGTCTCGATCAGGTGCACGACTGACCGATGCACCCCGGTCTCGATCAGGACACGGCTGACCGTTGTATCCCATTCTCGATCAGGGCACCACTGACCACTGTGTCCCGATTTTGATCTGGACACAACTGACCGGTGTATCCGGGTCTCGTTCAGGGCACAACTGTCTGGTGTGTCCCGCTCTCGATCAGGACACGACTGACTGGTGCATCCCGGTCTCGATCAGGGCACCACTGACCACTGTGTCCCAATTTTGATCAGGACACGACTGACCGGTGTATCCCGGTCTCGTTCAGGACACGACTCACCGGTGTGTCCCGCTCTCGATCAGGACTCTACTGACTGGTGCATACCGGTCTCGATCAGGACACAACTGACCGGTGTGTCCCAGTCTCTGTTAGGGCATGACTCACCGGTGTGTCCAGTCTCGAACAGGGAATGACTGACCGGTGAGTCCCGGTCTTGGTCAACAGCACGACTGACCGGTGTGTCAGATTCTCGATCAGGACCCAACTGGCCAGTGCGTCCCAGTCTCGATCAGGACACGACTGACCGGTGTGTCTGGTCTCGATGAGGGGTACGAATTACCAGTGTGTGTGGACTCGATCAGGAGACGACTGGCTGGTGTGTCCTGGTCTCGGTCAGGACACGGCTGACCAGTGTGTCTGGTCTCGATCAGGACACGGCTGACCAGTGTGTCTGGTCTCGATGAGGGGTACAAATTACCAGTGTGTGTGGACTCGATCAGGAGACGACTGGCTGGTGTGTCCTGGTCTCGGTCAGGACACGGCTGACCAGTGTGTCTGGTCTCGATCAGGACACGGCTGACCAGTGTGTCTGGTCTCGATCAGGGGCACGAATTACCAGTGTGTGTGGTCTTGATCAAGACACAACTGACCGCTGCATCCCAGTCTCGATCAGGACACGACTGACCGGTGTATCCCGGTCTCGGACAGGGCACGACCTACCAGTGTATACCGGTCTCGATCAGGACACGACTGACCGGTGTATCCCGGTCTCGATCAGGACACAACTGACCAGTGCGTCTGGTCTCGATCAGGGGCACGGCTGATCAGTGTGTCCAGTCTCGATGAGAGGCACGACTGACCGGTGTGTCCCGGTCTCGATCAGGACACAACTAACCGGTGCGTCTGGTCTTGATCAGGGGCACAGCTGACTGGTGTGTCTGGTCTTGAACAGGGGCACGGATGACTGGTCTGTCTGGTCTCAATCAGGACACGACTGACCGGTGTATCCCGGTCTCGATCAGGACACAGCTGACTGGTGTATCCTGCTCTCTGACAGGACACGACTGATCAGTGTGTCCCAGTCTTGGTTATCAGCACGACTGACCGGTGTGTCAGATTCTCGATCAGGACACAACTGACCGGTGTATCCCGGTCTCGGTCAGGGAACGACTATCTGGTGTGTCCCGTCTTGATCAGCACACAACTGACTGGTGTGTCCCAGTCTTCATTAGGACACAACTGACCGTTGTATCCCTGTCTCGATCAGGGCACGACTGACCGGTGTGTCCAGCTATCCGTCAGGACACTACTGACTGGTGTGTCCAGTCTCGATCAGGGAATGACTGACCGGTGCGTCCCGGTCTCGATCAGGGTCACAACTGATCGGTGTGTCCCAGTCTTGGTCAGGACACAACTGACCGGTGTGTCCCAGTCTTGGTCAGGACACAACTGACCGGTGTGTCAGATTCTCGATCAGGACACAACTGACCGGTGCGTTGCAGTCTCGATCAGGACACGGCTGACCAGTGTGTCTGGTCTCGATCAGTGGCACGAATTACCAGTGTGTGTGGTCTCGATCAGGACACGACTGACCGGCGTATCCCGGTCTCGATCAGGACACGACTGACCGGTGTGTCCAGTCTTGATCAGGTCATGACTGACTGGTGTATCCCTGTCTCGATCTGGGCATGACTGACCGTTGTGTCCCAGTCTCGATCAGGACACGACTGACCGGTGTGTCCCAGTCTCGGTCAGGGGCACGAATTACCAGTGCGTCCCAGTCTCGATCAGGACACGGCTGACCAGTGTGTCTGGTCTCGATCAGGGGCACGGCTGACCGTTGTATCCCATTCTCGATCAGGGCACCACTGACCACTGTGTCCCGATTTTGATCTGGACACAACTGACCGGTGTATCCGGGTCTCGTTCAGGGCACAACTGTCTGGTGTGTCCAGCTCTCGATCAGGACACGACTGACTGGTGCATCCCGGTCTCGATCAGGACACCACTGACCACTGTGTCCCAATTTTGATCAGGACACGACTGACTGGTGTGTCCCAGTCTCGATCAGGGGCACGAATTACCGGTGCGTCCCAATCTCTATCAGGACACGGCTGACCAGTGTGTCTGGTCTTGATCAGGGGCACGACTGACCGATGCACCCCAGTCTCGATCAGGACACGGCTGACCGGTGTATCCCGGTCTCGGTCAGGGCACGACTGACCGATGCACCCCGGTCTCGATCAGGACACGGCTGACCGGTGTATCCCGGTCTCGGTCAGGGCACGACTGTCTGGTGTGTCCCGTCTCGATCAGCACACAACTGACTGGTGTGTCCCAGTCTTCATTAGGACACAACTGACCGTTGTATCCCTGTCTCGATCAGGACCCAACTGGCCAGTGCGTCCCAGTCTCCATCAGGACATGACTGACCGGTGTGTCCTAGTCTCATTTAGGACACGACTGACCAGTGTGTCCAGTCTTATTTAGGACACGACTGACCAGTGTGTCCAGTCTCATTTAGGACACGACTGACCAGTGTGTCCAGTCTCGATCAGGACATGACTGACCGGTGTGTCCCGGTCTTGATCAGGGCGTGACTGACCAGTGTGTCCCGGTCTCCATCAGGACACAACTGACTGGTGTGTCCAGTCTCAATCAGGACATGGTTGACCAGTGTGTCTGGTCTCGATCAGGACACAACTGACCGGTGTGTCCCTGTCTCCATCAGGACACGAATGACCGGTGTGTCCCATTCTGAATCAGGACACTACTGACTGGTGTATACCTGTCTCAATCAGGGCATGACTGACCAGTGTGTCTGGTCTCGATCAGGTGCACGGCTGACCGGTCTGTCTGCTCTCGATCAGGGGCATGAATTACAGGTGTGTGTGGTCACGATCAGGACATGACTGACGGGTGTGTTCCGGTCTTAATCAGGACACGGCTGACCGTTGTATCCCAGTCTCGATCAGGACACAGCTGACCGGTGTGTCCCGGTCTCAGTTAGGACACGACTGACCGGTGTGTCCCATCTTGATCAGGACATCACTGACCGGTGTGTCCCAGTCTCGATCAGGACACGGCTGACCAGTGAGTCCCGGTCTCAGTTAGGACATGACTGACTGGTGTGTGTGGTCTTGATCAGGACACAACTGACCGGTGTGTCAGATTCTCGATCAGGACACAACTGACTGGTGTGTCCAGTCTCGATCAGGGAATGACTGACCACTGCATCCCGATCTCGATCAGGGTCACAACTGACCGGTATGTCCCGCTCTCGATCAGGACACAGCTGACCGGTGTATCCCGCTCTCTGACACGGCACGACTGACCGGTGCGTCCCGGTCTCGACCAGGACACGACAGACCCGTGTGTCCCGGTCACAGTCAAATCAGGAGAGCGTCGGCAGACGAGGGAATGAAAGAGAGAGTCGGATAGAGTGACAGGGAGGGAGAGAGGTACATGGGAGTTGGGAGAGGTGGAAGAGTAACAAAGGGAAAGAGAGGGCAGAAGAGATCAGATCACATACGGGAATATCATGAGAGAGAATCCTCAGCTGCCAGGGACCAGACAGAGTTCAGTGAAACCCTTGAGCCTGAGATCCCCACTTAGACCATGAGACATGGGAGCACAGTTAGACCATTCGGCCCATTGAGTCTGCTCCACTATACTATCATGGTTGATTTATCATCCCTCTCAACACCATTCTCCTTCCTTCTCCCTGTACCTTTGATGCCCTTCCTAATTAAGAACCTATTAACCTCTGCTTTAAACGTACCCAGTGATTTGGCCTCCAGAGCCATCTGTGGCAATGAGTTCCACAGATTCACGGCCATACACAGAAAAGAGCCAGCGATCCCACCCGCCCTGCTCATGGACTGTTTGTCCCACTCCCATGAGGGAGGAGGCTGTGTAGCATCCACGTCAGGACCACCAGACACACAAACTGCTGCTTTCCCCTAACAGCAAGGCTGATCAAAGTTCTACCCACAACCCAACCTCTCCGCATCCCCAACCACCACTACCTCATCATTTCCAGTCAGTCACCCTACGTACAGACTCTCTCTCCAGTGTCTAGCGTTGCTTTATTGACATACAATCAATCGATGTACATTAGCTTTCCTATGTATTTATATTTATTGGATTTTATGTGTTATTGTGTTATTTATCTTTTTTTTGTGCTTCATCGGAACTGGAGTAAGAATTATTTTGTTTTCCTTTACACTTGTCGTACAAGAACTGCCATAATCATTCTTGAATCTTGAATCTGGCCAAAGAAATTGCTCCTCATCTCTGTTCTAAAGGGATGTCCTTCTATGGAGGCTGTGCATTTGCAATCCCTTCAACCAACGTAACCTGCCAATTAACTTTTAGGGAATCCTGCACAAGTCCATTTGCACCTCTGACTTTTGAATTTTCTCTCCATTAGAAACCAGTCTATGTACCAAGGTGCATAACCACACGCTTCCCCACTCTATATTCCACCTGACACTTCTTTGCCCATTCTCCCAATCTGACTAAGTCACACTGCAGATTCCCCAACCCTTCAACACTACCTACCTCTCCGCCTGTCTTTGTGTCATCTGCAAACTTGACCGCAAAGCCATCAATCCCTTCACCCAGATCATGGATATGAAATGTGAAAAGATGTGGACCCCACACTGGCCCCTGCAGAACTCCACATACGCCAGTGATATTAATCCTGATTCTGATTCAGGGCGGGAATTTGGCAGATGCCTCTCTCTACGTCAACAACATTGAGAGTCAAAGAGTCACAAGCGGTGAACACTACAGCACAGAGAAGGTTCGACCATTCATCTATTCCATGCTGAGCTCTTATTCTGCCTAGGCCCAATGACCTGAACCTGGACCTTTGTCCTCTACACCCCTTTCGTCCATGTACACTTCCACACTTCTCATAAATGTTTCAATTGAACTCACATCCACCACTTCTGCCCGCAGCTCGTTTCACACCCTCACCACCCTCTGAGTGACAAAGGTCCTCCTCAGGCTCACCTTTCAACTTTAACCTATAACCTCCGATATTCCAGGGATTTAAGTCCTAACCAATCTAACCTTTCCCTATAACTCAGGTCCTCAGTCCCAGCGATATCCCTGTAAGGATTGGGAGCTTCAAGTTCATTTGAGTCCAACCATACAGGCACCACGGCCAAGGAAGGTGATCAATGCCCCAACTTGCTCAGAAGCCAGGCGGAGTTCGGCGTGTCCCCATTGACCCTCACCAACTGGTATCGAGGGACCACGGTATCCTCTCTGGATGCAAAGCAGCTTGATATGGGAACCAGCAAAAGAGATTCTGCCGATGTACACGTGGAGGAACTCAGCAGGTCAGGCAGCATCTGTAGAGAGGAATGAACAAACAATGTTTCAGGCCGAGACCCTTCATCAGGACTTCAAGACACTGCGGGGAGTTGTGGACACAGGTCGGCACATCACGGAGACCAGGGTCCTGTGTATGGACTCTGCCTATACTTCCGGCTGCACTGGTAACATAATCAAAGGCGGCACCCACCCCGTGTCTGCTCTTAGAGATGAGAGGAAGCGCGATAGAGGAGGGGGCGACAAATGGACGGGTGGTGGGGCAGGGATTTGTTCTTAGGCAAGGGCGTGGGAGTGTGGAGGACACGGCATGAGAGAGAGGTGAGGGAGGCAGCCGAAGAGATAGTCACGGTCAGCTCAAGAACACTTACACAACGAACATGAACAGGCCCTTCGGCCCACAATGTTGCGCCCACTCTAAGATCAATCTAACCCTTCCCCCTTGCATCGCCCTCCATTTTTCTATCATCCATGTGCCTATCTAAGAGTCTGTTAAATGCCCCGAATGTATCTGTCTCTCCCCCCACCCGCGGCAATGCGTTCCACGCGCCCACCACTGTCTGTGTAAAAACCTACCTCTGACACCCCCTCCACTATACTTTCCTCAATCACTTTAAAATTAGTCGGCAGCCGTCGATCCCAGGGGTTCGTGAGTTTGCGCCTCTGGTGGGCTGTGTCCTCTCCAGGGGCGCAAGCCTGGACGGGAAGGTTTGATGAACCGGCTGTTGCCCATGCAGCGGGCTGCCCCTCTCCACGTCACCGATGTAGTCCCAAGGGAAGGACGAGTGCCGATACAGTTTGGCACCGGTGTCGTCACAGAGGTTGCCAGAGTGAAGTTGTAAACAACATTAAACTGCCTTAGGGATCCTGGCTCCGGATTTCTTCCTCGGGGTTTACTCCCGAAGCCCTTCCCACGGGTGGGTATGGGCGCAAGGCAGCGGAGGTTTAAAATCTGAGTTTTCCTTCCCCTAGGCGGCTGCCGTCCAAGGCTGACGAGCCCCGCCTGCCCGAAGCAACCGGTTTTGAGGTGCCAGGGGTCCGCTTCTCCCCTTCTCTTGTCAGTGGAAACAGTTCCGCTGGGCCTAGTGGCTAAGCCACACGTGAAGGCCAGGAGATGGACTTGGTTGTCAGAGGCCGTTAACGTCATTTGGAGCACTTTATAGATAGGGGGAGCTCATCCCCACTACCACCCCGGCTCTGACAACTTTAGGAACCACCTTAAAATTGTGCCTCACGTATTAGCCATAAATGTCCTGTAAAAGTCTGACTGTCCACTCAATCATCTCTACAGCTCCATCAAGTCGCCTCCTTCGCTGCCAAGGGAAAAGCCCCAGCTCGCTCAGCCTTTCTCATCAAGAGACGTTCTACATTCCAGCCCTCTCTCCCATGCTGTTCTGGTTCAGAACCACTTGCTTGGGCAGCTCTCCGCCTTCTGGGTGACAACGTTGCCCCTTCGGTTTCTTTTTAAATCTCTTTCCTCTCACCTAAAGCCTGTGCCCTCCAGTTCCTCATTCCCCGGTTCCGGGATAAAGACGGAGTCCATTCAACCTACCTGTGCCAGTCATGATTTTGAAATATTTTTTTATTTAGAGACAGAGCTCGGTAATAACCCCTTCCGGCCCAACGAGCCTGCGCCGCCCACTTCCACCCTTGTGACCCCTGGGAATGTGGGGGGAATCCAGAGCACCAGCAGGAAGTTTAAGACATGGGGTAGAGACTGGTGGGCTCTTGACTAAGGGTTATGGGAGAAAGGCAGGAGAATGGGGTTGGAAAACGTTGATTGAACGGTGGAGCAGAGTTGATTGGCCAAATGGTCAAATTATGCTCCAATATCATAAGGTCTGTCTCTTCACGGACAACGGAGGGGATTGCACCCGGGTCGCTGCTACTGTAATGCGTACACTACCCCTCACTCTCCCCTGCTCCAGTGGAAAAGTCCCAGTTTCTCCCGTGTCCTGCTAAATCTAAAACGGGGTGGATGTTTCTCAGCGGCTCACGCTGCCTGAGAGGTGGTCTTGTCCAGACTGCACCACCCGCCGCAAGTGGGTTAGAAACGTGCCGGAGCAGTGCGCGGCTAAGTGCCTTGCCCAAGGACACCACACGCAGCCTCGGGTGCGGCGCGAACTAACACGTACAAACAAGCTGGATGAACTCGGCAGGTCGGGCAGCATCCGTTGAAATGAGCAGTCAACGTTTCGGGCCCAGACCCTTCGTCAGTCCAGAGCATGATTTGACCACAGCATCTGCAGTGTACTTTGTGTTTACTCTACGTCGCCGGCCCAAAGCCTTAACCACTTGGCCACGCGCCAGCGCTCCTACCCGCGCCACTCGTGAGGTGGTGGGAACAGGAGGGGGAAGGTCGGTGGGGTGGGGACCGGGAATGATAGGAACTTTTCTTCAAAGAGCCAACACGTACTGATAGGCAGAACAATCTCCTCGATTTGTGTGTTGGATCAACAGCTCTCCCGGGGATTGACCATACTGTAATCTGTTCCTTTGTGACAAGACGTAAACAATGTTATCGGAAAGGAAGTACTGTGTATAAATGTACAAACAAGCAAGCGGATGGACGAATGATGAAGTAGGCGAGCGATACAGAGAGACCGAAACCAGTGAGGTAGCGCTCATGAGTTCCTGGGCCTGATTTCAGAGCGGAAGGAGCTGTTGCTCAGGCGCTGAGCGAGTCTTCAGGCTCCTGTAGCCGTGAGAAGCGGGCAGGTCTGAGTGGTGATAGTGGATCCTGGAGATGCGTGCTGGCTTCTTGGGGCATCGCCTTTTGAAGACAACCTCAGTACTGGGGAGGGCAGTGCCTGCGAGGGAGCTGGCCGAGTTTACAACCCTCCGCAGATCCTGGGCACTGGCGCCTCCATACCAGGCAGCGACGCAGTCCGAGTGTTCCCCGCGCTGCACAGGCCCTTTGGCCCACGATGTTGTGCTCCAAGATCAATCTAACGCCCCCCCTCCACATAACCCTTCATTTTCCTATCATCCATGCGCCTGTCTAAGAGTATCTTACATCTTCCTAAGATACCTGCCTCGCCACCACCCTCGCTAATACATTCCAGACATCTGTAGGAATTCGCTCGCCCTGGTGACATATCCACTCTCCTAATGAAGCCTGAGGGTCTTTGGGCCGCGTGCGGTGGTTTGCCAGCAACACGGCCACAGATCACTGGGCGGACGGAATGTTTGACTCACGGCCGAGGTTTTCTAACGAACCGTGACACACACACACACACTGGGCACCAGCCCCGATCTCCAGTAACCCAATCCTTATCCCAAAGCTCCCCTTGCTGGCCGGGATATACACTTCAATAAACAAACTCTCCGAGGACCCTCGAGCCGACCCGCAGGTATTTTTGGGGAACATCTGTTTCGATTCTATTTCCATTCCTTACTGGAAAGAGGCAAAGTGTTCTTGGAACTGTTGGCTGCGGTTTCCCCTCAGTCGCTGGGAAGTGCCCAAGAGTGCTGAGCATTGCCAGCGCAGTATGTTTGATATAGTCTCTGGCTGCAGGCGGTGAGAGAGAGGGAGCGTCTCTCCGCCCCACGTTGGGTGCCCTCGGTTCGAGCCTGACCGCCCCAAAGATCAGAGGGGCAGTAATGAGGGAGGATCACACTGCGGGGCGGGCAGGCATGAGGGAGCCTCCCTCTGTAGGAGGGGCCGTACTGAGGGAGCCTCATATTGTGAGAGGGACGGCACCGTGAGAAGAGCCAATCTGCAGAGGAATCGAGACTGCCAATGAGTCTTTTCAGCCGTGTCCTCTACCAGGGTCAACTGGAGAAAGTGGCGGGTCAGCCGGACCTGCCAGAGGAGTTAAGGCCATTCGCGTGCAGTACCACGCACCTCCTCTGGGGGTCTAGCTAAGCTCCACTGCGGAGGCCTAGCTGGCGAACTGGTTGGACTCAGAGAGGAAATTCTCTGCCCGGCCGGGACGCTTGTCAGGTCACAGAGTGACCTCCCTCCCCGAGACTCCGGTGGGACGTGGGGGCAAAGCTCACTTCAGGGAGCACGCGTGAGGACCGACCAAGAAGCGAGCGGATTGACCGGGAGTCGCAGCTGACCCACGCTCGGGGGTCCCCTCCTTTGGCAGAAGTACCAGGGGCAGAGGGACCCGCCCCTCGATGGATCTTGGGGCGCTTTCGTGAGTTCACGGATCCAGCTGTTACAAGATCTGGACTGTGCCTCGCCCCTCTTTTACTCTCTGAGAAATGGAGGGGAGGTGCTCAGGCAGCTTGTGGAGTTGCTGATATAGGATGGTTCCTTGTCACGGATCCGGCGAGAAACGTGAATGGAGTTTTTTATGCGATCGTGTTCTCGCCGCGACTGTCAAGTGAGGAGGCGCAGGGGGTGCCGAGGGCGGAACTGAGGCTGGACTCTCCCCTGTCGCTGGAGGAACTGACCAGCACCCTTAACCAGCTATGGGAGGAGACAAGTCACCATGACTTTGACTCTGGAATTCCCCCGGGCTTTCTGGGGCATACTGTGTGCTGGCTACACCAGGGTCTGGGCAAATGCCTGCCGACAGGTGAGGTGCCCCTCTCGGGGCAGGCGTGGTCCTGCTGCCGAAGAAAGGGGATCGTAGCCGCCTGAGGAATTCACAATCGGTGTCTTTCCCAAGCACCGAATGTAAGCTCTTTGCCCCGGTACTGGCCAATCCCCTGTGTTCCGTACTGTTCCCAACTGACCCACCCAGACCAACCTACACGGTCCCAGGCCGGGCAATAGCTACCTCATCCGGGGCCTGATCCACCTGTCCCGTGAGGCGGGTCAGGAGACAGCGTGGGTCATGACCACCTTCTCGGACTGCGCGGGTTAGACTTTGTCGCCCGTGTGCGTCTGACCGGCGCTGCCGCCGAGGGCATGGTAAAGGTTGATGGATCCTTTACTTTGGGAGGGGTGCGTCGGGGCTGCCCGATGGGGCAAATCTACTCTGCGTAGACCATTCGCGTGGAGCACCACGCACCTTCTCTATCTGGACTCCGCCCAAGCAGACACTTGGCCGGCCAACCTTCGAGGCGAAAGTCCCTGCCGGGCCCGGTTACTCCGGGCAATCTCGTACCGGAGTAGGGAGTTGGTCATTAACCAGCCGGTAGTCTCCACGCTTTGGTACCGGCTGTTCACTGTAGTCCCGCCCTCTGTATTTATCACCAGGATCCAGAGGAAGTTGGTGGATTTCTGGGGCAACAGGAGACATTGAATCTCCGCTGCGACCCTGTGGAGGGCGGTCAGTCTCCGGTGTGTGTACTTACCCAGTTGGCAGGTCTCTGCCTCAGGACCCTGCAGAGATACCTGTACAACCAGCACCTTCCGAGGTGGCCCGCACTGGCAACACACCTTCTTCGCCATGGGCGTTGCCGTAAGGAGGGTGCGGCTGGTGGTATCAGCTGGAGAGGGAGGTCCCCAGTGAAAGACTCTGTATGCAGGGGTTCTCACCCCGTACACCAGGGTTCTAACCCCGTACACCAGGGTTCTAGAGGGCAGTACCGTGCAATAGATTTCTGAGCACGGTTACTGATACCCCGTCCACCTGTCCTTTCTGTGGACTGGAGGCCTATGTTGTACACCGGATGTGAGAGGCTGCAGCCCCCTGTATAGTTCATGAGGGGGCCGCTCCTCACGTTCCGGCTGCACTTCAGCCCCGCGCTCTTAGTTTATGAGATGGAGATGGAGATGGAGGTGGTGTGGGGTGGGGTGTGAGCGTTCTCTCAGGGGATATCCAGGTAGGCTAGCTCCTGGGCCTGGCCAAGGTGGCCATTCGCAGGTCCAGCTGTCCAGGGCTCTATTCGAGCCGACTGCCTGCCCCTCTTCTGAGGCTAAGGGTGTCCGTGGGGAGGGAGAATGCGATCTTTATGGTTACAGTGGGAGATCTCCGTGAACGGTGGTCCCGTCCCCCCAGGGAATTATGTGCATTATAGATGATAATAATTATTTTAATTTGAATTCAGTAACTGTGTTGTAATCGCTAACCTTCGTTTGTCTTTTGTAGTTGAATAAAGTTTAGTGCTTTTGTAAAGAAAAGGAGGCGGTACTGTAGTAAGGGAGGGTCCCACTGTTTGGGGGGGGGGGGGGGGTAGTAATGTTCCAGGACATTGACGAATGGCTGCAGAAACCATGTCCAGATTCACTCATTGAATTCATTCTGCAACTCATCTGATGGTCCTTGTATATAAATGCTAAATCTTTACGAACTTCCACTATATTGAGTTGATTTGACATAAATTAAAATGATGAAGTAATGTTTTAAGGGGGGGAGTTAGTGAGGAGTGGTAAAACAATGAATTAGGTTTTGCAGATGGATTTATCTAAGCAACCGCGGGCCTGTCGCGTTCTTCAGGATGAGATAATGGATTTTTCTCCCACAACGATTGCCCTCTAGTGTTCGCTCGCTGGAAGAGCAAGCCAGACCCGGACAATTTACCGTCAATCCCACTCGGGGACTAGTTGTATTGTTAACTTTTTCTTTCTGAGCACGTTCTCTTTCTGATCTCGTAACCACGCCTGCTGATTGTACTGTGCACAGTGTGTTGTGTGTTCTTCACCCTGCCCCCACAGGAACGCCGTTCAGTTTGGCCATATTCGTGTACACAGTTAGACAGGTATTTAGAACTCATATTCCATCTAGGTAGCCCCCAAACTGATAGCATGAACGCCGATTTTTCTAACTTCCGGCAATTTCACCCCCATCCCCGTTCACTCTGTTTCCATTCCCCATTCTAGCTCCTTTCTCACCTCCTTCTGGTGCCTCTCCTCCTTCACTGTTTCAATGGTCCACTCTCCTCTCCTATCAGATCCCTTCTTCAACCCTTTACCTCTTCCATCTCTCCGCTCCCAGCTTCTCCCATCATCCCCTCCCACACCCACCAACATTCACCCGCACCTGGTCTTACTTGTCACGTGCCAGCTTGTACTACCACCACCACCACCTTCTTATCCTTTCTTCTGTCCCTCAGCCCTGATGAAGCGTCTCGGACCAAAACATCAGCAGTTTATTCCCCTCTTTGGATGCTGCCTGACCCGCTAAGTTTCTCCTGCATTTTGTGTGTGTTGCTCTGGATTTCCAGCAGCTGCAGAATCTCTTGTGTACATGGATAGGAAAGTTTAGAAGGTTATGGGCGAAACGCTGACAAAAGGTATGAGCTTGAACGGGGCACCTTGGTCGTCATGGAGCGGCTGAGTCAGGGACCTGTTCCTCTGCGCTGCGCCGGTGAAGGGCACCACCGCCCTCTGCAGGTAATCCCTGGAATTGCACCCTGACTGTCCGGAGAAGACATAACGAACCAGAACTGGGAAATGAAGAATCTCCTCGCCTTCTGATTCCATGAGCAAATGTGGGCACCTCCGATTGGGGGAGATTTATCACTCACCCCCGACAAGGTGAGGGAGAGCTTCCCTCTTAATCCCTGCAGTGCCTCTGGTGAAGGTTGGGGACGGAAGTCCAGGGATTGTCCTCACCTACCAGCCCACCAGCCGCCACGAACCCATCACGAACTCCTTACACACGGTACCGGGAGTTGAACCCAGGTCGTCGGTGTTGTAGTCACTTTACACTAATCACTGCACTACAGTGCTGCCCCCAAAATGTGGGATTGTGCTTCTTTTTTGAACTAGTGCCTTGTTTTACACACACTGACTTTTATAATTTATGTATAATTTTTTGTCTGCGTTTTGTCTGTACCATCGCAGTAATAGAGTCACACAGTCTCCAGACAGGCTCTTCCATCCATGCTGACAAATGTAGCTCCAGTTCCAGTACTCTTATTTATCAGTGAAATGCATCGCTGGTGTTAACAACCAACACAACTGGAGGATGTGCCGGGGGCAGCCCACAAATGTGGCCATACATTCCGGCGCCAACATAGCATACCCATAATTCTTGGCACCCATTTGCCTGCGTTTCGCCCATGTTTGTGGAACCCAGAGCATAGAACAGTCCAGCACAAACCTTCCCTATCACCGTACCTGTCCAATGGCTTTTTACAAATTATCAATATCCTATCTCAATCACTTCCTCTGGCAGCTCGTTCCATGTACTGACCACCCTCCGAATGTTCCCCTTGAGTCCTATTAAATCTCATCCCTCTCATCTTAAACTTGTGCTCTCTAGCTTTCATTCGCTAACCTTGCGAAAAAGGCTGAGTGCCTTCAGTCTGTCTGGGCCCCTCGTGATTTTAGACACCCTTGAAAGATCACTCATTCCCGTTTGTCCCAGTGAAATCATCCCGACCCGCTCAACCTCTCTCCATCACTCAGACCTTCGAGTTCCAGCAATGACCTTGTGAATCTCCTCTGCACTCTTACCAGTGTAACACGCAGTAAGGTTTCACTGCTAAGGATAATGTAATGGCTTCTCTGTAATGTTCCACTGCTAAGGTAATGGTTTCTCTGTAGCAGCAATGTTTGGGTTATGACTGGAGATAACGGGGCTTTGGAATGCAGGGGTTAGCCAATGAGGAAATGTTCTGTTTCCTTGTGTGTCTGGAAGCCGGGTTTTTTGCGGTCTTTCATCGGGGAGCGATGGAGAGAGTCGGAAGACCACGGAATGGAGTGGACTGAGGAGTGAGGGTCAGAGGACGACGGGAACAAACGAATGAACAGTGAGCTCCAACGATGCGCAGTAGGCTTTTTCCTTAAAATGGGCCCCTTTTACTTTTCATTTTCTTTTCTAACCCTAACCCTATATTCAGATTAAGATTTAAAAAGTTCAATCAGCTAATTACACACGGTGTACTGTCTGGTATTTTGCGGTGGGGATTTGTAACCGGGCAACACATCACACAGCATCCACACAGACGAGATTTCTCAGCCTGGTGGGGCCGGAAGTTGTCTTCCCCGAGACGAACACGTGTTGGCCGAGAGCCGAGGGTTACACCAGCTTAATGACATCTTTCTTACAGCAGTGTGACCGAAACTGGTAACATAGATCAAGCTAACAGCCAGTACCTTTCTCCCAGGGCGGAAATGGCTGACGGGAAGGGGCATAATTTTGAGGTGATTGGAAGAAGGTATCCGGGGTGGGGGGGATGTCAGAGTGGTGGGTGCATAGAATGCAGTGCCGGGGGTGGTACATTAGGGTCATTTGAGATAGACATGTGGATGATGGAAAAATGGATGGCTATGTGGGAGGGAAGGGGTAGATTGATCTTGGAGGAGGTTAAAATGCCAGCACAACATTGTGGGCCGAAGGGCCTGTACTGTGCTGTACTATTCTGTGTTCTATACTCTGGCCACATTATGAAGTAGCTGCTGAGTGTACATTTATGGTCCTCTGCTGCTGTAGTCCACTTCAAGCTTCAGTGTGTTCAAAGGTGCTGTCCCGCTCACCACTGTTGTAACGCCTGGTTATCTGAGTGTCTGTCCCTTCCTGTCTCATTGAACTAGTCTGGCCATTCACCTCTGACCTCTCTCATTGACAAGGAGTTTTCGCCCACAGAACTGCCACTCACTGGATGCTTTTATTGCTTTTCGTACCGTTCTCTGTGAATTCTACAGGCTACTGTGCGTGAAAATCCCAGGAGATCAACAGTATCTTAGATACTCAAACCACCTTGTCTGGCGCCGACAACCATTTCGTAGTCAAAGTCATTTAGATCATATTTCTTCCCCAGTCTGCTGTTTGGTCTGAACTACAACTGAACCTCTTGCCCATGTCTGTGTGCTTCTAGGCATTGAGTTGCTGCCACGTGATTGGCTGATTAGATATTTGTATTAACGAGCAGGTGTATGGGTGTACATAATACAGTGGCCACAGGGGATGTTCCGACACCCTAAATGCAGGCCTTAGTTTGTGGTGCTGTGCTTTTGCACATAACAATTAAGTCTGTTTGAGAGGTTTGGACCCAGTCTTGATGGAGGAACAGCGACATATTAGGTGTGTGAGCTGCAGGTGGTGGTGTCTACATGGCCTTCTCGGTGGGAGGGTGGGGGTGATGGATTTGGGTGGTGCTGCGGCAGAAGCCCGGCCACTCAATGGTTGAACTTCTCAACCGGGTTCAAGCTGATGCCATGGAACTGAGCAGCGGGAGAGTTAATCTGCCTAACTGCATTCCACAGTGTGGACAGCATCCAGAGGAGGTGCACAAGAATGATCCTGGGAATGAAAGGGTTAACATATGGGGCGTGTTTGATGGCTCTGGCCTACTCACTGGAGTTTAGAAGAATGAGGGGTGATTTCATCGAAGCCTATCAAATATTGGAAGGCCTAGATATAGTGGACGTGGAGAGGATGCTTCCTGTAGTGGGGGAGTCTAGGACCAGAGGGCACAGATAGAGTGGACATGGAGAGGATGTTTTCTGTAGTGGGGGAGTCTAGGACCAGAGGGCACAGCCTCAGAATATAAGGAAGTCCCTTTAGAACAGAGATGTGGAGGATATTCTTTAGCCATAGGGTGGTGAATCTGTGGAATTCATTGCCATAAATGGTGTGGGTATACTTAAAGTGGGGGTCTTGATTAGTAAAGGCAGGAGAATGGAGTTAATGGGAATAATAAATCAGCCGTGATGGAATGACAGATCAGACTCGATGGGCTGAATGGCCTTATTCTGCTTCTATGTCATATGGTCTTGTGATCCATTAAGAGGTGCATAACATCATGGCGGGTGTAGATAGGGTGGAAACACACAGTCATTTCTCGAGGTTGGTGGATCAAGAACCAGAGGGCACAGGTTTAAGCTGAGCAGAGAAACATTTAGAGGGGATCCGAGGGGCAACATTTTCACCCAGAGGGTGGTCAGTGTGCGGAGCAAGCTGCCAGAGGGAGTAGTTGAGGCAGGTGCAGTAACAGCATTGGACGAGTGCATTGATTGGAGAAGTGCAGAGGGATTGGACAAAACGCAGGTGAGTGGCTCAAGCAGAGATGGGAACTTTTGCTGACGTGCGCTGGTTTAAGATGGTGTGGGTGAAACGCTGCAACTACTTGCCAGTAACAAACAAAACTACTAACTACTTCATTAATCACTCTTTCACAGCAACAACCTGGCACTCAACGCCAGTAAGACGAAAGAGCTGATTGTGGACTTCAGGAAGGATGAGACGAAGGAACATACGCCAATCCTCATAGAGGGATCAGAAGTGGAGAGAGTGAGCAGCTTCAAGTTCCTGGGTGTCAAGATCTCTGAGGATCTAACCCAGTCCCAACATATCAATGCAGTTATAAAGAAGGCAAGACAGCAGCTACACTTTGTTAGGAGTTTGAAGAGATTTGTTATATCAACAAATACACTCAAAAACTTCTATAGATGTACTGTGGAGAGCATTCTGACAGGCTGCATCACTGTCTGGCATGGGGGTGGGGGTGGGGGGGGGGAGCCACTGCACAGGACCGAAATAAGCTGCAGAGGGTTGTAAATCTAGTCAGATCCATCTTGGGTACTAGCCTACAAAGTACCCAGGACATCTTCAAGGAGCGGTGTCTCAGTCCTTTTCTCACTGTGACCATCAGGTAGGAGATACAGAAGCCTGTAGGCACACACTCAGCGATTCAGGAACAGCTTCTTCCCTTCTGCCAACTGATTCCTAAATAGAAATTGAACCCTTCGACGCTACCTCACTTTTTTATATTATTTCTGTTTTTTTCACGATCTTTAATCTATTCAATATACTGAAATTGATTTAATTATTTATTATTTTCTTTCTTCTCTACTATGTATTGCATTGAACAGCTGCTGCTAAGTTAAGAAATTTCACGACACATGCCAGTGATAATAAAGCTGTTTCTGGTAAACAATCACTGCAAGCAATTGCCCGTGACTTCCCTTTCATAGCTGAGCTTTTGAACTGGCTGTACGAACTGGCATTTTTACACTGTGAACTGATGTCTCGAAGGTGCAGGATGATTGAAGCATGGTGTGTATGAGCCAAATCGAGGCAATGGGGCCTGGGCCCGAGGGTGAGGAATGAGCCAAAGTTTGGCCATTTCTGGAGCGGTCGTGAAAGTGAATCGATGTGGCAGAACTGAGGCAGATTTGAGGTAGCTGGGCCTGGGCCCGAGAGCGAGGAGAGACCCCAGGGTTTGATCGATTTAAGGGCTGAGCCTAATTGGAAAGGTCAGGTATGGGCCTGGGAGTGTGTCAAAGTGGCAGGGCCTGGGTCTGAGAGTGAGCAACGACTCAAGGTTTGGATGATTGAAGCACCAGGCCAGATTGAAAAGGTCAGGGTGTTGGGGCTGGAGGTGAGGGACGAGCCATTTCAGCTTGCTGCACCGTGAGGTTTACTCATCTCCGTGCTGAATAGAGGCTGCGGCCTGCAGCTACCAAGCTCCCGAATCGCCTGCAGTGCTGACTGCCTTCATGGCTGCAGACACACTTTCCTGAACTTCACTTCTGAATGTTACTTACTTACTTTTATTGGCTGTTTGACAGTCTTCTTTTCAAAATTAGTTTCTTTGTTTGGTGGCTGCCTGTAAGGAGACAAATCTCAAGGCTGTATGTAGTATGCAAACCTTGATAATAAATGTAATTTGTATTTTGTGTCTGTGCTGGGTGACTCTATTCAATAGTAAGCCCTTAATTGACATGGGGGGGGGGTCCTGTTTCCCTGCTGTATGAGTAACCTCAGTACACTCTAAGTCTGGAGTTGGGACGCCTCCTTCTAAGCCCCACAGAGGAGAGATACCAACTCTGCATCCACTCAAGTCACTGTAAAAATGTTATACATGTATTGACTCTCACTGGCGTATGTTCACACACACACGCACGCACGCACACACACGCACGCACGCATGCACACGCGCACACACACACACACGCACGCACGCACGCGCACGCACGCACGCACACGCGCACACACACACACGGCATGCAAAAGTCTAGGCACCCCGGTCAAAATTTCTGTTACTGTGAATAGCTAAGTGAGTAAACGATGACCTGAACTCCAAAAGGCATAAGGTTAAAGATGACAGATTTCTTTAATATTTTAAGCAAGGTTGTTTTTTTATTTCCATCTGTTACAGTTTCAAAATAACAAAAAAGGAAAAGGGCCCGAAACAAAAGTTTGGGCACGCTGCATGGTCAGTACTTAGCAACACCCCCTTTGACGAGTATCACAGCTAGTAAGCGCTTTCTGTAGCCAGCTAAGAGTCTGTCAATTCTTGTTTGGGGGATTTTTGCCCATTCTTCCTTGCAAAAGGCTTCTAGTTCTGTGAGATTCTTGGGCCGTCTTGCATGCACTGATCTTTTGAGGTCTATCCACAGATTTTCGATGATGTTTAGCTCGGGGGACTGTGAGGGCCATGGCAAAACCTTCAGCTTTCGCCTCTTGAGGTAGTCCATTGTGGATGTTGAGGTGTGTTTAGGATCATTATTCTGTTGTAGAAGCCATCCTCTTTTCATCTTCAGCTTTTTTACAGACGGTGTGATGTTTGCTTCCAGAATTTGCTGGTATTTAATTGAATTAATTCTTCCCTCTACCAGTGAAATGTTCCCCGTGCCACTGGCTGCAACACAAGCCCAAAGCATGATCGATCCACCCCCATGCTTAACAGTTGGAGAGGTGTTCTTTTCATGATATTCTGCACCCTTTTTTCTCCAGACATACCTTTGCTCATTAGATAGATAGATAGATAGATAGATAGATAGATAGATAGATAGATACTTTATTCATCCCCATGGGGAAATTCAACTTTTTTTTCCAATGTCCCAAAAAGTTCTATTTTAACTTCATCAGTCCACAGGACTTGTTTCCAAAATGCATCAGGCTTGTTTACTGTTCCTTTGCAAACTTCTGATGCTGAATTTTGCGGTGAGGACACAGGAAAGGTTTTCTTCTGATGACTCTTCCATGAAGGTCATATTTGTGCAGGTGTCGCTACACAGTAGAACAGTGCACCACCACTCCAGAGTCTGCTAAATCTTCCTGAGGGTCTTTTGCAGTCAAACCGGGGGTTTTGATTTGCCTTTCTAGCAATCCTACGAGCTCTCTTGGAAAGTTTTCTTGGTCTTCCAGACCTTAACTTGACCTCCACCGTTCCCTGTTAACTGCCATTTCTTAATCACATTATGAACTGAGGAAATGGCTACCTGAAAATGCTTTACTATCTTCTTATAGCCTTCTCCTGCTTTGTTGGCATCATTTATTTTAATTTTCAGGGTGCTATGCAGCTGCTTAGAGGAGTCCAGGCTGCTGATTGTTGGGACAAGGTTTGAGGAGTCAGGGTATTTATAAAGCTTTGAAATTTGCATCACCTGGCCTTTCCTAACAATAAAGGTCTGAGACCTTGGTAAAAGTTATCTGAGAGCTCAAATCTCTTGGGGTGCCCAAACTTTTGCATGGTGCTCCTTTCCTTTTTTCACTCTAAAATTGTACAAAACAAAAATAATACACTAATCTTGCTTAAAATGTTGAAAAGAATGCTTCATCTTTAACTTTATGACTTCTGGAGATCAGTTCATCTTCTACTCAACTATTCACAGGAACAGAAATTTTGACCAGGGGAGCCCAAACTTTTGCATGCCACTGTGCCACTTCACACTCACTGGGGGACAGTCCCACACACACACTGACCCTCACTGGGGGACAGACCCGCACACACACACACACACACTGACCCTCACTGGGGGACGGTCCCACACACACACTGACTCTCACTGGGGGACGGTCCCACACACACACTGACCCCCACTGGGGGACGGTCCCACACACACACTGACCCTCACTGGGGGACAGTCCCACACACACACTGACCCTCACTGGGGGACGGTCCCACACACACACTGACCCTCACTGGAGAACAGTCCCACACACACACACACACACTGACCCTCATTGGGGGACAGTCCCACACACACACACTGACCCTCACTGGGGGACAGTCCCACTCACACACTGACCCTCACTGTGGGACGGTCACACACACACACTGACCCTCACTGGGGGATGATCCCACACACACACTGACCCTCACTGGGGGATGGTCACACACACACACACTGACCCTCACTGGGGGACGATCCCACACACACACTGACCCTCACTGGGGATGGGCCCTACACATACACTGACCCTCACTGGGGGTCGGTCCCACACACACACTGACCCTCACTGGGGATGGGCCCTACACACACACTGACCCTCACTGGGGAACGGTCCCACACACACACTGACCCTCACTGGGGATGGGCCCTACACACACACTGACCCTCACTGGGGATGGGCCCTACACACACACTGACCCTCACTGGGGGTCGGTCCCACACACACACTGACCCTCACTGGGGAACGGTCCCACACACACACTGACCCTCACTGGGGGACGGTCCCACACACACACTGACCCTCACTGGGGAACGGTCCCACACACACACTGACCCTCACTGGGGGACGGTCCCACACACACACTGACCCTCACTGGGGGTCGGTCCCACACACACATTGACCCTCACTGGGGATGGGCCCTACACACACTGACCTTCACTGGGGATGGGCCCTACACACACACTGACCTTTCCTGTATAATTTCACACTCGAGCCGTCAGTCTGAAACAATGCTTCAGGCACTGTGAAGATGCACAGGTTCACTGATCGGATTGCCAGTTCATCCCACGTGCCAAGGGGATACAGGGAGGGGTAAATGAAAGGGGGACTGAGGAGAGCTCAAGAGCAAGTAAAAGCCAGTGACCCCATGGGGGGAATGGTGAATGATGTGCCATTGAACCACGAGACAACTCCAGCCAGTAAATATATATTAATATGTGCATAAGATGTATTATAACAATCAACACTGTAACATTCAAACATTACAAACAATACATGCGGATTCTTTCAGCTCTCTATCTCTCTCTTTCTCTTCCAATTTCCTCTTTATTCTAAGCATTTTCTCCTTTACACTGAAAATATTTCTATTCAGCAGGATTATTTTGATATACACAACCTTTTATACAGGAGTCTGATAAACACCAGCGATGAAATCAGGAATACAATAAATATTTCATAAATTTTCTCTTATTCTGTTCAGAAATGATAAGCGGAGAACTGTGATATATTTCAAACTATATATTTCTGAAGTGCGCACCATGCCAGTCCAAAGTTGCTTCATACACAGCTGATCAGACCAGTGTGACAGGGTGCAACTTGTCCATTCAGCAAGAGGACACTGACCCTCACTGGGGGACGGTTCCACACACACACTGACCCTCACTGGGGGACAGTCCCACACACACACTGACCCTCACTGGGGGACGGTCCCCACACACACACTGACCCTCACTGGGGACGGTCCCACACACACACTGACCCTCACTGGGGGACGGTCCCACACACACACTGACCCCCACTGGGGCACGGTCCCACACACACACTGACCCTCACTGGGGACGGTCCCACACACACATTGACCCTCACTGGGGGACGGTCCCACACACACACTGACCCTCACTAGTGGACAGTCCCACACACACACTGACCCTCACTGGGGGATGGTCCCACACACACACTGACCCTCACTGGGGGGCGGTCCCACACACACTGACCCTCACTGAGGGACAGTCCCACACACACACTGACCTTCACTGGGGGACGGACCCACACACACACTGACCCTCACTAGGGGGACGGTCCCACACACACACTGACCCTCACTGGAGAACGGTCCCACACACACACTGACCCTCACTGGGAGATAATCCCACACACACACTGACCCTCACTAGGGGGATGGTCCCACACACACACTGACCCTCACTGGGGGACTGTCCCACACACACACACTGACCCTCACTGGAGAACGGTCCCACACACACACTGACCCTCACTGGGAGATAATCCCACACACACACTGACCCTCACTAGGGGGATGGTCCCACACACACACTGACCCTCACTGGGGGACTGTCCCACACACACACACTGACCCTCACTGGGGTATGGTCCCACACACTCACTCACCCTCACTGGGGGACGGTCCCACACACACACTGACCCTCACTAGTGGACAGTCCCACACACTCACACTGACCCTCACTGGGGGACGGTCCCACACACACATTGACCCTCACTGGGGGACGGTCCCACACACACACACTGACCCTCACTGGGGGACGGACCCACACACACACTGACCCTCACTGGGGGATGGTTCCACACACATACACTGACCCTCACTGGGGGACGGACCCACACACACACTGACCCTCACTGGGGGACGGTCCCACACACACACTGACCCTCACTGGGGGACAGTCCCACACACACACTGACCCTCACTGGGGGACGGTCCCCACACACACTGACCCTCACTGGGGGACAGTCCCACACACACACTGACCCTCACTGGGGGACGGTCCCCACACACACTGACCCTCACTGGGGGACAGTCCCACACACACACTGACCCTCACTGGGGGACGATCCCACACACACATTGACCCTCACTGGGGGACGGACCCACACACACACTGATCCTCACTGGGGAATCGTCCCACACACACACTGACCCTCACTGGGGGGACGATCTCACACACACACTGACCCTCACTGGGGGATGGTCCCGCACACACACTGACCCTCACTGGGGGACGGACCCACACACACACTGACCCTCACTGGGGGACGGACCCACACACACACTGACCCTCACTGGGGGACGGTCCCACACACACACTGACCCTCACTGGGGGACGGACCCACACACACACTGACCCTCACTGGGGGACAGTCCCACACACACACTGACCCTCACTGGGGGACAGTCCCACACACACACTGACCCTCACTGGGGGACGGTCCCACACACACACTGATCCTCACTGGGGAATCGTCCCACACACACACTGACCCTCACTGGGGGGACGATCTCACACACACACTGACCCTCACTGGGGGATGGTCCCGCACACACACTGACCCTCACTGGGGGACGGACCCACACACACACTGACCCTCACTGGGGGACGGACCCACACACACACTGACCCTCACTGGGGGACAGTCCCCCACACATACACTGACCCTCACTGGGGGACGGACCCACACACACACTGACCCTCACTGGGGGACGGACCCACACACACACTGACCCTCACTGGGGGACAGTCCCCCCACACATACACTGACCCTCACTGGGGGGATGGTCCCACACACACACTGACCCTCACTGGGGGGACGATCTCACACACACACTGACCCTCACTGGGGGATGGTCCCGCACACACACTGACCCTCACTGGGGGACGGACCCACACACACACTGACCCTCACTGGGGGACGGTCCCACACACACACTGACCCTCACTGGGGGACGGTCCCACACACACACTGACCCTCATTGGGGAATCGTCCAACACACACACACTAACCCTCACTGGGGGGACGATCCCACACACACACTGACCCTCACTGGGGGACGGTCCCATACACACACTGACCTTCACTGGGGAATCGTCCAACACACACTGACCCTCACTGGGGGGACGATCCCACACACACACTGACCCTCACTGGGGCACGGTCCCACACACACACTGACCCTCACTGGGGGACGGTTCCACACTCACACTGACCCCCACTGGGGGATGGTCCCACACACACACACACTGACCCTCACTGGGGGATGGTCCCACACACACAGTGACCCTCACTGGGGGATGGTCACACACACACTGACCCTCACTGGGGGGACGATCCCACACACTCACTGACCCTCACAGGGGAACGGTCCACACACACACACTGACCCTCACTGGGGGACGGACCCACACACACACTGACCCTCACTGGGGGACGAACCCACACACACACTGACCTTCACTGGGGATTCGTCCCACACACACACACTGACCCTCACTGGGGGACGGTCCCACACACACACTGACCCTCACTGGGGGACAGTCCCACACACACTGACCCTCACAGGGGAGCGGTCCCCACACACACACACTGACCCTCACTGGGGGGACTATCCTACACACATGCAGGCCCTGACTGGGGAGCAGAATCCAAATTTACAATGTATACAGGTGGATTTCTAAGGCAGGAGACAGGCTGTGACCAGTTGCCCCCTGACCATGGTGCCTGTTCAAACTCTGAGAGAGGCTGTGCCCAGCAGCCGACACCATAGCTCTCCGACAGGCCGGGCCGCCTCACTCGGAGTTTGCCGGTACAACCCACAGCCGAGACTTCAACCAGTATCACTGCACCCTTGACACTTCTGAAAGAAATCACCTCTACAATCCATTCCAAGTTTTAATATATTCATAAAGCAAATTTTTATACATATTTCTGCGCTTTTTATATATGTAAAAATTGCTGCCTTTGTGTTAGTGGCTGTCAGTCTGATGGCGGATTCCAATGCGGGGAACAATGCCCGTGACATTTTGGGTCAGACCGGCAGGCGTAGCGACACGCTGTTGTTAACGTTAGTTCACTGACGTCTGTCCATCGATTCTGTACTGCATCGGGGAGGCCTCTGACGAGAGGGGGAAGCAGTGAAGTGCTCGCTGTGCTGGTGAGGTTGCAGAGACCCTGTGGTTTTGCCGCATGGGGCACCAGTGGCAATAGTGGCCGGAGATCCAGAAGCCATCTTCTGTCTGCCTGAGGTACACCAACTCCGGGCAGAGGCTGATTTGGGCAAATCAATACCATCAGGAGATTACTCACAGCTGCAATTGTGCAAGGGATGGGGGGGGGGGCGCTGTAATAGTGTTACAAATCAATAGTGTGGAGGGAGACTTGTACCAAACTGTGCCCCAATAGTGTGTGATGGGACGGTGTAGAGGGAGTTTCACTCTGTGTCTGACCCCTGGAGTGTGTGATGGGACAGTGTGGAGGGAGCTTCACTCTGTGTCTGACCCTGGGAGTGTGTGATGGGACAGTGTGGAGGGAGTTTCACTCTGTGTCTGACCCTGGGAGTGTGTGATGGGACAGTGTGGAGGGAGCTTCACTCCGTGTCTGACACCGGGTGTGTTTAATTGGACAATGTAGAGGGCACTTCACTCTGTGTCTGATCCTGGGAGCATCTCTGTGTCTGACCCTGGAGTGTGTGATGGGACAGTGTAGAGGGAGAGTCACTCTGTGTCTGACCCTGGGAGTGTGTGATGGGATGGTGTAGAGGGAGATTCACTCTGTGACTGACCCCGGGAGTGTGTGATGGGACAGTGTAGAGGGAGATTCACTCTGTGTCTGACCCTGGGAGTGTGTGATGTGATGGTGTAGAGGGAGATTCACTCTGTGACTGACCCTGGAGTGTGTGATGGGACAGTGTAGAGGGTGATTCACTCTGTGTCTGACCCTGGAGTGTGTGATGGGACAGTGTAGAGGGAGGTTCACTCTGTGTCTGACCCTGGAGTGTGTGATGGGACAGTGTAGAGGGCACTTCACTCCTTGTGCATCATGTACTATCCCTATCCCACAGGGGTGTGTACTAGGCTGTTGGGGTCAGACACGGGAGTAGGGGGTGACATATTTTGCCCACTCTCCTCAGTCCACTTGAATGGGCAGACAGACCCATTGAGTGGGTTACACCTACAGCCGCACTATAGAATTGAGGAAGGGTCAGGCAGGGTGAACACACACAAAACACTGGGGGAGCTCAGCAGCATCTATTGAGGGAATAAACAGTCGACACTTCGGGCTGAGTGCCTTCACCGGGACTGGACAGGAAGTGGGAGGGTGCCAGAATAAGGCGGCAGGGGAGAGGGGAAAGAGGTCAAGTCAGAAGGTGACAGGTGAAGCCAGGTGGGGAGGGGGGAGGTGATGGTGAGAAGCTGGGAGGGGATTGATGGAAAAGGTAAAGGGCTGGAGAAAAAGGAATCTGGCAGGAAGGGCGAGTGGACTTGGGAGTAAGGGGAGGAGGACGGGCAACGGGGAAGGTGATAGGCAGGGGAGGAGAAGAGGTAAGCGGCCAGAGGGGGGAATTGAAGGAAGGGGGAAAGGGGAAAAAAATGGGGAATTGAAGAAATCAAAATATTTATGCCGTGAGGTTGGAGGCTACCTACACGGAGTACGAGGGTGAAGGTGGGTTTGCCTCTGAACAAAGATGCTATGAAGCACTCAGTGATGCAGGGAGGTCTGTCAGTGGTTCAGAACGCAGCGGTAGCTCTGTTCCTTTCTTTAAGAACGCTGCCCAACCTGCCCAGAATTTTGCAATGTGCTCTGGTTTATTTCAGAACGTGCAGCAGCTGCAGGATTTCGCTCTCTGCCACCGGGGGTCCCCCGTCCTGGGCTGAGCGCTCGCACAGGCGTCCAGTCCGATCAAAGGGCCTGTTCCAGCACTGTGTAAGTCTGTAACATTTCACTCCTGGGCAAGTGTTTGGGAGTTTTCAGAGACATTGCTCCAGCTGTTCACAGATGTTCGGACAAACTCAAGATGTTCTTGCAGAGAGGGGTGGCAGCTATGAGGGGATGGGACTGGTCTGAGCAGCTGGAACCTGGGTGTCAGCAGTCAAAACAGAGAAGAGGAGGTAATCCTTTATCCAGAGGGTGGTGAATCTGTGGAATTCTTTGCCACAGAAGGCTGTGGAGGCAAGTTATTGGGCATATTTAAAGCAGTGGTTGATATATTCTTGATTAGCAAGGGCATCTACGGTTATGAGGAGAAGACAGGAGAATGGGATTGAGAGAGAAAATAAATCAGCCATGATGGAGTGGGGGAGCAGACTTGATAGACCGAATGGCCTAATTTGTTCCTATGTCCTGCTGTCTCATAGCAGGTACAATCAGACTGTGACTCTGTGACTGTGTGGTGGTCCAGATGGGGTACAGACAGACGTCTCTTTCCATACAGGGCACCTGCATCTTCTAATTCTACCCAGACTAGATATTCACAGCCAGATTTATTTAAATTGGATTCAGTTCCTTGGGTGGTGGCAGTAAGATTTGAACCCTACCTTGCTGGGTTCAGAGTTGAGGTTCTGGCTTTGTGTTGGTGCCCAGCGGGTCGGGTCAGGAGACAGAGTTTGTGGCACTGAAGAGGAGAGCCCTGTGCGCAGAAAGGCCACAGTGAACGACGTGGCTGGCTTTGACAGAGAGGAGAGGAACACGGGGTGGTGGGAGGGGGAGGGCCAGTGTCTCCGAACACAGTCGGGGACTGAACAGCCATAGGTGCTGGGGTGGCAGGGGAAGGTGCAGACTGCTGGTCACTATCCACCCTTCAGGCTGAAAGCACCCCCTCCCCATATCACACACGTTGGCGGTCCCTCCCAGTCAGTGTCTCGTCTCCTCTCACATTGTGTGCCACGTCCGTGGGGTGGTGAGGGGACGGCGGAGGTACACAGCTCCCAACTCGGCTACCCAGTTCTCCGAGACAATCTCCCTCCGCGCCACCTAGGACAGAGGGTGGCCTAGGGTGGGAATGCCCCCATTCCAAAGCAGAATCTGGTAGACCATGGTCACATTGGAAAAATCATGCACTGAGCTTAGCAATTGATTAAAGCCGGTTAACGAGTCACAATTAAACAGCTCATGGCCTCCTGCGTCATGCCACACATTTACGCCTACAGTTCTAAAATAAACACTGCCCGTTAGTTAGTTGTCCTTCAACTGGAAACATTTGCCATTTCCTCCTCACGCTGTGCATTTTTACGAGATCTGCCCTCCTCCCCCGACACATCCCAGTCCCCAGTCGCCACCCTTCACTTCCGCGCACCCCCTCTCCGACCCGTCTCCAAGTCCTTCTCCTCTCCCCGTGGACCACTTTTGCCGTTTGCTTGGCGGGGAGGACGACAGGCGTTCATCTCTTCTGCGAGCCGATCATGACCTTGGAGACGAAGTTGACGATGGCAGTGGCTGGCTGGTTGGAGTCCATCTCCGCAAAGAGGTGACAGACATTGTCAGTGGTGCTCGCCTGCTTCCGGGGCCACGAAGCCAAAGAGCCTGGGGGGGTGGGTGGTGAGAGAGGGCAAATAGAGGGTGAACGAGCTCTCTTCTGTGTACGTACAACATTGAACGCCGCAGCCCTCCACCCTCCCATGTTCTGCCGACCTAACCTATTCGAGATCAATCTAACCTTCCCTTCCGCATCGCCCTCCATTTTTCTATCATCCACATGCCAATCTAAGAATTTTGTAAATGTCCTTTACGAATCTGCCTCTGCCACTGCCACTGCCCCAGGTAACGTATCAATTCTCTGTGTAAAATACTTACCCTTATTCTTTCTTCCTCTCAGCTTCAGCAAATGCCCTCCGGTATTGGCTATTGCCACCCCAAGAGAAAGTCTCTGGCTCTCCACTCTGTCTATGATTCTCCCTATTTTGCTCCTTTTCTGCACCGTTTAGTTACTTTTTATGAATCTTATTGTAATTTACAGAGTATCTTACACTGTACCGCTGCCACAGAACAACCATTTCAGGACGTTATGTCAGTGATAGTAAAGCTGACTGTGATTGTGGGCTTCGATGTTGGCGGGGAGACGGGCCACTTTGACACAGTGGGGCTTATCATGAACTACCGGGATGGAGGGTGGTCACTTACTTGGAGGAGGCGCCATCTGGCTTTGTCCACCTGTAAGAGAGCAGACGGCCAGCAGTTACTCCGGAGTTCACAGGCACTGCCGCCGTACACACTGCCCACTCACTTTCAGCCGCACTGTGACACTATGGCAATACTGAATAGCAGAGAGTTCCCGTCACCCTGTCCTGCTGATCGAAACCCACCACTCTAAGAGAGTGGGCAAAGGATGTGATGAAGGGAAGTTGTAGAACACAGAAGCCTCACACACACACTGCGTGTATGTGACCGTTTATACACACACACACACACTCACTCACTCACTTTCACGTCACACACCACGCGTGCACGCACCACACAACAGTGGGTTCCCCTGAACACCACCTACATCTGAAGCTGGAGACAGAGTCCGTACCTTCTCTCCTGTGGATCGACATCACAGAATGTAACACTGCTGATGGGATAATGACGTCGGAAGAACAATCTGGAACGGAAAACATAAAAACACATCTCATTCCCAAAGAAAAGCAGCGGGAACTCCAAGGAGTTTTAAACGCTTGTTAGTGCATTTCCAGGTAAAACTCTGCTTCTTTTCAAAAATACCACACTCTTCACAGTCTGTGATGGGGAAGAGTGTACCCGATTGGGTGTGGGGGGGGGGGATGATTCAGTGGGTGGGGGAGAACCATCATTGTGGGAGGGTATTCCATGGGGAGGAGAGTCAATGTTGGGGGAGAGCATCAATGAATGTGGGAGCGGATTGCATGGGGGGAGAGTATCAATGACTGTGGAGGGAATTCTGTGGGGGGGGGAGTGTCCATGACTGTGATGATTGTAGGAGGGGATTCCATGCCTGGGGGAAGAATGAGTGTCGGGGGGGGGGTCTGCGTCCATGATTGTGGGAGGGGATTCTTGGGGGGGTTGAATCAGTGTCAGGAGAAAGTATCGATGATTGTGGGAGGGGATTCCAAGGGTGGGGGAGAGTTGGTGACAGGGCAGAGTACCCATGGGCTGTGGGAGTTCTGAGTTTCTTAATCCATTGGAATATTTTTCAGATAATTTGAAAGAGTACAGAGAAAATTTTCAAGGATATTGCTGGGACTTGAGGACCTGAATTATAGGGAAAGGTTAACTAGGTTTGGAAGCACAACAGAATGAGAGGAGATTTGATGGACAGGTTAGACACAAGCAGGCATTCTCCACTGAGGGTTGGGCAGACAAGAACTCATAGGTTGAGGGTGAAGGGTGAAATATTTAAGAGGAACCTGAGAGGACAGTGAGAGTGAGGAACGAGCTGCCAGCAGATGAGGGTTAGATGGGCTGAAGGGGCCTGTTTCTGTGCTATTGTGGTCCACGACTCCACTCGGCACACACGCAGACTGACAGACGCACATCAGACAGACAGATCTACGGTGAGTGAAAGTTTACACTTACTTCCTCTGATTATCCGTCAGGGTTATCCCCTGTGAGGACACTTTGAAATGAACGACGGTGGCAGTGGGTTGCGGCTGGGTACCCAGTGTCCCCGAGATGGCCTTTGCGATCGCCTGTGGCCCTGTCAGAGACTCCATGTCCACCGAATTTACAAACAGTACATTGCACGCTGTGGGGGAAGGAAAGGAAGCGGGGGTGTAAGGGGGGTGCCGGTACACAGACAGAAGAATCGCCTTTAGCTCTACTCCTTCAGGACATTTGGCATGTTCCCGTAGACTTGCACCAAATTCTACTGATGCACCCGTAGCTCAGTCCACCACAGGAAAAGCCCACCATTGAGTACATTTACAAGCAGCACTGGCTCAAGATGGCAGCATCCAGCACCACCCAGGCCAAGCTCTCTGCTCGCTGTTCCCATCAGGAAGAAGGTACAGGAGCCTCCTCACACCACCAGGTTCAGGAACAGTTATTAGCCCTCGACCATCGGGGCTCCTGAACCAGCGCGGACAACTCACTCACCACAACTTCGAACTGACTCGATGACCTGCAGAACAAAGAGACCCTGCAGGTGCTGGAAACCCAGAGCAACACACACAAAACCCAGCACCCACGGAGCAGTATAGGGGACCTGATGCAGAGTGTCAGCCTGTAACGTCAACTGGTAGATGCTGAATCTCCCCGCATCTCTTGTGTGTGCGTTGCTCTGACCTACAGAATCACTTCCAGGAATCTTTGTGTTCTCAGTATTATTTATTTCTTATCTGCATAATTTGTCCCTTTTTTGCACATTGGTTGCTTGTTTATACATAAGTTTTGTTGATTCTATTGCAATTCTCTACTTTCCTCTCGAAGCCTGCAAGAACAGGAATCTCGAGGTACCAGATGACATACGGTGCTGAGATAATAAAATTTACTTTGACTTTGACTAGCAGAGCTGGACTGGACCAAAGAGGAATGGCCTGTCGTTTTGTCCCATCACCCCCGAACCCACCACAGTACTGCCACACAGAGCGTGGGGCGAGGAGAGCACACCCACCTGCTCCCTGCTTCAGTAACTCCGATGCTGAGTTTGTCAGTGCTGATGGTTCTGGGGCTTTGTCCACCGGATCTGAAAGAGAGAAACTTCCATTTAGCCCGTGCCTTCCACCCTCTGGGGGCAACAGGAGAAGGGTGGCGCAGTGGCGCGGACCGCCGAGCTGCCGCATCACAGCTCCAGCCTCTGTCCATTCACACTCCCGGCGAGAAACCAACATTGGAGTGCAGACTGGAGAGGGTTAACCGTGCTCTGTGCTTCGGGTGGGATCCCCATCCTGCTCAGATTATCAGAGTGTAGCGAGGGGGAGGATGAGTGACGTCAGTCTGTGAGGGCCAGACTGCCATGGAGGAAACACAAAATGCTTCCGGCCGGGTTCACAGTGAACAGGGGGCACCAGGGGTCGAGTGCCTGAAACAGGAACTGCTGGTGAAGTTGCTCTTGGCTAATCACTGACAGAGGCACCACAGCAGGGAGAGAGGAGATGGGCAGGAACTGTCACAGAACGAACATACAACACAGTACGGCACAGTACCACCATGCTGTGCCAACAAATCAACGGAAACCTGCCCTCCCGCACCAGTACATAATGTATCTGCCTCTACCACCACCCCCGCAGTGCGTTCCATGAACTTACCAATCTCTGTGTAAAAAAACTTACCTCTGACCCCCATCCAATCACCTTAAAATTAGGCCCACCATGTTAGCCATTTCGGCTCTGATAAAAATTCTTTGCCTGTCCATTCGATTATGCCTCTTAACATCTTGTACACCTCTATCAGGTAACCACTCATCCACCCTCGGTCCAAAGAGAAAAGCCTCTATTGGTTCAACCTATCTTCATACGGCATGCCCTCCAATCCAGGCAGCATCCTAGCAAATCTCCTCTACACCCTCTCAAAAGCTTCCACATCCTTCCTATAATGATATGACCAGAAAACAGGATATGGACAGGACACCTATGTCAGTGCGGTCGGGGGGGGGGGGGGGGAGTAGATGAACAAGACCCCTCCTGAAGGAGAGATGGATGGGGACTCTCCCTGAGGAGTTGGGGGGGGGGGATGGGGACTCTCCCTGAGGAGTTGGGGGGGGGGATGGATGGGGACTCTCCCTGAGGAGTTGGGGGGGGGGGGATGGGGACTCTCCCTGAGGAGTTGGGGGGGGGGGGATGGGGACTCTCCCTGAGGAGTTGGGGGGGGGGGGATGGGGACTCTCCCTGAGGAGTTGGGGGGGGGGGGATGGGGACTCTCCCTGAGGAGTTGGGGGGGGGGGGGATGGGGACTCTCCCTGAGGAGTTGGGGGGGGGGGGATGGGGACTCTCCCTGAGGAGTTGGGGGGGGGGGATGGATGGGGACTCTCCCTGAGGAGTTGGGGGGGGGGGATGGGGACTCTCCCTGAGGAGTTGGGGGGATGGATGGGGACTCTCCCTGAGGAGTTGGGGGGGGGGGATGGGGACTCTCCCTGAGGAGTTGGGGGGGGGGATGGGGGACTCTCCCTGAGGAGTTGGGGGGGGGGGGATGGGGACTCTCCCTGAGGAGTTGGGGGGGGGGATGGGGACTCTCCCTGAGGAGTTGGGGGGGGGGGATGGATGGGGACTCTCCCTGAGGAGTTGGGGGGGGGATGGGGACTCTCCCTGAGGAGTTGGGGGGGGGGATGGATGGGGACTCTCCCTGAGGAGTTGGGGGGGGGGATGGGGACTCTCCCTGAGGAGTTGGGGGGGGGGGGGGATGGGGACTCTCCCTGAGGAGTTGGGGGGGGGGGATGGGGACTCTCCCTGAGGAGTTGGGGGGGGATGGATGGGGACTCTCCCTGAGGAGTTGGGGGGGGGGGGATGGGGACTCTCCCTGAGGAGTTGGGGGGGGGGATGGGGGACTCTCCCTGAGGAGTTGGGGGGGATGGATGGGGACTCTCCCTGAGGAGTTGGGGGGGGGGGGATGGGGACTCTCCCTGAGGAGTTGGGGGGGGGGGGATGGGGACTCTCCCTGAGGAGTTGGGGGGGGGATGGATGGGGGACTCTCCCTGAGGAGTTGGGGGGGGGGGATGGGGACTCTCTCTGAGGAGTTGGGGGGGGGGATGGGGACTCTCCCTGAGGAGTTGGGGGGGGGGATGGATGGGGACTCTCCCTGAGGAGTTGGGGGGGGGGGGATGGGGACTCTCCCTGAGGAGTTGGGGGGGGGGGGGATGGGGACTCTCCCTGAGGAGTTGGGGGGGGGGGGATGGGACTCTCCCTGAGGGGTTGGGGGGGGATGGATGGGGGACTCTCCCTGAGGAGTTGGGGGGGGGGATGGGGACTCTCCCTGAGGAGTTGGGGGGGGGGATGGGGACTCTCCCTGAGGAGTTGGGGGGGGGGGGGATGGGGACTCTCTCTGAGGAGTTGGGGGGGGGGGATGGGGACTCTCCCTGAGGAGTTGGGGGGATGGATGGGGACTCCCCCTGAGGAGTTGGGGGGGGGGATGGGGGACTCTCCCTGAGGAGTTGGGGGGGGGGGATGGGGACTCTCCCTGAGGAGTTGGGGGGGGCGGGATGGATGGGGACTCTCCCTGAGGAGTTGGGGGGGGGGATGGGGACTCTCCCTGAGGAGTTGGGGGGGGGGGGATGGGGACTCTCCCTGAGGAGTTGGGGGGGGGGGGGGGATGGGGACTCTCTCTGAGGAGTTGGGGGGGGGGGATGGGGACTCTCCCTGAGGAGTTGGGGGGATGGATGGGGACTCCCCCTGAGGAGTTGGGGGGGGGATGGGGACTCTCCCTGAGGAGTTGGGGGGGGGATGGGGACTCTCCCTGAGGAGTTGGGGGGGGGATGGATGGGGGACTCTCCCTGAGGAGTTGGGGGGGGGGATGGGGACTCTCCCTGAGGAGTTGGGGGGGGGGATGGGGACTCTCCCTGAGGAGTTGCGGGGGATGGATTGGGGACTCTCCCTGAGGAGTTGGGGGGGGGGATGGGGACTCTCCCTGAGGAGTTGGGGGGATGGATGGGGACTCCCCTGAGGAGTTGGGGGGGGGGATGGGGACTCTCCCTGAGGAGTTGGGGGGGGGGGATGGATGGGGACTCTCCCTGAGGAGTTGGGGGGGGGGGGATGGGGGACTCTCCCTGAGGAGTTGGGGGGGGGGATGGGGACTCTCACTGAGGAGTTGGGGGGGGGGGATGGGGACTCTCTCTGAGGAGTTGGGGGGGGGGGATGGATGGGGACTCTCCCTGAGGAGTTGGGGGGGGGGGATGGGGACTCTCCCTGAGGAGTTGGGGGGGGGGGATGGGGACTCTCCCTGAGGAGTTGGGGGGGGGGGGATGGGGACTCTCCCTGAGGAGTTGGGGGGGGGGGGATGGGGACTCTCCCTGAGGAGTTGGGGGGGGGATGGATGGGGACTCTCTCTGAGGAGTTGGGGGGGGATGGATGGGGGACTCTCTCTGAGGAGTTGGGGGGGGGGGATGGGGACTCTCCCCTGAGGAGTTGGGGGGGATGGATGGGGACTCTCCCCTGAGGAGTTGGGGGGGATGGATGGGGACTCTCCCTGAGGAGTTGGGGGGGGGGGGGGGATGGGGACTCTCCCTGAGGAGTTTGGGGGGGGATGGATGGGGACTCTCCCCTGAGGAGTTGGGGGGGGGATGGATGGGGACTCTCCCTGAGGAGTTGGGGGGGGGGGGATGGGGACTCTCCCTGAGGAGTTGGGGGGGGGATGGATGGGGACTCTCCCTGAGGAGTTGGGGGGGGGGGGGGATGGATGGGGACTCTCCCTGAGGAGTTGGGGGGGGGGGATGGGGACTCTCCCTGAGGAGTTGGGGGGGGGATGGGGACTCTCCCTGAGGAGTTGGGGGGGGGGATGGGGACTCTCCCTGAGGAGTTGGGGGGGGGGATGGATGGGGACTCTCCCTGAGGAGTTGGGGGGGGGGATGGGGACTCTCCCTGAGGGAGTTGGGGGGGGGGGATGGGGACTCTCTCTGAGGAGTTGGGGGGGGGATGGATGGGGACTCTCCCTGAGGAGTTGGGGGGGATGGATGGGGACTCTCCCTGAGGAGTTGGGGGGGATGGATGGGGACTCTCCCTGAGGAGTTGGGGGGGGGGGGATGGGGGACTCTCCCTGAGGAGTTGGGGGGGGGGGGATGGGGACTCTCCCTGAGGAGTTGGGGGGGGGATGGATGGGGACTCTCTCTGAGGAGTTGGGGGGGGATGGATGGGGACTCTCTCTGAGGAGTTGGGGGGGGGGGATGGATGGGGACTCTCCCTGAGGAGTTGGGGGGGGGATGGGGACTCTCCCTGAGGAGTTGGGGGGGGGGATGGATGGGGACTCTCCCTGAGGAGTTGGGGGGGGATGGATGGGGACTCTCCCTGAGGAGTTGGGGGGGGGGGATGGGGACTCTCCCTGAGGAGTTGGGGGGGGGGGGGATGGGGGACTCTCCCTGAGGAGTTGGGGGGGGGGGGGGATGGGGACTCTCCCTGAGGAGTTGGGGGGGGGATGGGGACTCTCCCTGAGGAGTTGGGGGGGGGGGATGGGGACTCTCCCTGAGGAGTTGGGGGGGGGGATGGGGACTCTCCCTGAGGAGTTGGGGGGGGGGGATGGGGACTCTCCCTGAGGAGTTGGGGGGGGGGGGGATGGGGACTCTCCCTGAGGAGTTGGGGGGGGGGGATGGGGACTCTCCCTGAGGAGTTGGGGGGGGGGATGGATGGGGACTCTCTCTGAGGAGTTGGGGGGGGATGGATGGGGACTCTCTCTGAGGAGTTGGGGGGGGGGATGGGGACTCTCTCTGAGGAGTTGGGGGGGGATGGATGGGGGACTCTCTCTGAGGAGTTGGGGGGGGGGGATGGGGACTCTCTCTGAGGAGTTGGGGGGGGGGGGATGGGGACTCTCCCTGAGGAGTTGGGGGGGGGATGGGGACTCTCCCTGAGGAGTTGGGGGGGATGGATGGGGACTCTCCCTGAGGAGTTGGGGGGGGGGATGGGGGACTCTCCCTGAGGAGTTGGGGGGGGGATGGATGGGGACTCTCCCTGAGGAGTTGGGGGGGGGGGATGGATGGGGACTCTCCCTGAGGAGTTGGGGGGGGATGGATGGGGACTCTCCCTGAGGAGTTGGGGGGGATGGATGGGGACTCTCCCTGAGGAGTTGGGGGGGGATGGATGGGGACTCTCCCTGAGGAGTTGGGGGGGATGGATGGGGACTCTCCCTGAGGAGTTGGGGGGGGGGATGGATGGGGACTCTCCCTGAGGAGTTGGGGGGGGGGATGGATGGGGACTCTCCCTGAGGAGTTGGGGGGGATGGATGGGGACTCTCCCTGAGGAGTTGGGGGGGGGATGGGGACTCTCCCTGAGGAGTTGGGGGGGGATGGATGGGGACTCTCCCTGAGGAGTTGGGGGGGGATGGATGGGGACTCTCCCTGAGGAGTTGGGGGGGGGGGATGGGGACTCTCCCTGAGGAGTTGGGGGGGTGATGGATGGGGACTCTCCCTGAGGAGTTGGGGGGGGGGGGGATGGGGGACTCTCCCTGAGGAGTTGGGGGGGGGATGGATGGGGACTCTCCCTGAGGAGTTGGGGGGGGGGGATGGGGACTCTCCCTGAGGAGTTGGGGGGGGGGATGGATGGGGACTCTCCCTGAGGAGTTGGGGGGGGGATGGATGGGGACTCTCCCTGAGGAGTTGGGGGGGGGATGGGATGGGGACTCTCCCTGAGGAGTTGGGGGGGGGGATGGATGGGGACTCTCCCTGAGGAGTTGGGGGGGGGGGGATGGGGACTCTCCCTGAGGGAGTTGGGGGGGGGGGGGATGGGGACTCTCCCTGAGGAGTTGGGGGGGGGATGGGGACTCTCCCTGAGGAGTTGGGGGGGGGGGGATGGGGACTCTCCCTGAGGAGTTGGGGGGGGGGGGATGGGGACTCTCCCTGAGGAGTTGGGGGGGGGATGGGGACTCTCCCTGAGGAGTTGGGGGGGGGGATGGGGACTCTCCCTGAGGAGTTGGGGGGGATGGATGGGGACTCTCCCTGAGGAGTTGGGGGGGGGGATGGGGACTCTCCCTGAGGAGTTGGGGGGGGGGATGGGGACTCTCCCTGAGGAGTTGGGGGGATGGATGGGGACTCTCCCTGAGGAGTTGGGGGGGGATGGGGACTCTCCTGAGGAGTTGGGGGGGGGGATGGGGACTCTCCCTGAGGAGTTGGGGGATGGATGGGGACTCTCCCTGAGGAGTTGGGGGGGGGATGGATGGGGACTCTCCCTGAGGAGTTGGGGGGGGGGATGGGGACTCTCCCTGAGGAGTTGGTGGGGGGGGATGGGGACTCTCCCTGAGGAGTTGGGGGGGTGGATGGGGACTCTCCCTGAGGAGTTGGGGGGGGATGGATGGGGACTCTCCCTGAGGAGTTGGGGGGGGGGGGATGGGGACTCTCCCTGAGGAGTTGGGGTGGGGGGGGATGGGGACTCTCCCTGAGGAGTTGGGGGGGGGGATGGATGGGGGACTCTCCCTGAGGAGTTGGGGGGGGGATGGATGGGGACTCTCCCTGAGGAGTTGGGGGGGGGGATGGATGGGGACTCTCCCTGAGGAGGTTGGGGGGGGGGATGGGGACTCTCCCTGAGGAGTTGGGGGGGGGGGATGGGGACTCTCCCTGAGGAGTTGGGGGGGGGATGGGGACTCTCCCTGAGGAGTTGGGGGGGGGGGATGGGGACTCTCCCTGAGGAGTTGGGGGGGGGGGGATGGGGACTCTCCCTGAGGAGTTGGGGGGGGGGATGGGGACTCTCCCTGAGGAGTTGGGGGGGGGGATGGGGACTCTCCCTGAGGAGTTGGGGGGGATGGATGGGGACTCTCCCTGAGGAGTTGGGGGGGGGGATGGTGGGACTCTCCCTGAGGAGTTGGGGGGGGGGATGGGGACTCTCTCTGAGGAGTTGGGGGGGGGGGATGGATGGGGACTCTCTCTGAGGAGTTTGGGGGGGGGGGGATGGGGACTCTCCTGAGGAGTTGGGGGATGGATGGGGACTCTCCCTGAGGAGTTGGGGGGGGGATGGATGGGGACTCTCCCTGAGGAGTTGGGGGATGGATGGGGACTCTCCCTGAGGAGTTGGGGGGGGATGGATGGGGACTCTCCCTGAGGAGTTGGGGGATGGATGGATGGGGACTCTCCCTGAGGAGTTGGGGGATGGATGGGGGACTCTCCCTGAGGAGTTGGGGGGGGATGGATGGGGACTCTCCCTGAGGAGTTGGGGGGGGGGATGGGGACTCTCCCTGAGGAGTTGGGGGGGGGGATGGATGGGGACTCTCCCTGAGGAGTTGGGGGGGGGGGATGGGGACTCTCCCTG